>NC_072010.1:87405651-87722901 GCF_027791375.1 Indicator indicator
TACCTCTGCTATGAGGACAGGCTGAGGGAGCTGAGGTTGTTCAGCCTGGAGAAGAGAAGGCTCCGAGGGGACCTTATAGCTGTCTTCCAATACCTGAAGGGAACGTAGAGGAAGGCTGAGTGTCTAGCAATAGGATGTCTAGCAGTAGGACAAGGGGGAATGGTTTTAAGCTGAGGGAGAGTAGATTGGTACTGGATCTTAAGAAGAAGTTCTTCAGTATCAGGGTGATGAGACTCTGGAACAGGTTGCCCAGAGAGGTTATGGATGTCCCCTCCATGGCAGTGTTCAACGCCAGGCTGAATGAGGCCTTGAGCAACCAAGTCTAGTAGAAAGGCATCCCTGCCCATGGCCAGAAGATTGGAGTAGATGAACTATAAGGTCCTTTCCAACCTAAGCCATTCTATGATCCTATGAATCTATGATACTACTACCCAATAGTATGGAGGCCACATATCAATGATCATACAGTCGCTGTTGAGTTTCATCAGTGCCATGTGCAGAGCGTAGTACAGGTTCCTCAGACAAAACAACTTGTGACCCTGTGACTGGAGACGGTGCCTTACCTCCAACAGGGAACAAAGGTTTCATAGGCAGTTCTAATCCTGTCATTTCCTACCTGCAAGTGCATGATTTTGTGTCCTTGGTGATGTTCTTTCTGTATGTCATACGATCATAAGTCTAGGCTTGTGAGCATTTCCCACATAGTACTTGAATATTTCATCTGTAACTCTTTAACAGTGTGCTTTTGTGTCTTCCTTTGCAGAACTTTTGCTACTACGTCCATCTGTAATCTTTAGTGATCAATTCTGCTATGAAACAAAGCAGCCTACGACATGATTGCTTAAGCATCTGCAATAATGAGACTAAATGTTTTGGCATTGAGGAACTGCTGTAAACAGAGCTTCTTTTGTGATGTGTTCCTACTGGAAGTTATTGAAATCTCATATCAGTTTTTTTTTTTAAGTTTTAAAACATACTGCCTCCTTTATTACCTGCTTCGCTAGCAATCCTCTTTGTCATTCAACAAACTAATAATACAGCTGTGTTAGAAGCCAGTTTTGCATCTGAAATTGAGGGTGACTTTCACCAGAATGCAATTCAGTTATGTGTTGTGACAGCTGCCAGGTGCTGGAGCCAACCTGGAGTGAATACTGAGCTGGTTTGTTACTGGGCTCTTGGAAGTGGGGCTGTCTCCTTGCCTCTGTCAGGAAAGGACGAGCACCATTCCTCCTTGTAAGGCTGCTCCCTGTGTCCCTAACCCAAGGCTGTTGTGGCTGTTGTCCCATTAGGAGCTACAGCAACTAACCTGATTTTCAAATGGAGCTTGCCCTTGGTAAGATCAAAAACCTTCACACTGCAAATTGAGTGCACTTTTAAATAAATGCAATATCTCTCCAGAGCAGCAGCAGGCTTTCCAGTGACATAGACACAGCAAACATGAATTTAGGTGCTGTGAGTATGAGGAACAGAAGATCAGTGACAGAAAATGGAAGCAAGGGATGGAATATGGGTGGAAGAAACAGCGGTGGTGACCCTGCACAGAGATTAAAGGAGTGAGGATAGGTCATGCTATTAGCCCTGACACTGGAAATAGCAACTGCCCACACACTCTGGACCCAGTCAACCAGAGGTGTGGGCAGCAGAAGACAGTCTGTCTCTCCAGCACCTTGGAACAAGCAAAACAGGCATCTGGGTCATAGGTGGCTTGTGAGCTTTGGTTTCCTGTTCTGGGAAGTTAAATGTTTTGTTGATTCCTAAAGCCAGCCTGCACACATGGCCTCAACTAATTCTCTGTGTTTGCACTGCACTACTTTTCCCCTCTCACTGGTAAGACTCTGCCTGTTCCCGTGTGTGGTCCACTGAGAAGGACAGACTTTATCAGCACTCTTTTGTAACAGGGACGCTCTTCTGATTCAAATGCTGATAGTCTGTGTGAGCATCTTTGTTTCCATCTCCTGCTGTTTATCTCTGCCAGGTGGACTACTGCACACATTTCAGGCCCAGTAACATGATTGATTGTCTCACAGCAGGCATGGCTGAAGAATGTGACAGGACAATAAGCATTGCCCCAAACTGCCAACAAAGGCAAATATTAGCTTCATTAGTGGGGACTTGCCTCTTTTTCATGCCAGCACATAATTTTGCTGTTGCAACAGCATCTTTAGGTCTGGTCTGCTAACTGCTGAGGCCATGCTGACTGGGAAATTTACCCATGTGTCTGAATCCAGGAGAGCAACAGAAGCATTTCCCCCATGTTACAGCAAACCCACTCTCTTCCAGCACAGCACAAGCCTGCTACACACACTTCATGCTACAAGTGTTGAGGGAGGGGAGTGGCAGACTAGCAAAAAATGGAACTATGGCCAAAAGGCTGGTATCCTTGGTGTGGATGCTGCAGCTGTGTTTCAATGGCAGCAGCAAAGCACAAGAAGTGTGAGCAAGAATCTCTTTTGTCCCTATCCACAGATCAACACCAACTCTCATGCAGACAGTGGGATATGGGGGCAGGCACAGCTCTGTCTGAACCCTGGGGACCTGCCAGCTATTCCCAGCTGGGAGCTGAGCAGTGCTTCTTTGGGGAGTGAAGGAATGTGGATATTATCCACACGATGAACAGAAAGGAACTGGCAGATGGAAACAGCAAAGGAATCATATATTAGGGAAGTGGTTGATGTTCAGGAAAAATTGACCCAGGGGATAGTGCTAGTTTATTGAGGGCATTGGCTTGGAGATTGCAGTGTGTTCTGTGATCCAAAGGTTAGAAACAATATTAGGCTTAGAAAGTTCAGCAACAAAGTAGGGAAGCCAAGACACCTCACAGAGTGAAACTCAAAAGATAGTTTAATTATATCATAAAGCTGCATAGAATAGCTTCTAAATTGCTCAACCTCGCAGAATCACACAGAATCACAAAATGCATCTGTTTGGAAGGGACCCTTGAAAGTCATCTTGCAGTAAGCAGAGACATTTCCAACTAGATCAGGTGTTTCAGGGCCCCATCAAGCTTGACCTTGAATGTCTCCAGGGATGTGGCCTCAACCACATCCATGTGAAACTTGTTCCAGTATTTCACCACCCTCATTGTAAAGAAATTCGTCCTAATGTCCAGCCTGAATCTACCCTGCCCTAGTTAAAAATCATTGCCCTTCTAAACAGTCACTCCCCAGCCTTCCTGTAGGTCCCTTTCAGATGTTGACATGCAGCTATAAAGTCTCCCTGAGCCTTGTCTTCTCCAGGCTGAACATCCCCAACACTCTCAGCCTGTCCTCGTAGGAGAGGTGTTCCCGCTCTCTGAATATGAATTGCAAATCTTTACAATGCATCTTCCTGTCCTCTTCCCATTTTCTGATACATGAAGTATGCATGGCAGGCTTGTTTGGATCTCATAAAAGGCTGGAGGAGTGTTTCTGCTCCTCCAGAAGAACAACAGAGCAGTTTCCCACAGGGTGTTCAGGGCACACTGGGTTGGAACAGTGTCCCTGCTGCTCCCCTGCATCCTGCTGTCCAAACAGCCTCCCACACAGGGTACTGTGTACTCGCATGCAGGGAACAAGTGTGGAACAGCTTGGGTACTGCACAGGATTCCCTCCATCTTCACATGGAGAAGCTGTCATCAGAGAAAGCTGAGTATCCATGCAGACATTTTCACCAGTTCCACTGTACCAGTTTACTTCCACATCTGAGACTGTGCACCACCAAGCTTCCCTAAACAGAAAGAGCCTTTTGGGAACCAAGAGGTGGTTACCCAACCCTTTGCACCAGTTTAATCTTTTAAATGTGCTTAAAAATTTATTTTAAAAATCCATTTTCATTTTAAGCAGTGCATTTTTCTTACGGTATCAGGGGCAAAAAGAAGAAAGGAAGAGGGCAGAGGTGGATCACTTGTGTGTGTATATGCTTGCTGCCTTTAAAAGCAAGGCCAGGCTTAGGCATTTGGGTTTTGCTGTTTCTTTTCTCTTTAGGAGCCAGCCCAGAAACATTTATGAGCTGCCAGCTATTGGCAGTATACCTGAGTGGGACAGACTCAGTCTGGAATTTTACTAGTTATCTTCTCATTGTGATTTAAAACAAGACCAGCAGGTCAGAAGCATGTCTGTAGTTGAGAGAGGGGATAAGCAGGTGCCATCATCTCTTAAAACTATGCTCTCTGCTAATAACCTGCTCTTTTCCTTTGTCTTGTGGACAAGTCGTGGTTTCTCTGTGCCTCAGATGGCGGTTTGATGACACAGAGCCTTTTTTGGTAATACAAGCTTTCAGGTATTGCCGTTTAACCTCCTATCATCATCATCTTTCTCCTTCCTCCATAGCTCATTCTTGCTCCTGTGCCACTGACTGTTACTGCTGTGTCCATCAGCAGTCAATATTTTCCAGAAGTGTTATCAGTCTGGTAACTGATGATACTATAAAATAAAACAACAACAAAGCAAAACAAACCAACCAACCAAAAAAACCAAACCAAACAAACAAAAAAAGCTTCGTCAGGTTTGTTTGGGTTTCAGTTGGAATAGTTACAGCATCTGGTTTATGAAATAGCACAAAACTGGTCAGACTGTTGGGAGGTGGTGATGCCACAAGGAAGGAGGAAGAGGCAGAAGCAGTAGTTGCTGAAGACCTTGCTGCTGTGACATTCTTCATATTGACAAATTACGGCCTCCATTTCAGCACTAAACAGCAACAAAGTGCTGTGAGTCATCACTAAAGGATGTTTGCAAAGTGTTTTGAGATCCTTACAGATACCTTGCCGAGAAATGTCCTTGAAGAACAGACATCTCTGTCTGTTCGTCTTACCCTACAAGATTTTCTAGGCAGACAGTAATAAACACAAATCTTTGCAGGTCGTGGCTAGCCTTAAGAGCATGAACTCCTGCTCAGGCAGATATAAGAATCATGCATTTGAGTAAAAGGAGGGAGGAGGGATTGCTAGGTTGCAGATAATTTTCTGTTGTCTAATTGCGAGAAGGTGAAGGGAAGACTCACAACTGTGGGCTGGGCTTTTGACCCTGATCAGCATGCAGTGGGCTGAGCTACTTCTGTCTAGTAGGTTGTGACTTTTGAGAGCAGCAAGGCTGTAGCCTGCAGTTGCCAGTTCAAATGTTGTAATTCTCCATTCCACTATAGTTGTTTGCTGTCATTCTTCTCCTCCAACTCAGTTGTCCTATCTGTGGTGATGGCACGAGCATTTATGTCATAGTGCTCTGAACCAGACTGCCATTTTGAGGGGAAAGTTGTGTTTTATCCTGAGCTAATTCAGCAGCCAGGTTGCAGGAGATGGGGGGACAAAAGAAGGGAGAACCCATGCAACGGTAAAAATCTCTTTTTTTCTTTACTTGCTTGCTGCTGTTGTACACTTCTACCCTGTTACCCCAAACACACCTGTGTTTCAGGAGCAGGAAAAGTCCCTATAACACTCTATGGGATCTCATGGGATGGGATGCACTAGGCCAACGTGGAAGTTGTGTAGCCCTTCTGTTTTAATTCCCAGCTCTGTCCTTGCTCATGGATTCAGCATAGTCTTCTTACTGGACTCCCTCACAGGCTTTCTGCCAGCCCAGTTCTGTAGAAATTCTGCATCCTTTTTTATAGTGGTGCTTTAAACATTTCAGGCTGGTTCTCCTTCCTCTTCTCATCCCCACCCCCCTTTATTGCTTGCTTTTATTTTGCCCTTTGTTTCTTCCACCGTATTGTTCATTTATTTGCACTCCCTTTGTGCCTTGTCTCAAGGCTGTGACCGACATCTCAGAGCAGGGAATTCATTGCACTACCACGTCATGGTGGAAAGAGGTCCTATTCAGAGGCAAGGGAGGATTTTATTAAAGGGGAAACCATGTTATCCACAGCTTCATGCTTGTACAGCACGATGGAGAAAGACAGTCTCCTTTGACACAGCTTTACCTCCTGCTGGTTATGATGAAATATGAAATGAGGAATAGAGAAATTATGACAAAGGAGCAAGTAGGAGCCTGTTGGAAGGGAGAGAACAAGTAAGTGGGACAAATGGCCAAAGCCATAGGCCATGGGGGGAACCCATGGAATGCAGCTATGATTCGGTGCAAGACATATAACAAGTGGGCAGAAGCAGAAAGCAGAGTCTATACTTCTGTGTGAGGTGTCACACTTCTGCTGCCGTAGTTTACAGACAAATGCATTCAGTTGGATTTGATGCTCTCAAGGGCCTTTTCCAACCTAAATAACTCTATGATCACCTTGAGCTCACTTAGTTCAACCTCACACTCATATTTCAGTTGTGAAATGCAGCAGCTGAAAAGCAGGTCTAGACCCTCACAGTGAAGTGATGTCACTGCCAGACAGCTCTGCAATATCAGTCCCCGAATGTAAGTTAGTGCCTGAGGTTCCTATGTGACATTAAAAACAGTGGTGCCATTGGAGGAGTGAGCTGCCAAGCCAGCAGCCAGGAGATGAACTCCAATGGATATGATAATGAAAGAAAAACCTCAGTGTTGTCAGAGGCAAAAACATGAACAAGCATGGCTGAGAGGGAAAAGTAAGGATGCTTTGTTAAGTCCTCTTCAATGCATTATAAACATGGTACCTTCCTGAGCCTGAACTGCAGGGTGGGTAATACAAGTCCCATTAGTGCTCACTGTAGTACCTTAGGCTTGCAATGAATTCGGCCTGCTAGGGCTCCATGGAGAAAGAGATGATGGTGAGAAAGGCAATGGAGACAGCTGGTGCCTGTGGGCAAGAATGGGGAAGGAAATTGAAGGAAAGGTTCTGACACTGGACAGAGCCATAGCACAAAAAACTTAATAAGCAAGGACTCAGATTCTTTGTTGCCTTCTGTAGGTACTTCTGCTGATAGCAATGCACAGTCTCTGGCATGGGTAGCACTCAGAGAGAAGCAAGCACTGTGAGACAGGAAGGGAGGGTGGTTTGAGTTGGTGCCCTGTAGTGAAAGAAGAACTTGCAGAGTTGCTTAATACAATTAGGGTTTCATGAGAACACAGGTTCCTGTCTGCACTCTGCCTATACAAGTACTCAGCAGTAACTAGCTGGGAATGTGATTTGGTGTTGGTCCTTGGCAATACTGGGGTCCTAGAGCTACCCCTCACTTGTTGATTACGAGGCCCTATAGTGATAGGACTAGGGGGAATGGCTTTAAGCTCAAAGAGGGTAGTTTTAGACAGGATATGAGGAAGAAATTCTTTACATGAGAGTGATGAGACACTGGATCAGGATGCCCAGGGAAGTCATGGATGCCTCCTCCCTGGAGGTGTTCAAGGCCAGGTTGGACAGGGCCTTGAGCAACCTGGTCTAATGCTCTAATGCAACCATGGCAGGGAGTTGGAACTAGATGATCTTTAAGGTCCCTTCCAACCCAAACCATTTTATGATTTTGTGATATTCACACCTGAACACTTGACATTTGATCTCCAAGCACTGGTGCTGAAATGTGTAACACCCTGAAAGTTGTGTGCAAATGCCTATTCCTTGGACCAAATGAGCTTTTTATGTTTATTCTTCAGAGGGTGGATATTTCTTTGCATATTATGAGACTCGTAGCCTCTGTTTCAGAGATCAGTGTGATTTCTAAGAAGCAATTAAGTCCATGGCAAGTCAATCACTCTATAATTAGCTCCAATCTGTGTTCCCATTAGCTGCAACATCCTCTACCTGCCATTGAGCAGCCAGAAGTAAAGGTATGAAAATCCTCACAACCTTGGCAATGTATCCAAAAAACTGAAGCAATCCTCTCTGGCCAGATACTTGCAGACTCCTGAGAACACATAGCAGAAGTTGTCTGTTGGAGAAAACACTGCTGAGGAAATCCTCAACTTGTGGTATTTAGCAAAGCTTAGTTCTTTTTATTAGTCTTGAGAAACTACAACAGCTGATGGGAAAGTAAAAATAAAGAGTTCCCATTAAGGCACTTTTTGTCTGGATAGATATGAATTTTGAAATTGCTCTGGTTTTACAGGCAGAACTAGATTTTTTTTTTTAAGCCAGTGATGAAAAGACACAGCCAATTAATAGGATTTTAAACTCTTACCAGGCACTGCAGGGAAGATAGATACTTTACTCCCACAAAATCCTTAGTTAGATATCACATAAAGCATCTTGCACCTTGGGTTTGGTTCTCTTGCTCCAGAGCCTTTATGTATCAGTTGGTTTGAATGGACCCTGTCTACTGTTTCTTTAATACGCCACAACACAGGGATAGACTTGGAAGCTAGCAATTCACCCCAGCTGTATTTTCTTGGATTTTTTCATCATCTGGTGGTACTGTGTGCATTTTCCTCCAGGTGCATTGCCACAGAGAAAATGCCTCTCCTATGTTCCAGCTAACAGATACCCTGAGAGTCTATGCAACGCTGAAGACAAGCAGGATTTAGAAGGAAGAAGGCTCTTCAACAGTGCTTCTCTCCATACATTTTTAGTTGCAAAAATTGTTCAAGGCCAGGTTGGATGAGGCTCTGAGCAACCTGACCCATGGCAGTGGGGGTTGGAACTAGATGACCTTTAAGATCTCTTCCAACTCAAACCCGTTCTACGATGATATTAACAGTAAATAGTCTGGACAGCCCATCAAAACCATTCAGGAGGTTTCTAGAGAGCATGGGTATCTATAATCAGCTTATTTTTAAATCTGTGACTTGAACAACTGTGTGCTGATAGCAGCATTATCCTAATAAGATCAAAGCTGTTCCTCTGCAGAGCTCCTTGGCTTCCTAAGTTCTGCTTCTCATCCAGCTATCTGCCCTGCTGGAAGGCATGCAGCAGGCTGTGGTTTGCACATTTCTGTCTCTGAGACAACACAGACAGTGGTGCCAGAGCAAAGGGCCATGATGGAAAGGGACAGAAGTCATATGTGCATGGGGAAAGCCTTTCAGGCATGGCAGGAAGATTCATATGTACCAAGGTGGGCATCCAGCATCATACCAAAGAGCAAGCATACTTGTCAAGGGGTGAAAAAAAGCCAAGTTAGCAGGCTGATCTCACAAAGATTTTTGGAGTAGTAACCTGGTTCTAAAGTGGAGGCAGAGGTAAGTAAATTAAAATGTTGCAGAATAAAAATTCTTTTTATTTTTATGTGTGGTTTTTAAACCAAACCCTAATATTGGGTTTTTTCCCCTAAGTTTAATTTCTCTAATATGTAATTTAAGCTCAGTTGGAGCATTTGTTGTGGCTCAGAGTGCTTTTCCTTCTCACTGTTGACCTTTTGCTTCACAGAAAGTTTGAAAAAGGAAAATTCTCTTTTTCCATTCTGCTAGACACAATGTCATTGTCATCATCTCAGACGAAGTGCAACTTTACCTTGTATCTTCTCAAGGAAAAGATTTTGTTGAAATATGGTTGGGATTTTGCTGTGAATGGCTTGTGTAGACCCTGTGAAAGCCTTGGACGCATTACTGGGGAGCTTGAAGGGCCAGAGAAACCTGTGCCATGAGCAGTTTTCTGGGGATTTCCTGTGATTTACAGCATTCTCCTCGAGAACTCCCTCCTTTAATTTACCAGCACCTCCTAGAGAAACCGATGCCTTGTGGATAAGTGCTTTGTGGAGTGGGTGGGGAACTGGTGGGCAGGCCATTCCCAAGGGGTTGTGGAAAATAGTTCCTCTTGAAACTGGCATAAGTGGGGTCATCTGGCATAAGTGGGGTCCCTTAGGGATGAGTATTGGGCCTAATGCTGTTTAATATTTTGAAGGGATCTGGATGATGGGATCAAATATAGCCTGATGCAGTTTGATGATAAGGAAGCTGTCTGAGCAGCAGGAGAGCTGGTTAGAAAAGCTAAAGCTCAATTAGAATTAAATCTAGCCAGGGAGATCAAGGAGAACAGTAAAAATTTCTATAGGTATAGTAACGGTAAAAGGAAGACTAGGGAAGGTGTGGCCCCCTCAGAAAGGAAACAGGTGAATGGGTGACAAGTGACATGGAGAAGGCTGAGGGTCTCAATGATTTCTTTACCTCAGTCTTCACTGTCAAGGGCTCCAGCCACACTCCAGGGATCATGGAAGATAATGGCAGGGAATGGAAGAAGGAACTGCCCATTGTGAGTGAAGATCAGGTTCATGGCCATCTGAGGAACCTGAAAGTGTTCAAGTCCATGAGATATCCACGAGATACCCCCACGAGTGCTGAAGGAACTGGCAGATGAGGTTACTAAACCACTCTTTATTATATTCCAAAAGCTATGGCAGTCCAGGGAGGTCCCCACTGACTGGGAAAGGGGAAACATAACTCCCATTTTCAAAAAGGGAAAGAAGGATGATCCAGAGAACTACAGACCAGTCAGCCTCACCTCTGTGCCTGGTAAGATGATGGAGCAGATCCTCCTGCAGGCACTGCTGAGACAGAAGAATAATGAAGAGGTGATTGGGTACAGTCAGCACAGCTTCACCAAGGGAAATCCTACCTGACAAACCTGGTGGCTTTCTATGACAAGGTCACAACATTAATAGATGAAGGTTGAGCAACTAATATCATTTACCTGGACCTGAGCAAAGCCTTCAACACTGTCCCACACCACATCCTGGTCTCCAAGCTGGTGCAGTCTGGGTTTGATGGATGGACCTTTCAGTGGATAAAGGACTGGCTTGATGGCCGCACCCAAAGAGTGGCTGTTAATGGGTTCATGTCCCAGTGGAGGCCAGTGACAAGTGGAGTCCCTCAGGGATCAGTACTGGGACCAGGCTTGTTCAGTACCTTTGTTGGTGACATGGAGAGCAGCATTGAGTGCACCCTCAGCAAGTTTGCTGACGACACCAAGCTGTGTGGTGCAGCAGACATGCTGAAGGGAAGGGATCCATCCAGAGGGACCTTGACAGGCTGGAGAAGTGGGCACAAGCCAACCTCATGAGGTTCAAAACCAAGTGCAACGTCCTGCATCTGGGTAGAGGCAATCCCAGGCACAAATACAGGCTGGGCAGTGTCTGGCTGGAGAGCAGCCCTGAAGAAAAAGACTTGGGGGTGCTGGTGGATTAAAAGCTCAATATGAGCTACCACTGAACACTGGCAGCCCAAAAAGCCAACTGTATCCTGGGTTGCATCAAAAGAAGTGTGGGCAGTAGGTCGAGGGAGGTGATTCTCCCCTTCTACACCACTGTCGTGAGATCCTACCTGGACTTCTGTGTCCAGTTCTGGAGTCCCGATTACAAGAGGGATATGGACATGCTGGAACGTGTCCAGAGAAGGGCCACCAGGATGATCAGAGGACTGGAGCACCTCTCCTATGAGGACAGGCTGAGAGACTTGGGATTGTTCAGTTTGGAAAAGAGAAGGCTTCAAGGAAACCTTATTGTGGCTTTCCGATATCTGAAGGGGACCTACAGAAAAGCTGGTGAGGGATGTTTTAGGATGTCAGGTAGTGATAGGACTAGGGGAATAGATCCAAACTAGAGGAGAGCAGATTTAGATTAGACGTTAAGAAGTTCTTCACCATAAGGGTGGTGAGACACTGGAACATGTTGCCCAAAGAGGTGGTGGAAGCCCCATCCCTGGAAGGTTTTAAGGCCAGGCTTAACCCTGACAATTCTGTGATTCTGTGATTCTGTGTGAGTGCAGAACAGGCTGACACCTACTCAGATGAAGGGGAGCTCTGTGGAGAGGGACCTAGAAGTCTTGGGGGGCCTTCAGTCTGAATGAACCATGTGCAGCAAGGAAAACCAGCGTGATGATGGGTTACATCAACAATGACATCACCAGAGAGATGAAGAAATCGTTTTCCCACTCTACTCAGTGGCTGAAAAGGCACACCTGGAACACTGTGTTTTGGTCCTTGCTATAAAAAAAATACATGGACAGGCTGGAGAAAGTCCAGAGAAGGGACACAAAAGTGATCGAAGGACTTGAAAGCCTGCCATATGAGGAAACACTGAGAGAATTGGGTTTGTTCAGCCTTGAGAAAAGAAAGCTTAGGGGAGACCTTACCATCAAGTTGCAGTATTGAAAGAGTGAATAAAACAAAGACGAAGACTCCTTTTTCACAAGAGTCATGTGGAAAAGATGAAGGATGAAGGGTACAAGTTATTCCTGGGGAGATCCCCAAGAGGAAACAAAAGGAAAAATTTTCACAATGAGAACAGTCAGCCATTGAAATAATCATAGAATCACAGAATGGTTTTAGAAGGGACCTTAAAGTTACATCCCCCCACCATGGGCAGGAACATCTATCAGCAGACCACGATGCTCAAGGCCCTGTCCAACCTGGCCTTGAACACCTCCAGGGAGGGGACCTCCATGACCTCCCTGGGCAACCTATTCCAGTGTCTCACCACTCTCACTGTAAAGAATTTCTTTCTAGTATCCAATCTAAATCTCCTCTCTCCCAGCTTAAGTCCTGGTCCTCTCACTAACAAGGCCTTGCAAAAAATCCTTCCCCAGCTTTCCAGTAGGCCCCTTTCAGGTACTGGAAGGATATTTTAAGGTGTCCCTAGAGCCTTCTCTTCTCCAGGCTGAACAGCTCCTTCTCTCTCAGCCTGACCCCATCTCCTCAGGGAAGTGGTGGATTCCCCAACACTGGCCACTTATATTTATTTGGACAGGGTGCCAGGACATCTTGATCAGACTGTCTTTTTACCATGAAAGGTCAGACCAGGTGATCCTTGATGTCCCTTCCAACCTGGCATTCTATGATTCTCTGGCTTTACAGTTCAGCCACTGACTTAAAATAACCAGGCCTGGAATAAGGAAGAGCTGCTGCACACTCAGTGCAGCCTCAGCTATTTCAGAAATACTGTTCTTCATAGAGGTGTGCTAACGAGGCACTGCAACTGTTACAACTTGGCAGAGTTCCTCAGCCGTTCCCCAAAATTTTATGCCTGAGGGAATATATCCTATCTTTTTACACCAGACAAACAGTCTTCAACCTTCTTCCAATTTGCCAGACACTAAAAATTTCAGCAGAAGTATGGGCTTCTGTAGGGAGGGTAGGTTTGCATTTCTTTGTCTTTATCCATGGACTCCTCAAAAATAACTGGCAGATCACTTCAACCAACATATCGTGGGTTGAAAACCGCAGTTCTAGATCAGTAAACTGTTCCACTGGTGAAATGAACGGAGCTACTCCTGGCTGGGAGTGGTGCAGAAGTAGGGTGAGAAGTTAGTCCTCTTCCATTTGTTTGTTGTTAGGCAATGTGTTCTTGAGGATAAAGCACTGGTCTGGCAGTCAGGAGATCAGGTAGCAAACAGGGCCTATAGTTGTGCAGCACGCTCTGCAGAGCAGAAGGCATGGTTGTTGCTTGTGGAGAGATGACATTGGTATTCAGACACAGAAGCAATATTGGCTGGCTTCTGAAAAAGATGTTGTGTTTCCATGTCTCAGAGCCACCAGAGTAAATTTCCTCTTCAGCATGCAGAAGACCTCTTTCTCCAGTAGGAGCATAGTGCTTCACTGAGAAGTTCAGTGTATCTCCAGTACTTGTGCATTGAGCTGGCTGCCGCTCAGGCTATATTAAAAACACCATCAAACTTTTAACTTTGTCAAAAGTCCTCAGAAGTGCCTCACATTCAGGTGATAAAACACAATGGCTACATTTTCTATTCCTCTTCCAAATGGCTGGCTGAACACAACCCGCTGGTAGGACGTCGCTACCATATCTTATGCCTCCTCAGCAAGCTACTGGGCTGATGAAGCTATCTGTAAGTGGTCATGAAAGTTTTTGCATGAGTTCTGTGGAGAAGTGAACATCCATGAGTAGGAGAAAATCTCACCTACTAAACATGCCTTTAGCCTGATGGATAGAAACACAGAACCGCCTGGATGTTGTTTTTCTAAGCTGAGATAGATAAATGAGAGCTGTTCTCCTGCTGTTTGGATATGCTTCAAAATGCTGAGCAGGTTCCTGCTGAGTTCTTCATATCTCACAATGCCAGAACATATTGAGTGATTCTTGCTGCTGTCCTGAACAGTTCTTGCAGCTGGATATTTGGAAAGCAGAGAGGTTGTTCTTAGAGGTCAGTTTTAACTGTGCAATAAATACGGATTTCTTCCAGAAGGGGAGACAGTATAGGAAGATATTAAACCATTTCCATGTTTGGAAATGAAAGCTTCCAAAACTCTTTAAAAAACATTTTAGATTTTCTGAAAGAGAAGTTACAAGGAGGAGAGGACTATGTTCTATTGTCTTTCCAAGGAAATAGTCCCCATTTGGTGTATGAAAAGAACAGCATGCTTGAGACTTAGTCTGTGTGAGGTTCAGAAGTAAGGGATACAGCAACATCACCTTTTTTTTTTTTTTTTTTCCTTGTAGGCACTTTGAGTATTTCAAGCATAATGTCTGCATTCTGGCTGTCCTGCACCAGAATGAATCTGGATTATTTCCACTGCAGACAGCGAAACAGAACATCCTTGGTTTACAGCTCCATCTTTACATTTGGAGGCAGCCAGGGGTGATCCCAAACAATCACCCATGACCCACTGCGCTTGCATTCATTTTTTGTTCTACATCTCATGCCCCCTCCATATATCTGCTAAGCACTGCAGATGTCACATTGAGGACTTGCAAGTGGAGTGTACTTTTCTAATAATCTTGTAACTCCTGGAAGGCTTCTCAGGAGCAGGATGTGTTTTTTGTGTCTGATATTGCCTTTAGTGTTTATGGTCCCCACCTCTCTTTTATCACATACACTCATATGGCATTAGGGAGATGCCTCACAGCCACTCCTCTACTATCATTTTGGTGTAGATCCCTGCTTTTTTATGTAGGTCCTTGCTTTTTAGTTCAGAGACCAAATACAGCTGCACTTGGTGTTTACCATGTAAAACCATGTAGCCTATACAGGGTGTTGTCCAGGTATGAAGCTGCTGACCCACAAGCATCCATATAAATTAGGTCACTCTTGTTGAGCTTTGTAGTACAGATAAGAGAATTTACACATCCATCTGGAAAGTGGGATGGAAGTCAGTACAAGGATTTTAGTCCCAGTAGGACTTGTGTTGCTTTATTTGCCACCCCTAAGTGAGGAAACTAAAACTGGGGGGTGGGAGGGGAGGAAAGGGTGGGAAGTCATAAATTGCAAGGTGCATATTCTGATCTAGTGAGGAGATGTCATGTGTACAATCCTGGTTGCACTGGTCCTAAACAGAAGTCAGTGTTCTCACGGCAATACTGGAAGATCCTAGCAAGTGGAAAACCTTATTTTCCTCATCTGCAATTAAATGCATAGGAATACAGCATTCTTGCCCCACAGGCATTACAGTACATTTCCTGGAAGAGAAGCAGAAAAAGAATTCAGCCCATGAAGAACTGAGAGGAGTTAAAACTTTTCTCCAATTGTGTTAAAACTTATGGCAGAACCAGGGTTTAAACCCTTTCCTCCTTTCAGTGCTTAACCATTCCTGTTCCAAGTGTCACTTTGTGGCTGTGCCTGCAAAGTTATCCTTCTGAAGAGTTTTAGGATCTGCCTCTGACTTCAGTGCAGTTTCTCTCCTCCTCACCCTCGCATCCCTTCTCATTAGCTTAAAAAACCTCCTATTTATAAACCTGCTTAAGCTTGCTTGTTCAGAGAGGAGGAGCTGAAACATTCAGCACACAGACAACGAGACTCAGCAGAGATGCAGGCAGAGCTACTTCTCACTCAAAGGGTAATAACCAGATGGAACAAGTCAGCAGGAAGAGTGCCTGAAATGTCACAGAAATGAGATCAAGCAACAGCTAGAGCTTTGTATCTGCAGGCACAAGAGGGAGAATCACAGGATCTCAAGAAAGAATAAGAAAGAATGGTTGAGTGAAAGCAAAATGTTAAAGTGGATATGAGCATTGGACTAAATGGTCTAATCATCTCCCCACACCAACACACCCTTGTTACATTTTTTTGATGCTCTCTCCCAGCCTCTCTGACTGTGATGAACAGGAGGCTCATAAAGCTAACTTGCTGGGGAGGAAAAAAAGTATGCTAGGGTACTAAGGGTGGAGTGACTTGCCACCCCTGTTAAATAGTTCACTCAGCTCCCTCAGTCTCACTGAAATTTGTAAGCACAACACTCTTTAGACTTGGGCTTGCCTGCAATTTCTGTGGCACCTGGTGATTTTGTGCTGGCAAGCCAGAGACCAGGCTGATGAGAACTTGAACCCCTGTGAGGAGAGCAGTGAGTACCTAAATAGCTGTCCTACATTGTATGACACTATATACAACAGCCCGACTTCCCTTAGCTTTCCTCCTGACAGTGTTTTATGGTAATGATCCAGATATGACCCAGCTCTCTCTGCCTTTCTGTAGAGCCACAGGACAGTTATGAAAGACCAGAGAAGCTCATCTGCTATAAAGAAAGAAAAAAGGCCAGTTCCAAAGTTTTATATAAAGAATAAACAAAACTGCAGTAACCCATAAGGAGTTACATTCATGGGGAGAAACAGAATCACATTGTTCAGAAAATCAGAGCAGAACAAAGACGTTCAATGAGAATCAAAGACCAAAGCCATTTCTCCTAAGGAGCCTGCATCTGTGCACTAAACATAACCTCACCGCTTCCCCTTCCTGCTTAAAAAAATCATAGAATCATGGAATTGTTTTGTTTGGAAGAGTCTTTTAAGATCGAGTCCAACCATCAGCCTAATGCCACCATGGCCAAAAAACAAGACCCAAAATGCCAGGTCTACATGTTTTTGAACACCTCCAGGGACAGTGACTCCACCACCTCCCTGGGCAGCCTGTTACAATGCCTAATATCCAATATAAACCTCCCCTGGCATAATTTGAGATAATTTCCTCTCATTCTATCACTTGATCCTAGGGAGAAGAGACTGATCTCCACCTCACTACAAGCTCCTTTTAGGTAGTTGTAGAGAGCAATGAGGTCTCCCCCTCAGCCTCCTCTTCTCCTTTCATGGAGCTCTTCATGCTGGCATGCAGGCATTTCCCTAAGTTGCTTCTCTTCCCTGGGCTTCTGAGCCAGTGGAGGGCAAAGGACCTGGTGTCCTGAGGGCTCTGCTCTTCTCCCATTAGTCTCACCAATATCAGAATAAGTCTCCTTGACATCTATGCTCTTAGGTGCTTTCTCATCTGACACATTATTACATTACTTAAAAAAAAAAACAAAAACAAAAACCCAACGACCACCCACAAACATGTTTATGCCAACGGTCTTGCCATGCTGAAGTCCCAGTATACGAAGGGACAGGTTACAGATCTAGTAAAGGACAATCATTGCCAGAAAATGCTCACAGGAGTCAAAGACAAGGCACAACTGGTGAATGAAACACATGAAACACACAGACAGAGGGGATGAGATTAAGAGTTATGGTAACAAAAGTATCGAGATGTGCACAGTTAGGACATTTGCATTCTGATGGTTTTAATGATGGTGTGCTGGACACATTGGAGTACCATGGAACTCTTACACTAATACAAAAATATTCTAAAATGTTGCTGAATTTGCCTATATGTAATTGCTCTCTTTGCTGGAGAAAACCTGATCCAGTTTGTGGTATCATCTGACATCTCTTAGGTATTTAAGAATCTCTCTGCCAACATCAGAGCGGAAAAAAAATCAGCCTATGTAGAGCATGTCTCTGTGCCAAACACAGACTGAAGTGTGTTTACAAGTGAGCAATGAAAGCTGTCACAGGTCTAGAAAACCTGCCCAAAGTGGAATTATTGAAGGAATTTGGTTTAGTGGAAAGAAAATTAAGGGGGAACAGGGAAAACTGTCTTCTAACAGAGCTATAAAAAGAACAGGGATTAATTGTCTCCTGCTTCCGGGGCAGGAGGGGTACAACAAACAGTGTCCAGCTTTGTTTGCATAAACAAAGATTTTGGTTAAGTATCAGAAGAAGATTTATTCTGAAAATAGGAAGAGAGAAGCAGTGAAGCAGCCCTGAAGCCTGTGAAGTCCCTGTTTATAGAGTCCTTTAAGACCAAAGCTTTGTTAGTCAATGATAGTCTAGACTTGTTTACTTTTCTGTGAGAAAGGAACCTCTGAGGTCCTTCCAACCTGATACTTCTATGATTTCTGAGTCTACAGCTCTAACAGCAAGGCTGCAAGCTATAATATCACTATATAATTAAAAAGAAATTGAGTTCTCCCTTGAATTTTGAATGATCAGACCCAGAGAGGGAAACAGGAGGTTTGGGGAAAACCTGTAAAGATTTATAGATGCAATCTGACCCTGTAGTTTCAAGAGCAATCTGGGGCCTGGGTTGAGCATGCTAAAGAGAGAAAACATTTATAATCCTTGTCCTTAGTTTTGCAAAGAGACAAGCTGGAGGAGATGGGCTTGTCCTGTGTTTAAAGGGACTGCTCCAGGGCTGGCAGTGACTGTACTCACAAACGTACAAACAACTACACTCACAATAACAAAATTTAATTGATGGAAATGCATTGACATAGCTAATGTGGTTCACTATTTCAGAGCAGGAACAGGAGAGAAATATGTGAAGCTGAGATTTCATTGTGTCCAAAGTCTTCATGTTAACAGAACCCAATGAATATTATCTTCTTCAAGACGATTGAGCTTGGAGTATCTAAAAGTCCTCTCTAAAGTCCACAATGGTGAAAGGAACAGGCTTTGTCATGGAACCATAGAATCATAAAATGCTAGGGCTTGGAAGGGACATCCAGAGATCATTGAGTCCAACCTCCATATGAAGCAAGACCACTTAGGGCAGATCATACAGGAACACATCCAGGCAGGTTTTGAAGATCTCTAAAGAAGACTCCACAACCTCTCTGGGCAGCCTGTTCCAGTGGTCTAGCACATTAACATTAAAAAAAAAATTCTCATCTTGAGATGAAATTTCCTATGACTGAGTTTATGTCCATTGTCCCTTGTCCTATCACTGCATATCCCTGAAAAGTGACTGGCTCCATCCTCCTGACAGCCACCCTTCAGATATCTTTAGACGCTGGCAAGGTCTCCTCTTACCCCTCTTTTCTCCAGTTGTGCTCCTGTTGTTAATGGCTTGGAAGGATGGACTGTTCAGCCAGCTGGTGTGTTTTGGTAAGTCTCAGTCCAGCTCATGCTGGACTAGACTATGGTTGATCTCACAACTGCTCCATCCTTGCTGAGTGAGGGACTCATTCTGGAAACCTTCTGAAGCTGAGAGACTTCAAACTGAGGCAGTATACTAACGCTAGCCTGTGAACGAGACAGCTTTAATTTTAGAACCCCTGCAATCCTGTGTTGTTACATGATTAGACAGATGACATTTCTCTAGGAGCCCCCTGAGATGCAGCAGGTCAGCGTGACTTCTTAGTTGTAAAGTCATCATGAGGAAAGTCCTTCAGAAATGCCTTCATTGGATGTTCTTAGCACAGGTATAACTATTGTTATAAGGACAAGCTATGTTGCTATCTATCTTTAGATGACATTTACTGTTACAATTACTCCTTCTACCTGGTCTCCCTCCTGTTTTTACTGTCCCCTTCATCCTGGGCAACTTAGGTCTGAAAGCAGAACATTTTAGCCCAGCAGTGCATACATGTAGCTTGACTGTGCCTACACTTAAACTGGGTACATCAAAGTTGCAGCATGCTGCAGGGATCTGCAAAGGAGCCTTGGTTTCTCTCAGCCCTGCCATCAATATCTCTGCCTCATTCTCCACTGTACAGTACAGAAAAGCCCAAAGCCTTTCCAGAAATCCACAGATCAAACTGTTTCATAGTTCAGACTTAGCCTGTGGTCTAGATGTTTGTTACCATTTCTCTGTCTATCAGAGCTTTGTTCAGAAATGAATAATGCAAAAGACTACTTGAATCATTGTGGCCTCTGCTTGTTCTCAAGTTTCTTGGATGGATCTTAGTTTGCTGTATTATGCTACAGCACTAGAAATGCATCTAGGACTACATTTCATCCCTTTCTTGCTTCAGAGTAGCAGGGCTTGGACTACTGAAAATAATGAAAATGCAGAACCACATCTAGTCAACAACTCCTGTCTTAGAGAAATGGACACCTTATGTTTCCTGCCTCCACCATGAAAGCTGCCTACCCTGGACCTGAAAGCTGGTCAGCCATCCTCACTGGCCTTCAGCTCTCTGCAGTTAATCAATCCAAAAAGACTTAACTTGGTACAGAGCTAGAAGGCCACATACAGAGGGATACTCAGCAGTGGTTAGTGCACATCAACAGGAGAAGGAAAAAATAAAACAAGCAGCAACCAATGCAAGGTTGTTATAAACTGCAAAATAAAAAAGAAGAACACTCTTCTTTCACTACACACTTGCAATTCTTTGCTATTAGCTCTCCTTGCTGTTCTCTGCTCCTTCCATAATCTCTTGGTGTGTTAAATAATCAGCCTTATATTGCATAACTTACAGTGTTGATGTCACTATGGAATTTGGTACTTGGCTGTTGGATTTTTTTTTTTTTGTATTAGATGTAATGCTTAGACTCTAAGCAATGATTATAGCTTTAAAACGTCTATAAATATATATTCCTGTTTCAAGTGGGATTTTATTTTTATTTGTTAAATATCTGTCTTACTCAGAACGCTTATCAGAGCTCAGGAGAATGTGTGTGTATGAAGAAACACAGGAGGGGAGGCCTAGTGTGGTGGTTTGGCCCTGACTGGAGACCAAATGCCCAGCAAGGCCACTCTATCAATCCCCTTCTCACATGGACAGGGGAGAGGGTAAAATATCACAAAATCCAGTAATAACATAGAAGCAATTTAATAATAATAACAATCACAAGCAAAAGGCCATGCATGGAAGCAGAAGCAAAGAGAGATGTTATTCTCTGCTTCCCATCAGCAGACAGTGGTCAGTCTTGGGAAGCAGGACATGTAATGGTTGCTCTGAAGGACAGATGCCATTGACAAATACCCCCACACTTCCTTCTTTCACTTCATTCTTGTATCTGAGCTGATGTCATATGGCATGGAACACCCCTTTGGCCAATTTGGGTCAGCTGGCCTGGCTGTGTCCCCTCCCAACATCTTTCCCACCCCTCAGCATACTCTTGGGGCAGGGAAATGTTGCAAAAGCACAGCCTAGATGCTCATTCAGCAGTAGCCAAAACGCTGCTGTTATCAACACCCAGCTACAGCACTGCAAAACGCAGCACTAGAAACATTTTTTGAGGAGAATTAGCTCCAGCTCAGCCAAACCAAATGCACCTAGTCAGATGACTTAAGGGCAGCAAATTTGTATTATAAGTTAAGGTGCTTTATTTCTTAGGATACTGACAACTGGAAAATAGCTTCCAGAAGAAACATATGATCTCAGAAATATTGGTAAAGAGGCATGACTTGTATTTTCATTGCATTGGTGAACCAAAGCTAGCCCAAGACTAATAAGAGCTACTCCTACTAAACTTGCTGGTAATTGTGTAAAATGAGCTCAGATTCCAGTGCCTGCATTTCTAGATGCCAGGTCACCAGTGATAGATCAAGAATTGGTGTCCACCTTTTCTTTACCTCCGTGAGATGAGGAAGAGTCCCGAGAAGAGGAACGAGGAAACTGTGAATCCATTTCTGTACAGCTGATTCATCTGCTTATGTGGGGATGAACTGGAATACCCTGCTGAGGACAGTAGGATGGGTCACACGAGGAGGGCAGCCTATCCTTCTGCATCTATTTGATGTGTTCAGTTTTGGGGGGCTGTATTCAAACCACATGCCACAGGAAGGACAGTCTTAAAAGAGCTCATTTTCCCACTAGGCTAAAAATAGTGATTGCCGTGTTTCGTTCTGATCATGACTTTCCTTGGCACATCTGGGTCTACCTGCAGTTGTAGTTTTTTCAGATAAGGAGTTCTTTTTCTGGTTTAAGATAAGCCACTTCTGTACTAGGTTATAGGTGCTGCTCAGTGTTACTTTGACCGGCCTCCTCGGTACTGTTTTTTATGGCCATCTTGTCTCTTCAGGTCTTGTGTCTTCAGGTTGACAGTTCTTCAGCCTCTAGCTCTCTGCCTGTATAGTCCTTGGAAGAGCCTCTTATCATGAGAAAAAGAAAAGAGGGGGTTTTGACGTTTCTTAGTGTGTGTTAACAGGCACATGCAGCAGGTATGTCCTTGGGAGCTATCAACTCAGAGTCCACATTTTAAAACGTGTTCTGGGACACATTGTTCACTCTGAAGAAATCATCCATAGGTATTTCTGAGACACCTACACTTTGTTTATCAGTTCAATGTCATTTGACATTTTCTTTCATCCTTTCACCAGGAGAAAAAAAACCCTGAGTGCACACAAAAGGGTCAATGTTTTCGAAAGGTCAGTAATTCCAGATGAAATGCAAACCTAAGGCTTAAAAAAAAAAAAAAATCTCCATTGAGCAATAAAGCACTTAGAGTTTGACTTTGTTACGCAAGAAACTTTCCAGCTGGCTGGCAGTGGTTATGAAGGGTGTCTGTGTGGTTATTGATTAATTAAATCCATTGTTACTCACTCCTTATATTAATCCAAGTGTTTTCTCTTCGCTTGTGTCCCTGCACAATGTTGTTTTAAAGACTTGGAACCTGTCAGAGACAACTGCTTTGAGTATCAGGTTGCTTATTTGAAATGCAAACTCTTCCTGCCTTAGAAATTTCTAGGTGTGGCTTTTTAGACCTCAGAAAAATAAGAAAGCTTCTTAAAGTTGAAGGTGTCTCCAGTCTCATGTTCAGACCTGGAACTCTGCATCCACATGTAACAGAGAAGACAGTACAAAAGGGTGGACCAGAGAGGTGGATCTGCTGCTTTTTGGTAGGAGTGCACTCAGTTCCAGTGCCTTGTAGGCCAATCTTGTAGGGGATTTCCTACAGAGGTGAGGGACAGATGCCTCTAGTGGGTTGACACTTGCTGTTCAGGACTATAAATCTCCAGTGGAGTTGTGTGGAGGATGAGGCAGCAGTATCAGCAAGCCAGCAGTACAGTTTTGCCTCAGCCCTAAGGAAAATGGCCAAATAGTCAGGCAGCCCTCTTCTCATGGTCCCAATAACCAAATCCTTGAACAGCACTGACACAGCCAGCAGTAGGAGGCCATGTCTAAAAACCCAGAGAAGAGCCCAGCTTTTGCAAAGCCACCCAGTCCCTGGTGTCTCTGTTTGCTATACTGAGGGTACTTTGTTCTCTGCTCCCTGGCCTGCCGCCACTGACTCATGTCACACAGGAAGCTGAACCTCTGCCAGCTGGGAATCATTTGTGGTCGCTATCTCCAGTCATCGGTACTTGATTGGAACTGTTAACCAGGCTCCTGACCTGCCAGCCTTGCAGATCCCAGGCATTTGCTTTCCCTTTCCAGCCCTTGAGATAGCAGAGTTTGTTCTACCAAAATGAACAGGCTTAGGAAATGCTAAATCCCAGCTAAGCACCACTGGGTACTGGGAATTTTTATCTGCAAGACTTTGATCCTGACGGGAAATATTTGCCAGAAACTAGGACAGGCTGAGTTCAAGCCCAAGAGCAGGGCAGAACCTTGATAAAGCTTCCTTATAGCAGCAATGCTCATCAAGAGATTCTTTATCGCAGCAGCCACAAGTCACTCCTGCTTCCTTCCTGCTGTTGACCAGCATTATTTCCAACTAAACGCAGGGGTCAGCTCAAGGGTAAAACTTCACCATCTCCACCTTTCTGAAGCAGGGAAAAGGAGGAGATGCTTTCATTTGGGGACTGTTTGGCTGCTTGATAGTTTTGTTTGGTGGGACATAAAAGAGACCTGGAAATTTCAGAAGGCTATTTCGGGAAATCCTTTGCAAGTTCCTTTACCAGATGCATTTTACCTTAACAATTCAACTAATTACAATTAGTCACTTGCTCCTGAAAGCAGAAGGAAATTGTATCATGCAGAGTTCATACAGGATTTACTTTATTCTGTTTTTCAGCTCTTTGGAACAGTCCTTTTGCCTGTAATTTCAGCTGGCAATACCCACTGCCTTTGTACCAGAGAAGTGGGCTTCCTCTTCTGAAGAACTTAACAAAAAGTGTCTGCTGGCAAGCTCAGTTCTTGTAAAAATCAGACACAAACAAAATATGAATAGGTTGATTTTTCCAGTCCAGTCAGATACACAGAAAACATTTGTGCCTGAGGATGTCCATTTTCCTTGAGCTGCATCAGCAGGTATCCAAAGACTGCTTTGCTGACAACAGAATCACAGAATGGCTTGAGTGGGAAGGGACCATAAACATCATCTAGTTCTGATCCCCCTACGGGCAGGAATATCTCCCACTAGACCAGGTTGTTCAAAACCTCATCCAGCCTGCTCTTAAACACTTCCAGGGATGAGGCATCCACTTCTCTGGGCAACCTGTTTCAGTGCCTCACCACCTTCATAGTCAAGAACTTCTTCCTAATGTCTAATCTAAATCTACCCTGTTCTAGTTTAAAACCATTGCCCATACTGCTACCACCACGAGCCCTTATAAAAAGTCCCTCTCCAGCTTTCCTGTAGGCCCCCTATGGGTACTAGAAGGCTGCTGTAAGGTATCCCTGGAGCCTTGTCTTCTCCAGGCTGAAGAGACACAACTTGCTCATCCTGTCCTTGTAGGAGAGGTATTCTTCTACCAGAGGATTGCTCCGGTTAGAGCAGTACTGTTAATAAGCACTACAGTAAACCCTCATGCAACACAGAACCAGGAAGGCCTCCCTACTTTACCTAAAGCATTTTAAAATGGGACTTCAAATGATTTCCTAGTCACAGCAATGTGTTGACCACTATGAGTGGCCCTCCAGGGGAGCTGAAATCTTGGTGAGAGGTTGGCACAGCAGGTAGAGTGGAGCAGCTGGTGACGTGTTTAGCCTGGGTGAGTGCTTAGCAGTGCACATGTGTTGAGCACTGAGAAAAGCTGCAGTCAATTTGATGTAAACAAAATAATACATTTCAGCATAATTGCAGTAATTATATGGGGACACTGCTTTTAACTAAACAGCTGTTACCTTTTCTGATTGAATTAAGCTGTTATGAGCCTCTGAGGCCTGCTATAACTCTCTTGTCCTTTCTTGCTTAAATCTCTTTTCCCATTATCTGTTTTATCAATCAGTGATTGTGCCTGAGGATTTTGCAGTGTCTCTCCTTGATCAGATTAGAAATGTTTGTGGTATCTTGCTCTCTAAAGCCTTGCACACATAGAGCAATTTTTCTGGAGAAGTTCCTTAGCCATCTCAGAAGCATCCTTGTGCCAGCAGCCATCTGCATTGCCCCGCTGCTGCCCCAACCTCTGTGGAAGGAACTGATCCTAAAAATGAGTTGATCCTGATCCAGATAAGTCTGTCAGTAGAAGCAGGTGATGTGTTGCTCTTCATCAAGCAGTCTCTAACACATGGAAATGAAGGCTTACCTTATCCCTGAATTAGGGTGATGCTTCATCTGCTTTTGCAGTTGTGTTAGAGCTGTGAAAGGTGCTACAGCCTAAGCAGATTTAGCAAGGCCATTTAACTCTGTATTATATCAAGCAAAGTATTTGACCATTACCACCGTCCACCACAAAAGCCACAATGAGATGTGGCATTTACAAACTGCTCTGCCTGATAGCAGGGCAGTAGCTAGAGTGACTCTTCACTGAATTACAGAATTGCTATGGTTGGAAAACACCTTCAAGATCATCAAGTCCAACCATTATCTAACTCTACCAGGACCACCACTACACCATATCCTTGACCACCATATCTAGATGGCTTTTACATACATCCAGGAATGGTGACTCAACCACCTGCCTGGGCAGCCTGTTCCAGTCTTTGAAAACCCTTTGTGTATAGAAGTTTTTCTTAATGTCTTACCTAAACTTCCCCTGGCATAACTTGAGGCCATTCCTCTTGTCCTACCAATCGTGACTTAAGAGAAGGGACGAGACTGACCCAACCTCCGACCTCCTTTCAGGTAACTGTAGAGAGCAATGAGGTCTCGCCTTAGCCTTCTCTTCTCCAGACTAAACAACCCCAGTTCCCTCAGATCATTTTCTATTGCTTTCTCAGTATCTTATTATCACTCATGCTCAATGTTTTCCTCATTGCACTCTCCAAATGTTTCCTTATTGGTGTTTTAGGTAACCTTAGTGAAGCTGTAAGAAAAGCTGCTTTTGAAAGAGCAACGGTGATAATCATCTTGGCAGCACAATTCCCATGTACTCAACTCCACTAAGTTCCTTCCAAAGAAAGTGCCTAGGCCCACCTCACCTGTGGGCCCAAGCAATCCTGACTTTGTGTTGGCTTAAATTTGCTGCAAATAGGTCACCCTAACCATAAGAAACAAATCCTAAATATTTTTGTTCACAGGCATTTCTGAACTGGCAATAACCTTGGACAGTACATGGTAGAGCTTATAAATAGAGCTTTGAGCACCTCTGATGTCACAAACCACAAGAGCATCTGACTTGTGGTTTATTACACCAGATCATGGCTTGCTCATAGGCCTGCATCTTGCATCTTATTTACAGTTGGTACACCCACCCTTATTCCTGAGCCATCCCACTGTGGAGCAGACAGATACACAAATGCTGCCTGGAATTTAAACAGTAAACAGACAATTAAATATTTATACTTGTTCTTTCCAACCTGCAGTATTAACTGAGGGTACTGATGCTGAAATTAGGGTTGTGGACCCCCACTACAAGAAGGACACTGAGTTGCTAGAGCACGTCCAGAGAAGGGCAACAATGTTGGTGAAGGGTCTAGAGAACAGGCCTTTTGAGGAGCAGCTGAGGAAACTAGGGTTGTTTAGAAAGAGGAGTCTGAGGGGAGATCTCACTGCTACCAGATCTTTAAAACTCCCTGAAATGAGGTTGGAGTGAGGTTGGAGTCAGTGTCTTCTCCCTAGTAACAAGTGATAGAATCAGAGGAAATGGCCTGAAATTGTGCCAGGTGAGGTTTAGGTTGGATATTAGGAAACCCTTCTATATGGAAAGAATGGTCAGGCATTAGAACAGCCTGCCCAGGGAGGTGGTGGAGTAACTGTACCTGGACATGTTCAAAAACTGTGTGGGCATGGCACTTCAGGACATGGTTTAACAGCCACCAAAACAATTCTATAATTCTATAATGACAAATAGGTGTTCTTTCATTTACCCACCTGTTACAATTGCACAAACAATACTTGTTCAGTATTTGAGTATTTGTTCTCAAAAATAAATAATTTCTCATTAAAATGGCATTTATTCGAAGACATGTTCTTTCTCTTCAGTGCAAGCTTGTTGGTTTACAAGATTTCTTAGGATAAAATAGTGAAAGCCTATTTCTAGAATTTAATGAAACAATAATTTTAATTCTTTTTATAGTTCTTGGCACTGCACCCATATGCACCTAAATTGGTTTACCTAAGCAGCAGTCTGCAAAATCAGATTTGGACAATACAATTAGAAAGGGCAAACCTTGATACTTAGATTAATTAAGCTAAGCAACACTGAAATTTTATGTCACATCTTTTGGGGTAGGGAAGGGAGCAGAATCTCATTCACTTTGGCTATATTTTGGAACAGGTGACAGTTAAGATTTAAATACAAGCCAGTATAAACCCCAGGCATTAAGACTGGAAAATTCTTTGTCCTGCTTCCTAGTATTTCTGAGTTCCAATAATGACTTGGTTTCTAACAGCCCAGTCACAGAGAAAAGCACCCAGCTGAAATCTGCTGAAAGAACTAAGACATTTCAAGCTATGATTGCCCAGCTAGATGCATTTCAAAATTAAAAAAAAAAAAAAAAAGCCCACTGTGAGAAAAATCATAGACTCACAGAATCACTTTAGTTGGAAAAGACCTTTAAGGTCATCTGAGTCCATCCATTATGTAGCTCTGCTGAGTCTGAAAATGTGTGGTTATACTCAGATGCATCAAAACTAGTATATCCTGCTATCTAAGAAGGGGGAGGGGAGTAACTGCATCATTCAGAAATGTCAAAAAAAAAAAAAAAAAGAAAGAATTTACATAGCTGCTCTCAAGTGAATCTCAGTGAATCTTGCTGGTACATTAGCATGTGTTCTCTCTCAAAGGTTGCTGCAGAGTGCTCCTAAATGTACCACTGTGATTTACTCCATCTCTGAAGAAAAACAAAAACAACACCCTCAGGTAAGTTTAAGGCTGTAGGAGAAGTATTATTAGTACTAATGCCCTGTAAAATATCTCAGTCTATGGCTCACAGTTTCATAGTCTGTGATCTTAAATGCACAGCCTGTGTTCTGAGATCAGAAGCTCCTTTTGTATTCTCACAGGACAAAGTACCCTGAATCAGAGAGTCAAAGGAGATCAGACACTACATGTCAGTGTGATTGGCAAGAGGGACACAAAGGAAACCTTTCTGTAGCCAAATGGTTCTTTCTAAACGTCCATTTATATTAATTAAAAAATTTACAATGCTAGCTAGTAGCCCTTACTAGAGCTGGGACAGAGTGCAGATAAGAAGGTTCAAGGTGCATGAAAATCTGGGTTTACTGCTGTCTTCCCTGTACAGAATTTGCATTTTATATCTAACCTTGTTTAGTAAATAGTGAATTGACTAGCTAAGATGTACTGGTGGCCACGAAAGAGAAATCCACTGCACAGCATGGTTTGTTTTTTTCTACTGGACCTGCTTTAGAATATGAGTGTTTTCAGACTCTTGCTGAGGTTGGCAGAGAGATTATTGGAGATTGTGGGAGTGCTGTGTGCTTGCTGTCTCTGAAAAGAAGAGCCAAGGTTCTCTGAAAGTCAAGGAAAATGCTTATCTTTGTGTAAAGGAAAAATATTTGCACGCTCTGCTACTAATCTCAGGTATTTAGTCATCTAGAGGCCTTCAACATTTAGAAATCAAAATATTATGAATAAATAGGGGGGGGGGAAGCCCTTTTTATGTTCTGTGGCTATGGGTGCCATTGGCATACATATAAGTTCTGTTTTCAGGCTTTTCCAGGATAGAATCCCATTTCCCTTTGTTCAGAGCATCTATGCAATCCCTCAATGCCAGGAACTGCAGCTTTAAGGAAAACATTGCAAAACTTTCCTGTATAAGTCTGCAGGTTTTTTGTCACATTTATCATCCAGTTGCTGGCACACTGCCACTGGCACAGGGTAGTACTGGAAGCTAACTGGGTGCCTTCAACAATTATCAGTGTGTATTTTCCTATGTTTTACCATCTTCCTGGACATCTGGTAGCAGCCACTGACAAAGCCAGGGCAAAGGCTAGACAAGCCTTCACCCTGCTCTGCTGGGGCCCTTCTTATGTCTTATTTTGAATTTGGAAGATTTAATAAATATACAGATTCATTTTTCCTCCTCTCTAATTACATCCAAGAGGAAAAATGCTACAAGCCTCAAGCATGTTCCTAATCTCCCAAACAATGGAAACCATGTTTTAAAAAACCAAACCAATCAGCTAAACAAAAAAACCAAAACTGTCTTCCTGGGAGGGATGGATGCCAGTAAGTGACCCAGAGCTAGGTTTCTGGTACAAACCCTCTGTGGGCTGGCTGAGGGTGACTGCCAATGACTGCAGGGGTGTAGGGGCACCTCCTGCTTAGCTGAGCTGGGTTGGGATCTTGCCAGACAGGTATGTGTGGCATAAAAGCTGGCAGGGTGCTTTGCAATGGTTTGCAAAGGCATCGGAGAAGGAGAACCCTGTGACAAGTCAGCTTCCTTCCAGGTTGGGAGCACTTTGACAGAGGGATGGTGTGGATGGTTGCCCCATGCTTGCCCAACTCAGCTTCTGGAAAGGTCCCTTTCCTTTCCAGGCCTCTCAGCTCCACACCACTAAAATCCTTGTCTGAGGCATGCCCTCTGCACACAGCCATGCAGAGAGCCTCAGCTGGGCTGGCAGAAATCAGTCTTCTGGTGTTCTCTGTGTACTTCAGGAAGGTCACAATCAGATGACCAGGACCATTATCAAAAGAATTGGGACAGAGAACTGCACATGTTAACCCAGCCTTTCCTCTCTTCCTCCTCCCTCTGACTCAACAAGTGGTGTAAGTTGCAAACACCATCCTTATCCAGCAAGCATGTGTTCTATTTCCATAACAAATTGAGGTATTAGGAATTTTAAACCCCAGATGTTTCTCAGCGTTATGTAAACCAAGAGGCACCCAGATACTCATGTAAGAGCAGTGGGAAAGTCCCTTCAAGAGCACGTGCCTGGCCCATGGCTGCACTGAGATGCTGAGCAGTGTTATTCAATCTGTGAGGGGCAACAAGCCGAGACAGCAAGAACCCAAGAAGAGCGGGGCGAAGATGTAAAATGACACATACATTGTTCCCTTTTTTTCTCCAACGTGAGCTGTGGCATAACTAGAATATACTACAGCTGTGGCTCCCAGACCAACAGTCAAGTTCTCCTATGTATGAACCACAAGAAAGAGGTGTAAATGGCAGAGTATCAAAAGAAAAAAATGATGTAACGAGACAGGTAAATATTACGTTCAGTGTTTCCCAATGTACTATACTTAATTTTCATCTCCTTGTTTCACTCCCCTTTTGAGATGGAGAGCTGTCATCTGGAAACAAGAAGAATTTTCCTCTTGTTTTATCACATCAGGGCATACAGGGAAATTTTGAAAATGTTTAGGGTTTTGAAAATAATTTTCTATCTTTAGAACTATCACAAACACAAAGTTGGTTTCTTGGAGGTCTGTTTTGGTGGACTTGAGTTGTTGATCAGGAAGTCTTTGAATTCTTAGAGAAAGTAGCTGAGTTTATTTCAATTCTTCATTTCAATCTCAGAGATATTAATGAGCACACACTGTTACATTCAGCCATTCCTGCCTCATATGAGAGCTCATTTCCACCATAGTAGCTCTGCTGAAAAGAAGAAAGAGTTCTCCTGTTGTTAATTCAGTCCTGTGGAAGCTTTTGCTCTACTTTCTTCTGTAGGGCCCTGTCCCTCACCCAGAATGGGCAGCCTGCCTCTATCTACCTCCACCCTCCTCCCCTCCCCCACCATCCCCCCATCTCCCCTGAGAGATCCTACATTAGAGAGATCAATGACATGACCTGTCCTTATCTCTTCCCGGGAAATCACAGAGCCATTAGGAATGCGGAAAATACCTTTTCTTTCACTCCCACCAGTCGACTGCAATCAGCACAACCTTTAATGCAAATGCAGCGATAAAGGCAAAAGCAGCAATGGGAGGCTTTTTCCTGGTGTGGCTTATAATTATTATCTGAGCAAATAAGCTGCAAATGCAATACTGAGCTTTGCCAGGTAGGGCACTGCTCCTGTAGCTGTACTTTGGTGGAGGCAAGGAATGAGATGTGCAACTAGTGAGGCAGGAAAGTATTTTACTATAAGCTGCAACATCCTGAGAAGTGAAAGAACTAAGCTGTAGGCACCTAAGAAAAGCATTTTATAATATTTCGAGGAGACCCACATGCACATGGGGACGTTCTAAGGGTAGCTTCACAACAAACTCTTTGTGTATGGCTTCTCTGTCGGGACACCAAGAAATTCATGTTCGGGATACCATCAGGCCTTTCTGGCTGAAAGGTACAGACTGTAATGTAGGTGGCTGACTCAGTTTCAGCCTAGTGGCCTCCTAAAACTCTCAATATGTGCCAGATGTAAAGAGCTCTTCATAATGCAGGTATCACCAAAGAATCAAATTGAGGCCAGCATATCCTGGCATGAAGAGTACTAATCAGCTCTCTGAGGCTGAGTCACCATCCGTTCTCACCAGACCAGGTTTTGAACTAGGTCAGAGGATCAGTTGTTTATTGTCAAAATCTTTAAGTTCTCCATCCCTCCTTGACAGTAAAGCTATTTAGCAAGTTTCAAAGCATTGCTGTTTCAAAGCGGCCTGTGCTTGCCTTCTCCTTAATGCCACTCTCCAGAAAGAAGCACACTCAGTGTCACCCTCAGTCAGGGCTGCGTGCCCTGTATCCATGACCTTTACCATGCTAACCTGCCCTCATCATGCCCGACAGCATTAATTGCCTCTTAGGGCAGTGTTGTCTCCAGCTCTGGCAGGTTAAGACCAGACAGCTCATGCTTCCGATAGTTAGGAACAAGTAATAGCCAGCTTGGGTCCTGGTATGAGAGAAGAAGCTGGTAATGTCCTTGCTTCAGTGCCCCATTAGAGTGGAGGAATCCCCAAAATGTAGGTTAGTTTCAGCTGAACCCCCTCCCTCACCAGCCCAGGCTCTTCCTCATCTTCTGTTTCAGCTCTTCACCACAACCCACGTGAGGAGGGCGTGATGCTATTTATTCTTGTTTCCTCCCTCTCTGGGATCCTACCAGAAACATCAGTCTGAGTCAGAGGCAGAGGCTGTGACTGAAGCAAGACAGAATAATTGGAAATGCACAGATTTTGGCCCAATGTGGATACCCCAGGTCTGTGAAGGAAAACCAGGGCTCAAAATATGCCTGAGACACTCATCAAAACAGTGCCTAAAGAGATACTGTGGAATAGAAACTGCCCAGCAAGCAGCAGAAAGGGAATTTCTGACTGTCATAGGTAATGGACAGGACTCAGAACTGAGTGTTGTAGCATGGGTGTTACATGACCTTCTACCCTCTTGCAATATCTGCTAGTTTTGGACACTTGCTGAGAAGAATCCCTCCAAAATCACTCTTCTGGTTTACTGGGTGGTGATAACTGGGGTTTCCAACACAAACAGAACTGTGCTACATTAAGAAGTTTCCAGCAGGGATACTTTTTCACATGCATTTGGATTAAAAGTCATTTAAAAGCCCAGTTTCTACATCGGGCAGGTAGGGGCAGGATACCAGAAAGTAATGACTTGCCCAAATATCCTAGTCCCAGACATGTAAATCTAGCTGCTTGCAATGTGTTCCCATTGTACCTTAAGCAGCACAGATCTGGAAATATCTGGAAATACTTTCCACATCCAGATCTCCCCAGCAAGAACCATGGTTTGGGCAGATTGCATTTTTATTACCTTCCCTGCCTTGCTCAGACGATACCCAGGTGCTTAAGGTGAGCTGTGTGAGTAATGGGACTTTGCTATAATGGAGCCATTTCCTTCTGCCCAAGTGAACTGGTGCTTAATGATCTGTACAGCTGTATGACCTTTGGTTGCAATCTGATCAGATACCACAAACTAAGTCAAGTCTTGCTGATAATGGGGGAAGAATGGAGAGTCTTAGGAGGGAGGGTGAGGATCTAGGGTATTGGCCAAAGTAGGGATGACTGGTCAGTAGGTGGCAGGAAAGGAAGCAGGAAAGGCCCCCACAGTGGCAGAAAGCACAGTGGCCTGTGTTTTCAGTGAGACATGTAATCACAAGGTCTGGACACTCTGTGTGTTAGTTCTAACAATGTGCTAACCTTGCCATATCCCAGATGTTACGACTTAGTTTCCCTTCCCTCGGTTCTTCTGTGCCCTCTAGTTGCATAGCTGATAGGTCCTACACAGCTTTCTTCTTCACCAGACAGCAGTACAGGGCCAGATGTGTAGCACTGCTATTTGCAGCTAGAAAGTTGCTGTGGAATATCCATAGCACACTTTGTACCGTGCAAATGTAAATCATGAATTATCATTAACTAAATCTGCCATTCAGATGTGTGAGAGGAGGGCATCTTGGTCCTTGCAGAGATGAACAGCTCCCAGACTTCACTGGTCTGGTTTGTCAGTGCAAAGTCAGTCAACTACAGCAGCTTGATCAACACCACCTTTAATCCAGCACCACCTTTAATCCAACACCACAGCTTAGGCATCTTTGCTCATGTAGTGGTGACATGAGAAATGCTTTCATTTGGGGCTTTTTATTATATACAGAAAAAAAAAATTGCTGCAAACCATTTCCAGAGTATTTGACCTCGTTTTCAACCTGTCAAGTGGGAGAGAGGCTGTGAAGCATAAGGAGGGTGGTTGAGACCAGGCAAGGAGTATGCAGCTATGGAAGCATTTATGATATGTGTTGTCCTAAGACCAGCAGCCTTCCCTAACCCAAGATTTCCTATGCTATTGAGTATGGTCTGTTACCTGAAAGGCACTTCATGCACTTGTGGGGAGGGAGGAGGTGAGAAAAACAACTGATGATGCTGCTTTTAACACAAATTTAGCACTGATGAGAAAAATTCCTTCACAGCCCTCGAGCCTGAAGTTTTGTCTTGCCCATAGAGTATGGAAAACAGACAGGGTGCAAATATCCCTGTCCTGTATTTGCTCTGGGTAGACTGCGACCATGCACCCATCAGAGTGCAGGTGACATCCTTCAGGAAAAGAGCAGGTGCTAGTGCCAGATATTTCTTTCTTGTGGACCTTTGTGTGCCACCTATAACAGCCAAACTTCATACAGGCCTCAGTGTACCAGCCCCAAGTACCCTGCTGAAACATTGCTTACCTGGATTTCTGGAAAGCAAGGTGAGGGGGCTGAAAGCTAGGTGACTTGGGCATGGTTACACAACAGGTTTGTGTCAAAGCAAGCAGAGCCTCCCAAATCCTTGCTCTTTCTCTCAAGTCAGAGCAGTTTCAGTTGCCCATTCAGATTTCAGACTCATAAACAAAGGGCCAGTTTGGACCCATTGCAAGTGAGATGTGAGCCACCCAAAACGCTTCTTGCTCAGCCTGCCAGCAGTCACCAGCTGGAATTTGGCAGCTGCTAGCCTGTGCTCAATTTAAGGTGTTGGCATTCTTGCTGAACTCAAGGTCAAATGGAGTACTGCAGGAAGCTGAGGAAGCTGTTGCAGTACACAGGAGCCACCCAGGCACTCTCATGGGGTTTCATTTCTCACCCCTTCCCTTGCCCAGTTTTCACAATGCACATCCATGCATTTAGGTCATAACCCTAATCATGCTGCAAGGAGCTATAGCATGGAGTACATTTTGTCTCCAGTGTTTGCATGGTCTATCTTCTGAGCAGTCAGGGCTGTCCCAGGCACAGCAGCAATGCAGGCTGCAACAGCTGGAGGAAGCACCCAGGAAGTAAGCAGAGCTTTAGCTCCCATCCCACTGTAAATAGAATTGCGTGGATCTGTTGGAGAGGGTCCAGAAGATGACCACAAATATATTAGAGGGCTGGAGCACCTCTCCTATAAGGACAGGCTGAGCAAGTTGGGTCTGTTCAGCCTGGAGAAGAGAAGGCTCCAGGGAGACCTTATAGTGGCCTTCCAGTACTTGAAGGAAGCCTACAGGAAAGCTGGAAAGGTACTATTTGTAAGGGCCTGTGGTGATAGGACAAGTGGCACTAGGGACTAGGGTAGATTTAGATTAAACATTAGAAAGAAGTTCTTTGCTATGAGGGTGGTGAGAAACTGCAATGGGTTACTCGGAGAAGCTGTGGACACCCTTATCCCTGAAAGTGTTTAAGACACTTGGTGGATGAGATTTCGAACAACCTGGTCTAGTGGGAAGTGCCCCTGCCCATGAAATGGGTCAGGAATTAGATGATAGTTAGGGTCCCTTCCAACTCAAGTCATTCTGTGATTCTATAACCTCACTGAAATGAAGACCTCCCTGCTGAGGTGTGCACTCCTCGCCTGGCTGCCTGGGCCTTTTGCCCCGAGAGCCTGAGACACTGCAACAGTCCAGGTCAGTGGTGCATGGGAAGCAAAGGGCAAGCATTTGAGCTGCACTGGCTCAGGAGGCTGCTCACACCCTAGCTACCAAAACAGTGACCCGTGTTCAGAACCAGACACAGTTTCAGCCCCTGCTGGCTTCACAGGAAAAACACTGTGGGGTTTCCAGGAGGTGCTTGCACAATGGCCGATACTGGATGAGTTGCAGCCGAGGGCAGATGCATTGTCAAAGCAACGTTGCCACATGTTTTGCAAGGATGAGCAAAGGCTATTGGCATTCACACCTAGAGGATGAGATGATGTCTTTCTGAAAACAATCAAAAAATGGAGAGGGGGAGGAGCATGGTTATAAGTTTAGCACACCAGGTTATGAGTGGGAATGTGTGCCTGGCATAAAGTCAGTTCATTTACTAATGCTTATGTTGCTTTCATGTTTGTAGAAAATTCATAATTGGATCACCACCTAGAAAAGGCTAGGGGCCCTGACTTTAAGAGAAGGGCTTTGAGCTAGTGGTGTGAAATTACTGAGTTTTGGAAATTTTCCTTTCATATCAGACATTTGCTCTGCATCTGCCCAGGAGCTTTGACCCAAGCAATAGGCTTTCATGAAAGAAAACATCTAATCATAGGTAAGCATAAATGGAGGATAATGTATTTTCTTTCACAAGGATGAGGAGGAAAAGCAGTGACAAGCACAACTGACAGGAAAAGTCTACTCCTTATTATAAAACAGATGTCTTCCATCCTGAGGAGTTGGCATGTGGCTCACAGTGGAGTGGAAGAGTGAGGGCTTGGAGCCACACACCTGGCCTACTTCAGTCACGCATGCTTCTTGTCACCTTTGGTGAAACACTGGCTCTTTCTCCCTGAGAGGCATTTGCTTTCCACCCACCTACTGTGCCAGTCCTCAGAAGAGCTTGCCTTATAAAAATGCCTGGTCATCAGCCTGCTAAGTCAGGAATCCTGTCTTCGCTCTCTCTCTTGACCTTATTCCCAGTCAGAAGCTTATTTGTTGCAGCCCCACAGAGTCTACAGCAGAAATCAGCTTTGCCTTCCTGGAACTAGGGAACAAGTAGAGCAGTAGAAGAGTGAAATGAGAGCAGATGATGAGGCAGGGAGGTAGCAAAAGAAATGGACAGGAAAAATGAGATCAGTGTGCAATCACAGCCTACAGAATGGGTATGTGCAGGAAAGGAAGTCAGGGCTTTCTGTCCATGCTATAGAAGCTCTAATGGGAACTAGATGGGAGACAAGGGAAATTTTACTGCAAAGGTCTCGATGGCTGAGAGATGTCAAAAGGCTGTTACAAGCAGGGAGACAAAAAAGGATTCATCTTGGGAAATGGGAGATACAGGGATAGCTCCACACTCATTTTTTCAGATGCGCCTTACTTAGCTGTGCTGCGTAACAGAACTTACAGCTTAGCTCTGCTTAGGCTACAGCTTTAGCCTGCAATGTTAGCAAGTGGCTGTAATGGCTGGCCCCAAACCACATGTGTAATGTGCCACGTGGCTTTCCTTCTTGGCTAGCACCCAAGACAGAGCTGTAGCAGGTCCCATCCCCACCGCCGTCTGCCTGGAGGCCTCCTGGTGGCCTAGCCAGCCAGCTCGGCATGGGGGCTGGGTGGACTTTGGTGCTGGTATAACTGGTTCGGTCAGCATACCAGACCAGGTGCCAGACAGCACTGCTCCAGCCCCAGGGCTACTCCTCCAGTGCCTTCTCAGGCAGGATAACCAGCACCCCACACCTCCTTGGGGTTTTTGCAGAGCATAGCAGGGTCATGTAGGTGAAGGAGCAGGTTTCCACTGATGAAGGGTCCCATGCTGGCACACAGGCAGTGGAAAGCCAAAGGCATCAGAGCGAGCAGGAAAGACTATGTACTGGTGCTGGGTACATCCAGCTGCGGGTCAGCCTGGCCGACTGACCATGCATTAGGTGCCTCCACAAGGCCAGGTGGAAGGCCAGAGGTGCTTTACCTCAGCCTCCAGCCACGTGCACACAGGGTCAGTGCACAGCACTGCCCCGGGCACCACTGAGTGCTACAGGCTGGTTCGCAGGGAGTAGCGTCCTTGCAGAAAAATTACTCTCACAGTCACTCTCTCTTGCTGTCCCAAGTTGCCCTTAAGGGTAGTGGAAAAAGCCAAGGGAGAAGTCCTGTTCTGCAGCATTTTCTCCTTGAACTCCAGAAGGAAAGTTGATGTTGCTGTAAATGCAACGACACACTTTGCCACCAAGGTATTTCTGTGTGGCTGATGGGGATTTTGCCCAAATGTCACGCAGGAGGCCAGAGGTATGAGGTCCTAGCCTGAACAGCTTTTTCTGCTCCTTCTGCTCTGAGGACTGGCATGAAATGATGAAAAGGGCATCAGGCAAGGACAGTTAGCCTGTCTTCTACCAGTCAAGGTTTTCAGCAGGAGATTGCTGCTCTGGAAGCCACAAGTGAAGGAAGCCTTCTTGGAACAAGCAGAAATACCAAATCCTAAGCCTTGAGCTGAGACTTGGTCTTCATTGTTATCAGGATGGAAGGACAAAGCAGGACTGGATTATTTAGCTTTCTTTGTTTTAATTCCATTTGTCTTGAAGCCTTGAGGCTGTGGACAAGAGCAAGAAACTTCACCTTGGGCCCCTCTTTGTGCTTTTACGCAAGCTGCTTTGGGCTTTGAGGCATGGAGCAGGAAAATTTCCCATTTCTCTTACACACTGTATTTTTTTTAACCCCTGTTTTCTGCAATGCATTCCACTGAGAGAAGTGTCCTTTACACATATTGTCTCAGATCAACCTGCACTCCACAAGCCAGGACTTGTGGAAAAGAAATCTATTTGAGCCAGGAATGCATTAACTGTTTGCTGCTGGCTCTCCCATCAGGGGCCATGTACTGTGCTGGGGATTTTCCACCATCTCTCCCTGTTTCAGCTTTTGAACTGGGTGCTCTTTCCCACGAAGACATGGTCTTAGAAGTGCCATCTTCACTGTTTAATCACTCAGGTAAAGAAAACGGTTAGAGCGTGGTTCTCATACAGTCTCCTTCCTAGCAGGCACTTGCCTTTATCTTGCATTAAAACTGAGACTAAATCCTTTTGAAAAATTATGTGTCAACACTGAATTATTTATAGTCATGTCAAACATTCCAGAGTATATATGGGTAAAATCCAGCATAAAGTATCCTGGTATGCCACTGATGTTTTTGCCAGTCAGAGAGCTAACAAAGATGTGATGGAGACAAAGATACCAAGTGGGGGGGAAGGGGAGGTATTGTAATAAAGGCAGACAATATTTCATATTTTATGATCACCTTAATAATCACATACATAATAATATATATTAAATATATATATATAATATATATATTAAAATACATAAAAATATAAAATATATATTTATAAAATAGATATATATAGATATATTTTTTTTAGCAGCAGGAGATAAAAGCCTAGACTGGAGGAGGTTGCACTCTGTTCCCAGGCCATGTTTGCTCTCTTCACCAAAACAAAGCATATCTTGAATCAAAGGCTAGAGACACTACACTGCAGCTGAAATGAGACCCATTAGAAATGTCTGAGAAGCCACAATTAAAAAACTCAAGAAATGTTAAATCATTTCTCCCATCTCAAACTGGGAAGAGGGGAGGTAATTGTACTGGTGCCATCAGTTATGAATCCACATCTTGCTTTGTAGCCATTTGTTTTCTTGGTACACTATTTGTCCTTTTTAAAAGAATAACACAGGCCTTATACATGTACCTATAAAGTATACAGTAATATATCATTATCCTGCTTGTCCTTTACTAATTTTCTGTTTGAAAACATTCCAGCACTTGGAGGACTCATCCTCTTATTCATAAAGAGCTTGGCTTTAGTGGCTGCTCTCTTCTGTTCTCAAAATAATTAACTTTTAATCTCATTTTTGTCTGTGTTCTGATTGGTATTGACCAGTCCACTCTCATTGCCTTCCACTAGAGGAAACTGTGACTGATGATGTATCGTGTCTTCAGTTAGAGAAGGTCTCTTGACCATCTCAACACAATTAGGAGTTCTTCCTTCTTGCTTTGCTGTTGAATTCTCAGTGCATTGCCCACATGAATGGGCTGAACAGCTGTCAAAGTGGTTAAATCTCAGCCAAACCTGAAAGGGTTCAAGTGGAGTCTCCAAGGGCAAGGAATGATAGCCTTTCACCCATTTTGGTCTTAGTCTTATCATAGCAATATGTGCTTGCTTGGTCACTCCCATTCAAAAAACAGTCGGTTTGCTGAGAAAAAAAAAAAAAAAAAAAAAAAATTCTTTGGTTTGTTCTACATTTAGGAAAAAACAATCTTGCTTCCTGGACTATAGAAATGCACATTTTTCCTTCCACCCTTCATCTCATGAAGCAGGGAGAACAAACATTTGAGCAAACCCAGTTATAACAGTGTAATATTTTACATGTCTGTTTAATACACAACTAGAGCAGTGAGGAAAAGCTCTTTGCTCTGGGTGTTCATCTGGATTCCAACAACCCTGCACCTCCTTGGGAATAATGGATTGCTGACAAGTCACCACTGGGGAATCCAGGCACTTTGTGTTGGTTTATGCTCCAAAGGCTGCTCAGCTTCTCCATTCTCCTGCAGTGCTTGCAGATTCCATTGTGATTTCTTGATGCTTTTAGTTCATGGGTATAAACTTATTTTCTGGTAGTGCTTAGACAAAGGTAGAAACTTCCCAACCATAAAAGAGCCATTGGCATTCTCAGGGTCTTGAGAGTTCAAGACAGACCACTGAATGGAAAACTGGGAGTGGGAAAATTTGAGTTACTGCTATTGGGTCTTCAGCTGAGCTGTGTGAGTCCTCACAGTGGAGTGAATGCTCTTACCTGGGTTTGTCCTTCCCTTGCTAAGGGTAACAGTGATACTGATAATGTTTGTATGGATTATTTTGCACTGTGCTAGCTGGGAGTGTACAGGAGAATAGACATCAAACTCCTATCAGTGCTGACCCTAAGACAATTTTAATTAACTTGGAAAATAAAAAAATACAGCTTAGTCTATTTAGGTAGCTGAGAAAATAACTCCTTCAGTGGTATGAAAGGCATCTCCATTACTGAAATATTTTTGTTCTGGCTCTAGTAATATATGTATATGTGTGTGTGTGTGCACGCTGGAAAACTCCTTTCAGGGTAGACACACCCAAGATGAACTGGGTGTCCAACTTGCTAAAGAAGGACACCTAGGTACCTAAGTCACATTTGAAATCACTATCTAAAGCCTATTGTTTTCTCTTTTGAAATGATGGTTTAATACATTTCTCTTTTTTTTCCCTCCCAACCCCCTGAGGTCTCTTTGAACAATCCAGCATCATAGAATCATAAAATCATTAAGATTGGAAAAGACCTCTTCCAAGATCATCAAGTCCAACTTTCTACCCAGCACCTTCGTGACCACTAGACCATGTCCCAAAGAGCCACATCATGTTCCTTCAATTCCAAATCCAGCCTACCTGTTCGTCACCCTACCTTCAGTGCTGCCCCTCAGAAACAGAATCATAGAATCATTCAGTTTGGAAAAGACCTTCAAGATCATCAAGTCCAACCATTAATCCTACACTACCAAGTCCACCACTAAGCCATATCCCTAAGCACCACATACACACAGCTTTTAAACACACCCAGAGATGGTGGCTCTACCACTTCCCTGGGCAGCCTGTTCCAATGCCTGATAACCATTTCTGTGATTTTTTTTTTTCTTAATGCCCATCCTAAACCTGCCCTGGTGCAGCTTCAGGCCATTCCCTCTTGTTCTATCACTAGTTCCTTGAGAGAAGAGACCAAAATCCCCCTCATGACAACCTTCCTTCAGATAGTTGTAGACAGAAACCCTAGGCAGCAAAGCTGGGGGGGGTGGGGGGGGGGTGTCAGGGAGAGAATCCTGGGCAGGGCTGGAAAGGGGAAGGGTAGGACTAGGTTTTCAACATCAGGCAGCAAAGCCCATGTTTGTCAGGCATTGGAACAGGCTGCCCAGGGAGGTGGTAAAGTCACTCTCCCTGGAAGTGTTCAAGAAATGCATGGACCTGGCACTCTGGGACATGGTTTAATGACCAGGGTGGTCTTAGGTTGATGGTTGGATTCGATGCTCTTAAGAGGCCTTTTCCAACCGAAAGAATTCTGTGATTCTATGATTCTGTGTTTTTAACTGGTGAATAGAGGGACAGTTCCTTTTAGTGAGTAGAACTGCCCCTGTGATGCAAATGAAGTGGAAGATTTGCAGTGTTATACCAGTGGGTGTAGTTTTCACTTGTCCTAAGCCTATTTTTCTCTTTCTTTTCTGCCTCTGGAGCTAATGCATTTAACTCTCAAAGAGGAGGCAGCTGGTTGTTAGCTTCAGCTTCTCTTGATGTGCATTTTCTTTTTAAGTGGGCTTGCATATTATCTTAGCTTAATTAGATCTTTCTGCAGATAAAATCCTTGGAAGGGGTCCACCCTCCTCCCCCCATTCTGCTAGGTTTTTAGCTTGTGTTCTTTCACATGTCCCTTCCCCAGTGAATACATCTGAATGTTACGTGGCGTTAATTAAGGATCTCAGTTGCATATTCGTCTTTGCAAAGCTTGCCAGTGTGTACAGGCAACCATGAGTGATTGACAGAACAGAAAGAAGAACAATGGGGAAACCTTAATGAGGCTTGGCAGAGCAATGCAAACAGTGGAAAGCATGAAGACGGGAAGAACTTCACACAAGGACTTCAGGAAAATCTGCACTTGGTGACTTTTATTTCCTTAATCAGCGTCAGGAAACAGTTCAGATCTGCTGCAGCTGGTGATAAGTAGCTCCCCCAAAGCCCACCAATAGATGAAATAACCACATGGCTTGAGGTAGAACAGGCTGTTCTGGAACATGCAGTTGTATGGTTATTCAGGGAAGTCTTAAGAAGCTGTGACTCTTCCCAGAAATGGCGTGGAACTGGGAGATTTTGGTGTTGGGCTTTCAGCTGTGCCAGGACAAGCTGCTTGTGATGCTGGGGCAAAGAGTTCCCTTTGAGCTGAGGTCCAGAACAGTTGCCCCAAGGCAGGACAGAAGAGACTAACCCTAGATTTATCCCAACTCACGCAGGAGGTCTTCCATAGGCAGTGAGCTTCAGTTGTAGTCAACAGCTCTGCATGTCAGGGTGGGAATTCATCCCAGGTTCCATCTGTCAGGCACCTTCCATAAATCTCTCCTGTCTCATGCTGTGGTGGTCTCTGGTACCGCCAAATATGAGCACCTCACAGCTTCCCTCACATCTTTGCATCCTCCTCACATTCCCGAGGGGTTAAAAACTCCTGCAAGCCCTGCTTTACAGAACAGAAGTGGAGGAACAGAGATGTCACCTCTTCAGTTTCCTGCACAATGATGAGAAATTCTGGGCCAGATCCAGGAATTAAACCTGGGTTTTCTGTTAGCATTTCTTGGGGAGTTACCTTAGGGGTTTCCTGCCTACAGGTACAGAACTGTGGCCAGTAGTAAGAGGGCGCAGTGATTCAGGAAAAAAGCTGATGAATCACAGTGACCTGGGATCTGCTCCATCTGGGAGCCACAGCATAACACAGCAGCATTAGACACTCCTTTCCCTCTGTGTGTCCCACACAGAGTGACATTTCTGCAGGCAGATCTCGATGCCAAGGGGTCATGTTACAGCACAATTCTCCACTAACCATGTTACTGCATGTTTTTGCCTGACCTATGTGTGCAAGTCCAATCCATGTCACTGCTCAGAGGACAAATTCCTTGGTAAAACAGAATTTGACCTTATATACACCATCAGTAATATCCACTGTGGCAGCAGGGTTCCCAGGCATGGTCAGTTTTCTGTGTGGAGAGGACTGCTCACAGCAGTGAAGAAGGCTGCCCAAGTGAGGCGTGCAGTCTAAGCTTTAGTGGAGGGTGATGTGCTGACCTAGAAGAGCTTGCTGTATACATTTAGCCAACTGCATAATTATTAATTCTGGCATGTTTTGCCACCACCTCCCTGCCCTGCATTTGTCTCTTGAGTTGAGAAGCACAACAAATCAGGTGTTTGGGCACTGGCAAAGCACTTGGAAGACCTGGAATCAATTTTTTTGCCTGGTGCAATACTTTGTGTCTGATGTAGGCAAGCCCCTTAGAGCATTTCTGCATCTGGTGAATTAAGTGCCTGAGAAGCTCTACCTGTAGGCAACAGCTGGATGAACTAATCCTGGAAGAATATGTCACCACCATCTTCCCATCAATCTAAAGCCTTTCTGTTGAAGATGTTGCCTGGGCTGTGGGAATTGAGGTCCTGGAGCATCTCCAGAGAAGAGCAACAAAGCTGGTGAGGGATTTGGAGGGCATATTGTATGAAGAGCAGCTGAGGGAACTGGGATTGTTTAGTCTGGACAAGAGAAGGCTGAGTAGAGATCTTATTGCTCTCTACAACTACCTGGAAGGAGGTTGTAGTGAGGCTGGTGCTGGTCTTTTATCTCAAGTAACTAGCAATAGGATGAGAGGAAATTGGGTTAAGTTGTGCCAGGGGAGGTATAGGTTGGACATTAGGAAAAAATTCTTTGCTGAAAGAGTGGTCAGGCATTGGAACAGGCTGCCCAGGGAGGTGGGGAAGTTCCCATCCCTAGAGGTGTTCAAGAAGCATGTAGATGTGGTGCTTCAGGATATAGTTTAATGGTCATGGTAGTTGGGTTACAGCTGGACTTGATGATCTTAAATGTATTTTCCAACCTTAATGATTCTATGATAATGGTTTATGAAGCAGTTGGTGAACCACTGTGGTTAACAACTCTCATCATTAAGGTAAATTAGCACCATTTTTTGAAAGTTTTAAATGAAAAATTATCAAATTGGACCACTGTCTGTCTAGTCTGGTATCCTCTCTTCATTGGTGGCTGGTAGCAGACATTTAGAGAAAACTACGAGATAGGCAAGCATGTAGTGGTAATTCTATGGTGTACTTGCAAGGCTGTGGGTTCTTAAAAGCTTCCTAAGATCTTGCTGTTTGATAGCACTTAATAGAGCTGTAGCCTCAATTTTGTCAAATTATTTTTTTAAATCTATTTTTGGCATCCACAGCACTGTTGGCAGCAAGCTCTAGAATTTAACTATGCATTTGATGAAATGTTTCCTTTTCTTAGCTTTTAATCTGTCATCTCATAGCTTCATTTCATGCTGTTTTTTCTGCATAATCCTGCCATGTGGCCAAAACATGTGGAAGTCTTTCTTCACTCACGAAGAAACTTTTCAAGCTAGTGTCTGATCTCCAGCTGCATGCCTGCACAACTGTTGTGGTTATGTGTTAGCGGGAGGTCGCTTTTCACTTAACCAAATCCATACTAATATAACTCCAATTTGAAATCCCACTACGACAGCCTGAACAGAATCATAGAATCATAGAATGGGTTGGGTTGGAAGGGACCTTAAGGATCATCTAGTTCCAATGCTGCTGCCATGGGCAGGGACACCTCCTGCTGGAACAGGTTGCTCAAGGCTCCATCCAGCCTTGTTTTGAGCATTTCCAGGCTTGGAGCCTCCACAATTTATCTGGGCAACCTGTTCCAGTGCCTCACCATCCTCATGGGGAAGAATTTCTTCCTAATGTTTAATCTGAATCTAGCTGCTTCTAATTCTGAATTTTCAAAAAAATACAGAAAAAAACCCTCAAACTTATTTTCAGACTAGAAATGTTCTGTTGTTGATTTAACTCTACTCTTCTTGGCATTGAAAGCTTCACCAATGTACACTCAGTGAGCAGGTGTAGTCAAAAGAACATGTTTTTCAGTCATGTTTTTTGTTACAGGCACTTTTCCAGTAACAGTGAGCTTTACCTGGGAGGTGTTTCTGCTGTGGAGATGGCATGTTGTCAAGGCTGTGTTTCCTACTAGTCTGTACTGTACGAGTAGGTAGTGTACTGTAGTACACTAGGTACAGTAGGTAGTACTACTGTAGGTAGTACAGTAGGTAGTACTACTGTACCTCACAAGTAGAAAGCAGACCTTTGCTGCAAGAGTAATGCCAGTACGGTAGTTCACCCCTCCACTGTCCTGACTGATACATAGGCCAGTGAGTTTTCAGTGATCAAGCCTTTGGTGCTGAACTAGCCTAATGAGATGCAAAGCTGTTCCTCACATCACTTGAAAGAAAAAGCACAAATATCCCGATGAGGTCCCTTCCTGTGCTAAGAGGTCTCACAGAATCACAGAATATCTTTCGCTGGAAGAGACCTTCAAGATCATCTAGTCCAACCTTTGACCCAGCACTACAAGGCTACTACTAAACCAAGTCCCTAAGCACCAGGTCCACATGCCATTTAAAGACCTCCAGGGATGATGACTCCACTACCACCCTGGGCAGACCATTCCAATGTTTGATAACCTTTTCACTGAAGAAGTATTTCCTTATATCCAGCCTAAATCTACCCTCATGCAGCTTGAAACCATTTCCTCTAGTCCTATCACTTGCCACCAGGGAGAAGAGGCTGCCCCATCCTCCCTCCAACCTCCCTTCAGGTAGTTGTAGAGAGCCATGAGGTCTCCCCTCAGCCTCCTCTTCTCCAGACTGAACAACCCCAGCTCCCTCAGACACTCCTCATAGGCCATGTGCTCAAGGCCCTTCACCAGCCTCACTCCAGCACCTCAATGCCCTTCTTATAGTGAGAGGCCCAGAACTGAACACAATATTTGAGGTGTGGCTTCACCAGTGCCAAGTACAGGAGGATGATTACCTCCCTGTTCCTGCTAAGTGTTTCTAATGCAAGCCAGGTTGCCATTGGCCTTCTTGGCTACCTGGACACACTACTGACTCATATTTAGTCAACTATCAACCAATACCCCCAGGTCTCTTTCCAAGTTGCAGCTTTCCAACCACATATGCCCAAGTCTAGCTTACCATGGGGTTGTTTTGACCCAGTGTAGGACCTGGCACTTGGCCTTGTTGAACCTCCCCACCCAATAGCTGTACTAATGACATGATGTTCACAGCAGACACGCTGGAGGGAAGGGATGCCATCCAGAGTGACCTTGACAGGCTGGAGAGGTGGGCACAAGCCAACCTCATGAGGTTCAACAAGACAAAGTGCAAGGTCCTGCATCTGAGTCGAGGCAATCCCAAGCACAAATACAGGCTGGGAAGTGACTGGCTGGAGAGCAGCCCTGAGGAGAGGGACTTGGGGGTGCTGGTGGACGAGAAGCTCAACATGAGCTGTCAATGTGCACTTGCAGCCCAGAAAGCCAACCAGATCCTGGGCTGCATCAAGAGAAGTGTGGCCAGCAGGTCAAGGGAGGTGATTCCCCCCCTCTACTCCACTCTGGTGAGACCCCACCTGGAGTACTGTGTCCAGTTCTGGAGCCCCTATTACAAGAGAGATCTGGAGGTGCTGGAACGTGTCCAGAGAATGGCCACCAGGATGATCAGAGGGCTGGAGCACCTCTCCTATGAGCAGAGACTGAAAGATTTGGGGCTGTTCAGTCTGGAGAAAAGAAGGCTCTGAGGTGACCTTTTTGTGGCCTTCCAGTATCTGAAGGGGGCCTGCAAGAAAGCTGGGGAGGGACTGGGGAGGCATAGATTAGAAACACCATTAAGAAATGGTAATAATTACTGATAAGTTTCTAGTATCTTTGCTTTATTACTTCCCTGTATCAGTCAGGTCTGCAAAAACACTGATTCACGTTTAATTGAACAACTTCATTGTCAAACCTGCCACTCTTAGCACCAGTATAGAAAATACCTTTAAAAACACCGCCCCCACTTGCCAACATGGCACAGACAAAGCATTACAGCTCATCTGCCGTAGGATATACACTACCCAGGTGGTTTCACCTTCCTCGTTTTCTCCTGTGGCCCAAGCTGTATGCTGCTGGCAGCTTCCTAATCTAGGTAGCAGCCTGATGGCCTTGGTGCAGCTCTCAGGAGTGGTATGCATCTATTCCAAAGTCTAGGCTTGAGGAGAACATGTGAGAGGCTTCTGACCTGCCTCCAATTTAGGATCCTGCAGCCATGTGCTCAAGAGTGCATTCAGCTCAGCTTATTTCAGGTCCAACAGACAGGGCGTGGTGCAATGGGAGACACAGCAGTTTGGAGGAGTGTGGATGGCCCTTTAGTTCAGATGACAGGTGCAAGCACATAAGCAGGATGCCCCATTCTCTACCTTAGATCAGATGAGTCTTCTCAGGTGTAGTGTCACCAGCAAGTCAACTCACAGGAGTGATCTAAATTGACTTAACCAAGGCTAACAGTGACAGTTCAGCACAGATGGGACCTTCGCTGGAAGCTGGCTATTAATCATCCTGTGCGAGTCCCAGTATCTGACCTGAACAGCTCATTTCACTACCTGGGTAAGGTTTTGTCTGGCTGTCATTTTTTGCCATTTAAAAACTCCTTGTACAGTCAAGACTAGTAGAAGGAGGCTCTGGAACAGGGGTGCCTTCCATCCTGCTCTCAGTTTGAACCTTTAGTCATTTTACTTTCAGCTCAAATTGCTGAAAGCCCTTTCCTCCCAATCCATGCACTAAAGAAGATGAAAAGCTAACGAGAAAAGCTTAAAACTCATTTCCTCAGAAAGAATAATTCCAACTCTTTCCTGTGGCAGATGAGAAAATTAGGCAAATACAATGCATTTGCCATAGACTTAGCTGAGTATGCTATGTTTTATTCAGCTTCATGTAATTATAGTGTAATAAATGTCTGGGCATAAGTCCCTGACAGGTTAATGATGACTTCAACTTTGTTTCTACACAGTTTGCAGTGTAGTCTTCCAGACAGAGGACTGACAGCCTGAGGAAAGGTCTGGACCCAAAAGATCCTGGCAACAGAGAAGGTGGGATGAGTATCTGTGAATGTTGTTAAGAGATCACATCAACAGGGCTCTGTTTTAGAATGACAGTGCCCAGCTCTGCTGTGGACCTCATGAGTTTTGTTCAGATGGGTCTGTGAGTCCGGGTGCCAAACACTCTATAGCTATCATTTGAATGCTGATTGTTGCTCCCAGTTCTCTAGTAAATATCTGTCTAGTGCCACCAAGGTCAAGTCACTTCTCCCATCTCCATTTCTATCTCAGGAAAAGTTAAGAAATAAAGTTTCTTGCCCTTATTATCACATGAAGAGACAGCACTGGAAAATTTCTTTTACAGATATATATGTTCTGAATGCTACTGACGATCTCAAAATGCTGAGAGTGCAGTGTGGTAACTCCAGTCTGATAAGACTAAAATATTTGTGAGTGAATTGCTTACCTTGTAGAGGTTATTCTCCATTTTTAAGTTTTGATAATTTTATTTTTTTTATTCCAATGTGTATTTGAGTTTCTCTGCACTGCATACCCTCATGCTGCCATTTGGGTAGGGGAAAAGAAAAGGCTAAACTAACAGCTCATGTAACTGCTTTGAAGCTGCCCACCAGGTTCTCCTTTTGGTTCCTGTAGAGTGCTGGGGGCTGGGACCACCCTGTAAATATTTCAGGCTTTGGTGTTCCTATTCCAGCTGCTTTGCTGACATAATGAGGAAGACAAATCCTCAAGAACTTAGATATAGCAGTGACAGTAAGAGAGAGGTAATTGAAGTTAGGAGAAACTTACGTTTGTGCTGCTGTAATAATCCAGACCCCTGGAAAGGGATGGGATTTTCCTTTCTTTTTTTTTCTTTTCTTTTTTTTTTTATTAAAGCTGCCATAGAGCAAAGCTGCAAAGAAAGCAGTGGCTACCTATTTGCACAGAAAGGCATGTCCGACAGAAGGGAAAAGATGATGAAAAAGTAGTTTACTAAAAGGAAAATTGGTTTCGATGGAAAACGCACATCTAACAAAATGCCTGGAACAATCTGACTGCAGCAAATACCTGGCTTTATGCTTCAGTCAACGATAAGCTCTCAGGCTGACTGCAGAAGTAATAGAATGAAATTATACTGTCTGTGTTATGCTAGCAGGGCAGAATAAACGATCCCCAGACTCTGCAGTCTTGAAGAAGTGTGGCATTTTCATGATTTTTCTACACAGTGCTGCTTGCAGCCAGACAAGACACTTGCTGGCTCACTCTTCCTGCCTTGCATCTGCTGTTCAGATCTATTACAAAGCCTGATGTGATAGGGTAGAAAAAGAGTGCAGTAGGGCTATATCTGCAGAAAACATTTCCAGCACTGACAGAAAGCTAGTGGAGAGAAAAGCTGCTTCCCTGAATGCTTATGTACATCTGGGCTTCCCTACTACTGGCACTCGTAAACAAGTCATAGAATCGTAGAATCACAGAATTGCTTCAGTTGGAAAAGACCATTAAGATCATCCAGTTTAACTAATACCTAACTCTACCAGGTCTGGTGCTAAACCATGACCCTCAGCAGCACATCTCTGTGCCTTTTAAACAGCTCCAGGGATGAGGATTCAATGGCCTCCCTGAGGAGACTGTTCCAGTGTTTCAGAGCCCTTTGAGGGAAGAAGTTTCTTCTAATGGACAACCTAAACCTCCCCTGGTACAACTTGAGGCCATTTCCTCTCCTCCTATCACTAGTTACTAGGGAGAAGAGACTGACACCCACCTCACTACAACCTCCTTTGAGGCAGTTATAGAACGTGTAACACACTGAGAAATAAATCCTTTAAGAAGTCCTAAATCACTCAAATCTTCAATAGGAATCTGAGACGATACTGTTGAACTTCTCTCTCGAATGGATTCTTTATAAAGGAAAACTGAGCAAAAAAGTAACCTAGGTGAATTCAAAGCATGAATTTCAAATAGGTGAATCAACAGCATTAAAGTGGACACCTTTAGTAAGAACTAAGGTGGGCTACATTAGATGTTCTTCAATTTCCTTTTGTCATGAAGAATACTGTATAGAAGTTAAAATGGCCATGTGAGGCTTTAATGTGATTTAATTAAGTTGTAAAAGGTTCTGCTAGCTTGCAAAGTTCATTCAAATTAGGTTTCCAGAGCTCCTCCATGTAGGCAAACCCATAGTTTCTCCCAATGATGAAATGGGGACTTTCCTGCTTTAAAGTTTGATGCTGCCTATGAACTCAGTTCATTAACACCTAGAAAGCCCTTTGCTCTGTGGGAGGCGTGAAGCCAGACCTGTGTGGTTCTCTCTCATGAGTGCAACAGCGGCTGGCTTTGGGTACGCTGCATGTGGCTCTCTGAGGCTCCCAGCTGCACCTCACTCCCAGACGCCTGCCAGATAGCAATGACAGTGATGTCACCTGCATGAAGCCAACTCTGGTTCTGCCACCAGCTTCCCAGGTACTAGAAATGGGGCGATACCAATGTATATGCTTTCAAGCCAAGAAGGGTTTCCAGGCCTTTTTGTGAGCATGTGATGTGGATGACTTTCCCGTGCCACTTCTTTATGGGACCTCAACTGCAGCAGATTCCTGGAAACCTGATCCCTGAGATAAACATGGAAGAACTGAAACAAGCAGTATCTGTCCAGCGCTTCAGACTTTTAAGTTCAGAGGCAGGTCAGAGCCTCCCTGACCTGGAACAAAGCTGTCAGTATAAAGATAGCTGCTTTCAGTTGTAGGCACCCAGTGGGCCTAAGTGGAGGCAAAAGTTACATTAAACAGCCACCCTGCTTTCAGAGTCACATGAGACCTACTGACATGCATTTCCTAAGAGACTGATGACATTTAAAGCTCTTTGAGTAAACTATTTGCTTTCCATTTATAACAGGATAATCATCCCACTGCTTGTCACAGGGATAAAGCACAATGATCACCATCCCAATGACCAAATGTTTGCCATCTCAAAAATATTCTCCTGGAATAAAACACACATCTTCATTGTTAAATTCTGTCTCATTGCTAATGCTGGGGCAGATTAGTTTACAAAGGTATCAGGTTTAAGAGTACACCCATCTTACTAACCACACCAGCCTTTTTCCAGATGGCATTCGGAATATAGTATAGACCAGGGGCTTTGCTACCCACTATTCAATTAATTAGCATGTATAAATTAAGTGTGTGTCTAGCAGAGTGTGTCTTTCTGTGTGGCAAGCCTCTTCTCACAGTGCAGCAAGGAAGGACTGTGAGTCAGTGGGTCACCACAGGTGACATGCAGGCCAATTCAGTCAGTCAACTGAAAAATGAGAGGCACTTGCCATGTGCTAGGAGGCTGCATCCAAAGCAGCAGCTCAGAGTTGAAGTCAAACACATAGCTTGGTACCTCACTCCCCAGACAAACTATCATGAGTCCACTGAACTCTATGGTCACCTTGTTACTGTAAGCCCCATGGGAAGGCTGATTTGTGGGTCCGCAGTAGTGGCTTACTCAGCAAGATCAGCCACAGCTTTAAACCCTCTTGCCTGACCTACAATTAAACATATCAGTGCAAAGCCTAGTGCAGGCTATAGCTGTTCACATGCGTGGCTATGAGACCTGCCCTCACCTCTGCCCAGTCCCTGGCCCCTAAAGCTTGCACAGGTGAGATTGCAGAGGCTGCAGTCACACCGAGGAGCTGCAGGGTGAGGTGCAATGTGCCGGATGCAAATTGCTTCTCCAAAGCGAGACACAGATTAGGTTTGGGACTACACCCAGTTTACTTAGTTGTCAGTGTACTCCCTGGCTTGGGAAATCCCACAGCCTGCTGAAACCTGGGAGGTCACATTGGTCACTCTGTACTTGCTGTTCTTAAGTTCTTTTTTCAAATGTTTGCTGCTGGACACAGTTGGAGAAGACATGCTGGATTGAATGGACGTTTGGAGCATTCCAGGTGTAGTCAGTCTTATGTTCTCACAGTCCACAAAACTAGCTTGTAATAAACTATGGCCATCTTGGTATAGAGGGTTGTTTGTGAAGTGCTTTGAACATCAGGCAAGAGAAGCTAATATTTGATTACCAGTTGTGACTGCTTTTTCAGAAGTAAATATGGGTGGAGAGAAAAGGGAATTTCTGTTCAGTTCCCAGTCCTGGTTGCCTGGGGGATACTTCGAACATGCAGAAGAATAGATTTGCATGTTGGTATTTTGGGAATGTTTCCCATGGGGAAAAAAAAAAACCAAGGCAACTCAAACCCCTTGCTGCCTTGAAGGTCTTGCCATGATTGTATCCTCCAAGGGTTTGTACTATTCAGCTGATAAATAGGGTTTAAATACCAGAAAAACATTTACCTTATGTAAATAACAGCAGCATCGCCACATGCTTCCTCTACCTGCCTCATTGTTAGGCCAGACATGATGGAGTGGTTTGCCTATGATGTTCACTTTCCTTTGCCTGTAACTTGTGGTGTCTTGCTCAGCCAGAATCGATAGTTTATGAGTCATGCTTGGTGGATCTGTGGACACAAGTGACACAAGTGCCCATCATGGCTTTGCAGAACGGATCTGCCTTGACATAGGTCTGGTACAGATGTCCATGTCAAATGTACCCAGGCTATCTGAGCACAAGTTTGAACTGTGGAAAGTCAAAGCAGGTGTTTCAAGGTATGCAAGCATCTAAAAACACAAATTGAGACCTATCCAGCTTTTCAAATCACCCACACAGCTCAGTTCATTAACTCCTGCTGATGATAATGAGAGTCTTCGGTGCTTTTTAAATTTCTACTAGATGTGTGTCTGCCTCCTTTGGCCTGTATGCAAATGCCTCTCACATGTCTTGTGTTACTCTGTTGCAGGTGAGGGTGCAGTGTTAGTCTTTTCAGGACATTACAGAGGAAGCAGATAACCTAAATTAAAGCAAAGACCACCAAGAAGCCCACAGTGGTCAGCAGGCTTCCCAGTTTGCAGAGGCATCTACCTTCAGTAAGAACTTTTAATTTGGACAGTGCTGGAATAAGCTTTAAAATTACCACAGACATCTGTGAGTTGGTTTAGGGAAAGGACCTCCCATGAGCAGAAGAAGAAAGCACTGTAAATCATGTAGCATCCCACTGTGGCCCTGACCAAACAATTAGAAAGTACTTAGGAACAAGCTGAACCCTAATTTACCATTCCCATTGCCAGCTCCTGTGTGGTGCTGCTCAGATAACTCTTGCTCCTGATGGCTAAAGATAGAAATGTTTTTCCACTCTGATTTTGTTTTTCTTTTAACTCCATTAGAGCAGGTCTCAAAATAGTTTGGGAGTTTATTTAGTCATTCTTCAACTTGGTTTCATGCTGGATGTCCCAGGAGATGGTAGAGCTCTAACTGGGGCAACTGAGCAGGCTGGTGCCCAAATACAATCTGCCATAAGAAACTCCTTAGGAACCATGGTTAGGACAAGTGGAGAGTAAAGCCTTGTGACCTTGCTGCCAAGACTAATGACAGCCTGTTTTAATGGTGCACAGGGCTGCTATATCCAGTAGAAGCTAAATGAGGACCATTTTGTTTGGACCAGCAGGGGTAAAGCCAAATCAGTCCCCCAGCCTTGCAGCTGCTGGCTGCATTAGTAGCTCACATAGCTGCCTGAGCTCAGTGACTGCTGCTCCAGTAAAAAACTGTCACAAAACATATGCTGCTCTTGCCAGCTTCATAGCTAGTTCCTGGGTAATGCTTCTTCCCTGTGTGGTGGTCACTTCCAGAGGTACCAAGGAAAACAGGGCAGATTTTGTGCAATTTTTGTATGATTTTCAGTAAGGAGATGAGAGTCATTTTTCCTGCATCAGCCAAAACCAGAGATTTTGGCAATATGGTTTGAATTCTTCTGCCTTCACAAGCTGCCTTTGCCTCCATCAGAACAGTGTCGATAGCTGGCAGGTTTCACTACTGGTGGCTGTGCTTAGCCAGAGGGACTCCATGCTGTCCACCAGAAGTATTTATCCCAGTTATCAAACACTGGGCACACAGGACATTATCTCTATTGCATCCCCCTTTCCTGTCTCCCTCTGTCAGCCAGTCCACCCTAGAAACCATCCCTTGTCCTACACCTAGTTTCCAGTTCAACACGAAGTGAATCTTTTCTCAGTCACTGAGCATACAGGCCTTCTCCTGCCAAGTTAAGTCAAAAACTTGTATCAATTGGTCATTGTTGCAGGAAAAAATGGCTCAGTTTACAAAGGTCCAACCAAATCAGGAATGCAATGGTTTATTGATTTATTAAAGACATGTAATTAACTGACAATCTGTGAACTATACATTCAAGACCTATGTCAGCAATACAGCAGCTCAGCCAAAGTGTAAGACACTAACATTAATAAACTCCTGCAAGTTTGTAACCACTTCAGTAACTAATCCCCAGAAGTTCTCATCTCACAGATGCAAGCACCCACCCCACTCTCGCTGGCAGTAGGGGGTAATTTCTGGGAGTGTTGGTCCCCATCCCCCCATATCCTGCTCCCACTAGGCTTGTGGCTGCTCCACCTCTAGGGGTGCTCATGCTAGTTCCTACAAGCAGCTAATGTACTCACTGGCGGGAAGGCACCTAGCAGGTTGCAACTCCAAAGTGTGAGTCCCTGTGTGCTGCACCCCACAGGGTCAGGCCACATGCCAGGTGCTGGCTGCTGATGGTGTCTCACGGATGGGGAAGCTGTTGCATCTGGTCTGGGTGGAGGTTGTGATGTGCAGACTGGGTTTTGACTGCTGCTCTGTTCCCAGTTTGAGGCTACTCTCTGCTCTGATACAAATTTTTATGCTTCTTTTATACAGCTCTTCAGATCAACTCATTCTTTGTTTCAAAATTATCTTTGTCATTCCCCAGCTACCATTTAATTCCCTGGCTACCATTTAATCCAGCTGATGGCTGCCATCCTCTTTGGTATCATCAGTTAAGGACTAATGGTTGTTTCCCTCTTCAGCAAGATCAGTCTGGGGCAAATGCCCTCTCAGATACTTCTGGGTTTTCCATCCACACATGCTGTTTACACTCACTTGTCTATCTTAACAGCTGCTGTTTTCCACATCACTTTGCCAAGGGTAAGCTGTGTGGGCACCCCCACAAGTTACATTATATAGCTATCAAACTGGTATTAAAGAAATTAATACTGGCACCATGGCTGGATTTGAGAGGAGGTTATTTCTGTATATATTTACTTTCTTAGTGCCTACCAGATCATGACTTTTTGAACATGGTTACCTCAGCTTGCATAGCTGTATGCAATTAACCTGTTCAAATGCATTCATTGTGCTCAGAGGACCAACCACATATGTCTGTAAGCCTAATCCCTAGTGAATCCACATCTGTTGGGGGAACAAGTAAGAGAAGGAGGAAGACTTGAAATCTCTTTTTGTTCTACTCCATTCTGGGAGACTACAGACCCTCCCTGAGCCAGAGTAATATGCAGCAGCCCCTGAGCAGGCTTTGTTTTTCTTGATCCTCGCAGAGAGACAATCTGAAGATAGTCCTAAGGCAGTGTTCCACAGGACCAGGAAGCTGGGGTGGGAAACACATGCTAGCACTCTCCTCACTAGGACACTAAGGCCAGTTCTTCAGGGTCATTCTTCTCACCTTCAAGGCCCCTTGCAGCTCCCAGAGTGGTGTAAAACACTCATATGCCACTAGGCCTCTTGCTCAGTCTGCAGGGCTATGGCAGCTTGTTTTGTTTCTCTCTCCCTCACCTGTTGTGTGTGATGCAGGCTTGGTGCCAAGCTCTTGAGCAGCTGCCCTTTCCCAGCTCCTGACGAGGCCCAGCTCCATTTGTTTGCCGTGGCAGCCCACGAATAGTAACTACTCAAGGCCATTTTGCATACTCTGTCACCTTATAATTAGCACTTGGTCCTGCACGCTGCAGGAGTCACTCCTTCCCAATGTGTCCCTCTTCTTCCTCTGCAGCATAACCCACAGCCACCTTCAGAGACATTTCTAGATCATGCTACCCAAAGCTCCTGCTGCACATATCCCCCCACAAATGGCATTAATGGGCAGAAAAGTCAGCAAACTGGACAAATCCTCATGTTGCTTCACTCTGCATTGGGCCATTCTCTTTCAGTGCTACATCAAAAGTAATTGTCCATGCTCTTACCCTGTCATGAGACACCTGTCCTTGCCCTAGGTGCTTTCTCCCAGTCCTGCAAGGCAGGAGCCCCAAAGGAAGCAGAGATCTCATTGGTAGCTATGCTCAAACCCACTGGAGAAAATCAGAGTGCTCTTCTCATGCTAACTCCTCCGAGCAGTGAAATAAACATCACAAATTCCACGTTGCTCGTTGTTCTTTTCTAGGTGCTGGTGCACAGCTTCCCCTAGCCCCATCCTTCCTCCTGCAGCTAATCTCCTGGACATGGATTGCTTTGCACATTTTGTTCTTGGCAGTTTCAAACATTGCCTTAGGCCCTTATCACCTTAAAAAATCACATCGTATACAGTGGTGGCCCTAGGGACGGCTTGATTGGTATCTGAGCAGCCAAACAAACAGTAAATCTGAGTAAAATTTGGCACCCTGTTTCCTATTCTGCCAGTTCTGAGAGGTTAACTCACCAACATCAAGTAAAGTCTTGAGCAGGCACAGGGCTGAAGCTTTGTGTGTGTTTGCAGAAATGGTGTGCAAGCCTTATGAAGGGCCTTTTGCCTGTTCCAGATCCTGCACGCCTCAGCCTGTGCAGTCATGGAGATTTGGTATTGCTGGCCACTGCCAACCCAACAGGACTTCTCTATTTATACAGAAATGCAGGCACTTGCAGGAAGAGGAGAGTTTCACAGTGATCCTTAAACAAACACCAATGAAGTCAGGAGCTCCTGCAGCTCAGCTTCTACCAGCATCACTAGACCTTGTAGCAATGTTGAGAATGCGCTCAGAGGAAGACCACGTTTCTGGGTGGCCATTTTATTCAGATACTTTCTAGCTGCTTTCTCCAAACTCATTTTCCATGGTCTTAGGAAATAATGCTGTGGGGGAGTGCGCTCCCATATAAATCTTCCCTGATTTGAGTAGCACCATGAACCTGCCTGAATATCCCATGCTCATGGATAATGTCAGACATAGCATCCAAGGGTAGGCTGTCTGATGAGTACACTTCATGCTTGGGTAACACCACCAGACACTCACACATAACTCCCAAATGGCTGCCCTTTGTAGGGTGGCATACACGGGCCATAAATTGTACCCAGGGCACTAGAAGGAGAGTTGGTACAGTTCCTCAGTGGCCAGTGCACACCTGCTGACCCAGCAGCTGAGAAAAACTGCCTACTTGACTACAGCAGCAACTACACTGAGGTCTGGGAGTTAAAAACGGGTGGTTTTTCCTTCAGCAGTGCTTGTCCATTTATTGGCTTGATTGTAATCACAGCTGCCTTAACTTGTAACTGATACTTTCCTCCCTGCAGCACAGAAGATGTTCACCAGGGTATCAGATACTGCTGTCTGTGTTTGCTTTTCTTATCACCTACCATCAGCAGGTCCCTTTAAAAGATCAGTTCTGACCAGACATCAAGGAGAAAAGAGAGATGCTGTTTATCCTCTTTCCTATAGCTGACCAGCGCTTTCCCATCACATAAATGCCACTGAAAGCTGATTCTTCTAATCTAGGATGAAAATCTGTGTGGCACACCTGGCTCTTTCGTCATGCAGAACACATTGTGGAGCCTTTGACAAGTTGGGCACTCCTAATTAAACACACACAGCCTTCTAGGCACATGACCTATCTACATCTCCTGTCCTCTTTCTAACCCACAAGTCTGGATGGCTTTGAGAAATCTGGTTGCATGCCTAAGCTAAGGAAGCCATGCTGCCATGAATAGTGGCATGACCTTGAGGGTGTCTGGCCTATGTGGATCCCACGCTCAGACACTACCACGAATGGTGGCATGACCTTGAGGGTGTTTGGCCTGTGTGGACCCAGTGTAGCTCCAGCAGGGTATGGCTGATGGCCCAAAAATGTAGGTTTCTCAGCTGGCTGTTTTAGTACCTAGTTCTGAGTTACAGCAATGGATCACTTAGAGAAAGGTGCCAAGTTAGTTGTCCCCACTGGTGTGGGGAGTGTGGGAGCGCAGTAGGCAGCTGGACGCCGCCTGACCTGCAGAGAGGCTCCGGCTCCAGCCACTCTCACAAGAGCTGACCCCTCCAAAGAAAACCCCAACCCCATCGTGACGGGCCGGGCACCGCCGCTGGTTGTCTGCTGCGGGCGCCGCGCTTCCGGCAGCTGGTACCGGGCGATCCCGGGGCTGTGAGCAGCACAGATTCTTATGGCACCGCCCTGAAGGTCACCCCGCAAAGGCGGCTGCGGCCTGTTCTCCCCCGCTGCAGCGCTCCGAGGTAAGCAGGCGAGCACCCTTGGGGTGCCTCTTCCCGCCTGTTTACCCTACCCGCCCGGCAGGTGATTCCAGCGGAGTGGGGCCCAGGAAGGCCGCGCTCTTTACATTAAATATTCCGCAGTCGGGTTACACGTGAGCCAGCCAGACCGTGGCGGGGCGCGGAGGAGCGGAGCGGCCGGGCCGGTGCGGGAAGGCGGCAGCGGCAGCAGCAGCAGCAGCAGGAGGGGAGAAGAACGATGCCCAGCGCCCCGCCGGTCGGCCGGCGCTGCCGTCTGGGCGGCGTGGCCCCTGCAGGCGCCGGGACCTGCCAGGCGCGGAGGGGTGGGGGTTGGTGTCTGAAGGCTCCAGGCAGGGCCCGGCGGGGCCCTGCGGACCCGAGAACGGCGCGCGCGTGCGCGTCCCCGCGCATCCAGGTGTGCCGGCAGGCGCGCGAGCGTGCGTACGCACCTGCACGTGCGCACACAGCCGCGCGTGCAGGCGCACGCGCCCACGCTCGCACACCCGTGCGCGTGCACCCTCCGACACGCACGCGCCCGCCACCCTGGGGCAAACCTAAGGAGAGCCCGACCCGACTCGGCCCCTAACGGCGCTGCCGCCGGTGCCGCAGCATCGCCCAGCCTCCCTGTCCGGCCGCTGCCGCACCCCCACCGCACCGAGCCCCGCCCCGCCGCCGAGCCTCGGCCCCCCTCCTGTCCTCTACCGACTTCCATTGGCGGCGGCGGCGGTGGGGCGGAGCCGGCGGTGTATATGAAGGGGCGCGGAAGGCGGGGAGCGCGGCTATTCTGTGCCCCGTGGGCTGTGCCGGTTTGGTCGTTTGCTGCAGCTCGCGGTCGCTTCTTTCCCTACCCCGTAGGGCCAGCGCCGCTGGCTGCCCCGCAGCGCGGGCGGGCGCACCCAGACCTTCCCGGTGCCGCAGGGCGCATAGCCCGGCCGGGGCCTGCCCGCGCCGCCCGCTGAGGGCTAGACTTCTCTCAGCCGCTCGCCCGCTCGCCCTTTCGCCATGGCCCGCGGGAAGGCCAAGGACGGCGACGGCAACTGGAAGAAATTCATTTGGAACTCGGAGAAGAAGGAATTGTTGGGCCGTACCGGGGGCAGCTGGTGTGAGTGTCGGGCAGTGGGTGGCGAGGCTGGGTCGGGGGGCGGTGGCGATGCGGCGGGCACTGCAGCACGGCCCGCGGCGCCCCGCCTCCCCTGGCTGCGGCGGGTCTGCGGCCCCCGGCGAGGGGGGCCGGGGGCGGGGGCGGCCGGGCCGTAGCTACGAGTTCCCGCAGGATGCGGATAGGGCTAACTTCTTTTCCCCGCTCCCGTGTCCTCTGGGGCCGCTGAGGGGCATTGCCCGCCTAGACGTGACTCCAGGTGAGGCTGGGGGTGAGGCAGTGTCGGCCCTCCGGGCCCGGGAGGGAACCCGGAGCGTACCGACCTTGGCGAGGGCGCCTCGTCCTTGGGTCTCCTTCCCCGGTGACGGGGCTGGGCCGGGAGCATCGCCGTCGGGGCAGGCTGCCCTCCTAGCCGTCATCTGCCATAGGGTGGCTTTTTTTCCCCCTCTTTCTCTGGATAAAAGAAATCGAGCTGTTTTTACCTCATCAAGGGAAAATAATTGGCTTTTAGTGGTCCTGCAAGAAGGAAATGGCAATATGTGCCTTTCTGATTAAATACTTATGGTGTATTCATTAGGTGCTGTGCAAATAAGAGGCTTTTAACGTTTTCCTTACGCAAATAGACTTCCAGTTGCTGCCAACCACAGCTGGTGCGCTACCCTGGCGATGTCGAACTCAGCTCCTGTTGTAATGGATCAGCTGGAGGTGCCACATCCGGAGCTGCCAGCTTTAGCTCTGGCAGGCAGGCGGACTAGAGCAGGATTCTGCTGTATCTTTACGTGAGCAGAATTGGGTTCTGGGTGCGCATGGATAGGTATTTTCTGCTCCTGAAGCACCAGACAACTGCGCAGTGCTTCAAACACAGAGGCTGAACTAGGTCCTTCTCCCAGAGCACCTGCACCTACCTGCCTAGGACTGATGGCCATTTACAAGTTGATCTGCAGGCTGATGATCCCATCCCTCTGGTTTAAGCCTACCTGTTGCAGGAAGCTTTCTCATTCAACCCTCTTGCACTTGGTTGTTAGACCTGCTGTGTGTTTTCTGAGACCTTGGAGTGGTTTTGACCTTTGAGGTGTCTTTGGTGTTAAGAGCATCCTGGCTGGGGACCTGATTAAATGAGCTACCTCCCAGCGTTTGCTTTTTGATGTTACAAAACTCAAAGGCGTTACGCTGCAGACTACAGCATTAGTGTTTGGTTTGTTACAACAGCACCTCCTATGACCGTGCTCTGGAAAAAATTTCCACACGTCCCTGACGTCACAGCCATTTGCTTTACGCTGCCTGGATACCAAAGAGTGCTTTTAACTCCTGGAGCACCATGTTACAGAACCCAGCTCTGTCTGCCAGCCCTGCCTACCTCCCCTGCCTCCAGTGTCCATGAGGAAGACGAGGAAGGACTGCCTTTCTAACAGTGTCCCTCAGCCTCTGTGTCACTGACTGACCCTCCTGCCTGCCCGTCTTTCATAGACTTAAAGCACCCAGAACTGCCTGCTTTCATCTGGAGGCTTCTCCAGCCATGGAGGTTTTGTTTTATACGATGGAGCTGGGGAGCAAGGAGGAACGCTTCCACCTACTGCTTCCTCCTCTTCCTTTCGTAGCTCGTTACTTCAAGTTCTTCAAATAAACCAAACGCCTCTTTGTTGGTGTTTTTTTTGTTTGTTTTGTTTGCAATTAGATGAGGACAGTCCAAGATCAAGCAGAGGCTCTTTTTCAAGTGCTCCTTGGCCTCTGTGCTGGCCTGCTTATTCCTGCAGCCTGATTAGCATATAGTTGCTTGGCATGGGCTGGCTTAGCCTTTCTGTAGGCGGCCTGGTGATGCCTAGTATGGCATGTTACTGTGCAGTTAATCAGTGGAGATAATCCTTGTAAACTGGTAACTGATACCCACAGCCTGAGCCGTGCTGTGTCTCCAGGCTCTTCTCTGCTTTGCTCCACTCTGTTCCCCTGGCTCCTGTCCTGATTATTGGGGGCATCTGCCTTTAGACTAAAACTAAATTCAGTCTTTCCTTATCTTGTAATTCACTTTTTAATTGGAATGAGCAGCGCTGAAGCACCTTTGTAGATGTACAGGGCTGGTAAACGTGCAGTATCATGACATGTCTGAGGACTTTCCAACATTTGAGATTATTGGAGCTGATCTGGGCCCAAATTCTGCTCCCCCTGCCTTTAGTGGAGGTGATTTACTAGGGTGAATTACTAGGGCAGATCAGACTTTATAATTTCTTGTAAACCTGAATGAAATGTTTTTTTGTAGACTGCCCTGGATACTGCCCTGAGCTTTGTGGAATGGCTGTCCTTCAGAACACACCCATGGTATAGCTTCTTGCTTTTGGGCACTTTCCTCACTGAAACGGCACCTGTAGTAGCATGCAGTGGTCATGCTGGGTCAGCTGAGGGATCCTTTAAAGTATGAAACACCGTGCTTTCATGTTTTACAATCCCAAATCCTGATTCATGGATCTCTAGGTTTTCAGGGGCTTGTGCTTTCAGTCCTGTAAAACAACCTGGAGTGAGTTACATTTTCTGTCTGCAGCAGGGCATAGTCTCTCTGTTAAATATTTGCCTCTGCAGCAGGGCTTGCCATCTGGATTCAGTGTACCAGGCTCTTCCTTGTAGGTGGCAGAGGTTGGGAATTTTGTCCTGAAATGTGACTGGCTTTGAGGGCTTAATGTGATTTCTTTTTCTGTTTGTTTTCTCTTGCAGTTAAGATCCTCCTCTTCTATGTCATCTTCTATGGTTGCCTGGCAGGTATATTCATTGGGACCATCCAAGTGATGTTGCTCACTGTCAGTGAATTTGAGCCCAAATACCAGGATCGAGTGGCACCTCCAGGTAACTAAATAGGAGGCCCATGTTTGACTTGGTGCAGGCTGCTCTGGGGAGGCGGGTTGGTTACTCACTTCAAGAAGGAGGATAAAATAAGTGTCTCGTTGCTGCAACACATATTTGTAGGGGGTGGGTATGTTCTCAGCCTTCTGTGTTAACAGTACTGGGGCTTGAAGGCAATCCTGCTACAATTAGAGGTTGCATCACATGAAATATGCCTCCTGTCTGAGAGGAGCTTGAATCTGGATTGCTCTTCTTACCTTCCCTTAAACTGAAACCATGGAGTGAGGCTGAGGCTTCACTTGGGAATGAGTTGTATGAAGAAGATGGGTTCAGTTTTTCATTCTTCGTAGCTTCTATGTTCCTGTTGGTAAGCGAAGGGACAAAAGTAAAATGCTAGCTTTATCTGCAAAATGGGATGCACAAGGAGAAAGGGGATGGTACCACTTTCTGGATGTGCTTATCAAATTCACTGACATGCACAGTGTGATCTAGAGGAGATGGTGGCATTTACTGATGGGTATTTCAACTGAACACATTGTGGGAGGTTCAAGGTAGCTCTTGTAGTTGCCAATACATGACTTATCTTTTACTACACAACACAAGTCTCTGCCCAAAGTTAAAATGATCACTAGAGCAGTGTCTGTGGCCAGGCTGCCTTGCGTGAGGGGCATGAGTAAGCGGTCCCTGGCTGCAGGCTTCTGCTCTGCCTGCCCAGGCTTTGCTGCACTGATTCCCACTGCAGACAGCAGTGTCCTGGACCTGGGAGCTGTGCAACTGCTGCTTTCCCATGTTACAAATGACCTTGAGGCTGCTTGGCATTGGAGATGGTAACGATCTGTCTCCAGTTGCTCTAAAACAGTTCAGAAGCTTTTAATAACAGTGGTATTTAAGTGACAATTGGCGAGGCTGATGGCTTGTAGCTACAGAAGCTAGCTCTGCTGTCGTGTGGTGTCTTAACAGCCCTGCTGTCTGCAGTGATTATTCCCTGCTCTAACAACATGGGATGTCACCATCACTAAATGGTGTTACATCTCAGCAAAGAATCATCTTTTTCAGATAATTGCTTTTCAACCAGCACTCTTTAAAGACAGAGTGGAACCACCGTGTTAGTGTATGGCACTTCTTAATGTACCAGCGTGGCTGGGGTAAATGCTGTCGTGAGCACTGAAAAGTGGCTGTTTCCATCTCTGCAATGGGCTGTGACATTTGCAGGGAGAGCTAAACTGTCCCTGATATTGCCCAGAGCCATTATCTGCATCTGAAAAGCCAACATGGCAAATGGTGGAGTAGTTCTTTTAATGATGTGGTTTTCCTGGGCCAAAGCCCAGGGGTCTCACCAGACGTGAAATAATTAGCAAAGAAGCCCATGGATCTTGGGTCATGTCCAGACAGACCTGCTGTTTAGCCTGATGTCACAGGATTACTCATTCTAGATAAATTGTTTGCTTTCTGTGTCAGTTTGCAATTCTCGCTTAAGATTTCAGCCTGCAGAGGACATTTATTCATCTCTTAATTGTGTACTGCTCTGTTTTTTTCTGGGGCTTACCTTTTTTTATTGAAAAAAGGAACTGAATTTCAAGATGCTTTTGTACAGAAATCAAAATGGAGGAAAAATTAAAAGGTCATCAGGGATCTTTCAGGACAGGTGCTGAAATCAAGGGGAAAAAAATTGATCTCCTTTAATATATGATGGTAGGCAGCCCTACAAACAAGGGGTTTGAACCAAGCTGCAATGGCACACACAGAGAACTTCAAAGTGTAATTGCCACTGGGTAATTGCACAGGGTCCTTTGCAGGGCATCGTGTGACAGCTTCCTCCAGATGTGTGCAAAGTCTTGTGGTTGGCACATAAACTGAAGCTGGTTCCTCATCCTGTAGCACAGCAACCGCTAGACTGCAATGAGTCAAAAATAGCCTTTTAGTGTAGGCTTTCAGAGTCTGAACCGGTGCGAGCTGCTGGGCTGCTGTTTGGAAGGTCAGCAGTCCCAGTGCTCCTCACTGTCTAGGTCTCTCTCCTGTGCTGTAAGCACAACTGCTCTTCTGGCAACAAATGTGTGTGGGCATGTTCACTCCTGCACATGGTGAGCATCAAACTTATTTTTGTGACCTTGGGACCCCTGTGGGCTATGAACTACATAAGAGGGTTTTGTGCAGTTCTAATTCCTGGTTCTTCTGGGAAGATTTGCAAGCCAAGTACGTTGGCAGCTTGATGGAGCTCTGGATTTTCTAGGAAGCTAGAAAACTTGTGTGTGTTCTTCTTGAAGTGTTCTGTCCTTCTTGGGCAACTTACTGTTGTGTCAGCCCAAAAGGCCAGGGAAAGGGGAAGCTATAATTCCCTTCAAAATTTGCAGGAGAAAATGCTGCAGGGGCTGCTATAATACCATTCCTGTTCTGAAATACAACAGATTTCATAACAGTGACAGAACCTACAGGATGTTTTGAGTTACTGACATCGGTATAACATTGAAAGCCATCAAGTGTTATTTTTCTAGCTAAGTGTCATTAATATGCTAATTGGTTTCTGCCTTGAACACAACAGGAATGTTATGCAGGGCTTCAGGGCAAGCTGAGTTTTGTACTGCTCTGTGATAACTACTTTTCCCCCTTCCTCTTTTGTCTTGGGGTGGGGGAAGGGGCAACGCAGTTCACCTTGTCCAGCTTTGCCATTGCAACAGCCCCCGTTCCACATGTGCCATAGGCTCGAACTCTGCTTTAAGCACAGAGGACTTGACCTGCTGTAATAGGGGAGGATGAGGGTATTGTCTCTTACAACATGCACAGAGTGTCTAAAAAAACTAGCACACCGTTCTCCTCAATATAAATTGGACTGTATATCCTGCCATCTTGTGGTGTGCATCCTGTGAAACATGGTATCCCATCACCACTGCTGGTACAAGGATGGGAGAGCTCACTGCTCCTGAAGGCTCTTAAGTGGCAGCTGGAAGAATCCTTGCTTAATTCCCCCTGCCAGGGCATTTCAGGTGTCCTTGCTTCAAGTGCTGGGCTATGGTGTGTATGCCCTACTTGGCTTATTTAGCTAGGGTAGCAGCAGGGAGGTGGCAGAATGCCCTAAGAGTGTGCTGCTTCCTCTGAAGTTGTCCTTCTCCAGTTCTTTCTGTTGTTGCAGCACCTAGGCTTGGAAAAATGTCTGAATCTTGAATTACAGAGCCACAGAATGGTTGGGGTTAGAAGGGATCTTAAAGATCATCTAGTTCCAACCCCCCTGCCACAGGCAGGGACACCTTCCACTAGATCAGGTTGCTCAAGGCCTCATCCAGCCTGGCCTTCACCTCCTGGGAGGGTTACCTGGGCAACCCATTCCAGTGTCTCACCACCTGCACTGTAAAGAATTTCTTTCCTTATAAAGAAATTCAGATAACATCGAGGAATCTTATCTGCTAAGCAGATTTTGCTGCATTTACAGAAAACTTGCACCTGCTCTTTGCACTTGGGATGAAGTTGAGGGTGACTAGAAGCTTAGAAGGACAGCACTTGGTATGGAGACTTTTGAAGTCTTTTCTCATTTAGTGAGTTGCAGGGGTGGAGGCAGCTGGTAAATAGGAATGGTGTAGTGATCACTCAGTTTGTAATCTCTGTCATCCCAGAGGTGTTGAGACTCCTTCTGAACAAAGATTACACGGTACTTTGAAATGGTCATTGCATGATGAAGCAGGAGTGGTTACTATGGACTTACACAGCCATTCCTAATAAGCCACTTCTAGTCTCACTTCACCCTCAGGACCTTTTTTCTTCAAGTCGTGCTCTTGCAGTTCAGAATGATAAAATCTATGTGGAAAATCTGTTTTTAAATGAACTTGAATAAATGTGTTTTGGAAGTGGATAAGTGGATCTGTAGCTGGAAAAAAAAGTCAGTGACTTGATGTGCTGCTTTTGGTGTCTTTCTACATTTGTAAAGTTAGAAAGCCAATGTAAGGTGACATCTGTTACATCAAGACATCACTCATTTGTGTGGACAGTGTCAGGAGAAGATGGCAATTGTATTTCCTAGCAATGCACTCTTAAGAGCCAATTGCAGGCATTTTCTGAAGTAATTTCTCAGTATTCTATCGATAAGCTACTTGATTCTCCTGTCTGCAGACCAGTGTCAACATACACGATACAGTGATGTCTCTGTGGTAACAACGTGAGATGCAGAACTGTGGCAAGCAGATCATAGTCTGCAGATGAGGAGAAGATTGTTCAGACTCCAGGCTATGAAAGCACTTGAGGCTTTCTTTTCCCCCGTAGGACTTGCATATGATGGCATCTTTGTGTGCATGAAGCCTTTAAGAGGCTTATTCATGCCTCTAACTTATTTGAGCCACAGACATAGGTGTGTAGGTGTATATAGACACATAGGTGTCTAGCAACCCATGGTAGGAATGGTCCAGCTTTGTGATTCGTGTACCTACTTGCTTCAGTTCCCTAATGGGGATGAGAGAAGGTTTCAGAAAGGTTACAGAAGTGTTCTGCAGTGGTTACCCTTCATCACACCAAATCAGCACACTTACTTTAAACTGGATTGCTTAAGGATTCAGTGATAGTGCTGCTCGGATAACAGCAGTGAAGTTTTTACTTCGGCTATGGAAGTAAAGGTGGAAAAGAAAGAAGGAAATGATAGCTTCGTGCTTAGGGCTTTGTGTGCCATCAGTTCCAGGCATGTGAGAATGGAGGTTGTGGTGGAAGCCAGTAAAACATTTTTAATCAGGTTAAAGCTACCTGATTACTTCCTTGCTTCATAAGTGGGAAGATTGATCTCTACTTTGCTCTTGTCCTAAATAAAGGCAGCACCTGCTGTATCAAAGCCTGGCTCAGTCTGATTCATCAAGCACCTGTCAGTGCCTGCAGTTACTGCTGAAAGCAATCCAGCGATGGCCACAGGCTGAATCTGCCTCGCAGCAATAATTATTGTCGTGCACTGGCCACTGGAACAAATGCATGGAGCTACTGCTTGGGTGAAACAGAGTCTCTTCTCCCAACCAAGTCACTTCTCTCATGGGCAGAGGCTTGGCTTGGGACTGTACATAGCAGGTGCCAGGATCTCCTAACCTGAGGACAGGATTATATTCCCCCGGGTGACTTTTGCACAGCACAGACTGTACATGGCTGACCTTGCCTTCCCTTTTGCCATGCCTGCATGGGTGCCTTTATACATTACCTTAGACAGGACCGAAAAAAAAAGAGGTGGGGAGTTCATTTTAGAGGTCCTGAGCAATAGCTTTGCTGCCTGAATGATGTTTAAGATGCCTGGCCAAGCTTTCTTGACGTTTATATTTATATGCTTGAATGACACAGCTGTAACTTGAACTCTGGAAAAGGCAGACCCAGGAAAAGAACCATGGTCTGGCCTGCCTTGCCTTTGCTACAATTCCAGGTAGCCACTTGAAGTGACTCTGAGCCCCTTGCTTCCCAGCTGAGTAGTAACATGAGGATTTGGCAAGATGAGATTGAAGTCCCTTACTAAAATTGAACCCAGCTTATTTATTATTTATATATATTTATAACGGTATGAAGCAAGAAAGCAAGTAATTGCTCAAAAAGGGATTGTGAAGCCTAGGATGCAATTCTTCTAGTGGAGTAGTAAGTTGCTTCTAAACCTGTAACACTTAACTTGGTCAGTGTTTACCTGAGGCAGTTCTGAGGAGTTAAAGCTGCTTCCTGGAATAAAACTCAAACCTCTCAGCTACTTGCTGGATGTCTTGCTATCTTTGGTAGCTACGGGCTGTGTTTAGGGGAACAAAGCTAATCTTTGTCCTAGGTTACAAATTCCAACTCGGTGGGTAGTGAAGGGGGAGTGGTGAGCTGGCTTGAGGAGGGACTAAGCAGGAGCACTCAAGTGGCTTTGGAAAATTGCTGGAGTCACAAGCTCTTGTGGGTTGGAGCCAGCTGCTAAGCTGCCTTGGTTTTGCACCAGGGGAACTTGTTGGAAACAGGCCTGTTCTAAAAGCTGTCAAAGCCAATGCTGCTCCCCTGCTCCTTTTTCTTGATCTTGCTAAAATGAAGACGACAAACTGAATAGAAGTCAGGACCTCAATAATGACAGTGGCCACCACAAAAGCAGCAGGATCTGCAGTTTCATTACTTAAGTTTAAACTGTTAGCCATGCTTCAATGCATTCAATTAAAACGTGACCTAAACCTCATGCAGGAGCAACTATTTCCAAATCACATAATGAAAAGTGAAGGGGTCGGTACTTTTCATCATCTGTAGGCATCACTTGTGTCTAGACCCTTTTCCATGCATTCTTTTTTTTTCTTCATCCTCCTAAAGTCAATAGCAGAACCAGTTACACAGCCCCAAATCTAGGACAGCCTTTGAAACATCTCTCCTGTGTCGTGGAATTTCCTACTCTCATTCTCAGTGATGAGCTGCTGATTAGGGGGCTCAGCAGATGATTTCTGCAAGCAGAAATACCTGCCTATAGAGCCAAAAAACAGAGAAGGTGATCAGGGTGATGAAGTTACTAAGTGGGAAAACGTCTCCTGCTCTATAGCCTTCAAGGGAGACCAGACAAAGGCAATGAGGATTACAGCCAGCAAAGAGTGGCTGGAGCTAACCTGGGGAACCTCACATCTTTTTTTTGCGAGGGTTCATGCTTGGACAACTCTGTCCTCTACACAAAGCACATTTTGCAGGCTTTCAAGGCAATCTGTGAGGGATGTGTATGTACGATGCAGTTTCTGTGGGACTTGATTTCGTACAGTTGGTCTCACACGCACACAGCTTCTGTTCTTGGGGAGGAGGCAGAAGTGGGCAGGGGACCTGTGGGTGACTGTTTTTCTCAAGGAAAACCTTGACTTACAGCCTCCCTTCTGGATTCTGTGATTTTTATCTATCTAGTGATGCAAACATCGTGACAAATATTCCAGACTGTTCTGGGAAAGAGGAGATAAGAGCCCATCAGAGGCTCCCCTCTAGTGATCTTAAGCTGTTTTGTGCAAGTCGTGAAGTCTGAAAAATAGAGATTATTAGAATGAGTTATCTTCTTGGTGTGTGTGTGTGTGTGTTCAATTTCCTGAGGCTGTGCAGCTCTGTGCTGTACTTAAATGTTTTTTTCCTGGTTTTGCTTTTCTTAGGACTGACTCAAGTCCCCCAGGTGCAAAAGACAGAAATTTCCTTTACTGCCTCTGATCCAAAAACTTACGAGCCTTACGTGAAGAATCTTGAGAAGTTCTTAAAGGACTACAGTGCTGATCAACAAACTGAGAACATTATATTCCAGGACTGTGGGGGTAAGCCTCGACTGATTCCTCCAGCTGAGGGCTCTGCCCAATGCCTCTGTGTCAGGTCCATCAGAAGATGAGGGTGAGCGGTGACGGTCTCTGCCTTTGGCCATTCCTTTCACTGTAATGAAGGGCACGTTGGCAAATTGGCAGGCTCTGGTTTCAGTCATATGGCTGCTCATTTAATTAGTTTGGACAGACCAGACTTGGCCAGGGATGCACCTAGAAGCTTACTGTAGAGGTTATATGGCTGGAAGCTCCCAGATTTCACTTAGAGAAAGTTGCAGCTGACTCTCTGGAGTCAGCAACACATAGTGCTGACCTTGTCCTCTCTGGAAGTCATTACTGATGGCTTTGCTAAAGCCTCTTGATGCAATGTAGCAAAACATCTGAGAGGACTTCGGCTTTAGCAGGTTATATGTAATAGTGCAGAGAAGCCTATCACCTCGTGACACTGGCACAAAGAATCCAAGGGGAGCCCTCTTGTCAACAGCTGCCAAAAAAAATTCTGAGGCAATGGATTGCAAACGTGATTGTTCTCTTGTCTGGAAGAGCCTTGCTGGTCTGGGACTAGCCCGCATGTACCGGGTGGCTATCCATGGTGGGGCTGTGGTGTCAGTCTCACAAAGAGATGGTGTCACCTGTTTGGATGAGGGGGTTAATCCAAACTACTCAGTTAAACATCAGCGTTGCTGACGTGTGTGGTGTGCAGATCATTGTTCCTGACAAGCAAAAAGATCTCCTTGCATATAGTTGTCTTTTCTTTCCCCGACCCTGACAGAAACACCTACTGATTACAAAGAGAGAGGACCATATAGTGATGCCCAGGGCCAGAAGAAGGTCTGCAAATTCAAACGTGACTGGCTGGAAAACTGTTCTGGAATAAATGATCCCTACTTTGGGTACAAGGATGGCAAACCATGCATCCTCGTCAAGCTCAACCGAATTATCGGCTTCAAACCTAAGGTAAGTATCTCTTCCCTTTCTAGCAGAATTGGCTGAGGAGGAGGAGTTGGCTGCAGGTTTGCTGTGCCTACTTCACTCTCTCTGGAGAGAGATCAGTTTTAAAGCACCTCTGCAGACAAGAAATTGTGCGACAATGTGAGTGAGTGACTGGCTTTAAAGAGGCTCTTCATCAAAAGGCAATGAGAACAGCACACTGTGAGTTGGTAACAATTAGCAGTGATCCTCACTGGTTATATATCTGGTAACTTCTGAGCTCATCAACTGAACTGCTCTAATGGATTACTTCTTCAAACAGTAAAACCCATTTTAAGTTCCTGTGTTTATCCACAGGACTGTCCCAGACCAACTCTATCTGTAATAAGACCAAGTGCATTGTGCCATGCCGTGATCTACTCCATGCCTTCCTCAGGCAGTGTAGAGTTGCCTGTCTGACTAAACCCACTTAATTAAATTAATTAATACTAATATTAACTATCAGACCGAAACACAGGCCATAAAGCACAAACTACATCTGAGAGTCAGGCATAGCTCTTTGTGCAAGAGCTGTGAGGAGGTCTTTAGGTCATTTAGTGCGTTTCCCAGATGCTGTAAGGATATCTGTCACCTGCTTGCTCTGTGCTTCACCTGAAGGCATGCTTGCAGTAATGCTGAAGGATGTTAATCTGGACAGGAATGGCTTTTACTTCTATTTTTTTTCCCCAAAAAACATATAAATGCAAATAAACGCTCCAAGCAATCAGTGGCAGAACTTGTGCCATTGAGCAAGGTGGTGTGCTGAACCTACCACTCTGTCATCTGGATAGAAAACAGAGCAAAGGGTCTGCAAACTGCTATCACCACTGCCTGTCACTGCAGTTGAGGATGAGGAATGGTGCTGGTAATGAGGAGCGTTTTTCTATGAAGGAGCCTGCCCTGTGCTAAAGAAATGAGTTGAATTTTGGCTCTTCTGATCCAGGGTGGAAGCAGTGGGTGCATTTTAGCAGGAATTGTGCTGTGCTTGGCACGTGGTGGCTGTGAGACGACACGGATGTGTGCATTTGACTGGGGAAGAGAAGGGTTTGCCACCAAGAGCTAAGAGCTCTGAAGAGCTGCAGACCACAGCAGACATCAAGGGATGATGATGATTTCATTTAGAGTATCTAAGGCAATATTTTGGTTTCCTTAGTCCATAGAGACCCTGTAGCTGTTATGTTGGGCAAGGTATGTATAAAGCAGGTCTGAGCCTTGCAAGGTTGTGCAGCATTACTACACTTTTTAAGAGACCAAAGGCCAACACCAGCATTGGCACTCACTTCCACCTTCCTCTGGCACACTCAGAGCCTTTGTCCTTCCCTGTAGGTGGTGTTGAAGGTCAGCAACGTCAGGGTGTGACTGCTACTTTTTGTTCTTCATTGTGCCTTTCCAGCCTTAACAGCACACACCTGGCAGGCAGGTGCAAGTCCTCCCCTGGGGTGTCTCTTCCGGCTGCTGTGTGGGCTTTGCACAAAGAAGCCCTGCTGGCTGGCACTCTGCTGTGAAAGGCTTTCCTCAGTGACACCACAAAGCTAAAAGTGGCCTGATCTGCTTGCTTTGGGATCTGCTACAGGCTGTAATAGACAGCAGCTCTCTGTTAAGTTCTGCTTTGAGTTGTGTTATGCTGCTTGTCTGTCCCAAGACTGCCACCAAGAGCTGTTGCCTCTGTCGTGGCTCTGGAAGGGATTCCATTTAACAGCATGTTTTTGGTACTACTGACCTTTACTGCTGCAGAGAAGTGTTCTGTATGTAACATGCCTTTGTTCTGGGTTTCTTCTAGGCTCCAGTAAATGAGAGCCTCCCTCCAGAGGTTATGGCAAAATACAACCCGTATCTCATCCCCGTCCACTGCGTTGCCAAGGTGAGTTACACACAGCAGAGCAGGCTGGGGAAGCTGAAGAGAAAGGCAGGGCTTTGTCCACATGAAGTTACCCCTCTCTGCCTTTCTGCAGACAGCAGGGGTGGCACTCACTTGGGTATCTCGCCCTTCAGAACAGGAGTTTTCAACACACCCTGATAGGATGGAAGACAGTGGTGCCCTCAGAGGGAGGGGGTTAAAAGCAGGGTCAGATAGTAAAAGTTTCCTCAAAAGTAGCTAGTTTGCTTCCAAGCACTGTGCTGGAGTTCTAGGGAGGTACTGAAGAAACGGCTCTGGGGAAGCTGGATTTTACTTGGTGTTGTAAAAGCAGCTGAGAAACAGCAAATTTCTCTTTTAGCCCAAGATTGTGCATTGGTACAAGAGAAAGCTGTGGTGGCTTCTGGATGCATGAGGTGGTTGAGGTTTAATTGAAAGAAAGAAAAGCCCTTTTCCTGGCTGAAGTGTGCTGGGAGCTGCTGGTTTGACAGCATTCAAGTGGCCACCACTCTGGGCCATTCTGCTGTCAGGGCGAGGATCAGTGATGACTAAAGAGAGGTCATGGTCAAAACCAACAGATGCTGCCAGGGAGAAGGGCTGCAAAAGGTAGCCTCTGAGTGACTTGTCATTGTTTGTTCTTTGTTTCCCCACCTCTAGAGAGAGGAAGATGTGGACAAGATAGGCACTGTGGAGTACTATGGGATGGGCGGCTACCCTGGCTTTGCCCTGCAGTACTACCCCTACTACGGCAAGCTCCTGCAGCCGCGGTACCTGCAGCCGCTGGTGGCAGTGCAGTTCACCAACCTGACCTACGACATGGAGGTGCGCGTGGAATGCAGGGCCTATGGGCAGAACATCCAGTACAGCGACAAAGACCGCTTCCAGGGACGCTTTGATATTAAATTCGACATAAAAAGCAGCTGATTGTAAGCACAATTCTCTTCCCTCCCACCCCTCCTCTTCCTCCTAGCCATTAAAAAAGGTTAAAAAAAAAAACGCAAACAAAAATAAAAGAACAAAAAAGAAAAACCTACTAGTCTTGAACAAACTGTCATACGTATGGGACCTACACGTAATCTATATGCTTTACACTAGCTTTCTGCATTTACTAGTTTAGAATGTAAACAAAGTGTAGCAATAGCGACAAATATTTATTCTACTGTAAATGACAAAAGAAAACAAAATTGAGCCTTGGGACATGCCCATTTTTACTGTAAATTATGATTCCATAACTGACTTGTAGTAAGCAGTGTTTCTGGCCCCTAAGTATCGCTGCCTTGTGTATTTTATTTAGTGTACAGTACTATAGGTGCATACTCTGGTCATTTTCCAAGCCATGTATTGTATCTGTTTTCTACTTCTTGTGAGCAAAGACTTTTTGCTGTCCAAGGTGTAAATACTCAATGGGACTAGAACTGGCATGATACTTCTCATTATTCTGTTCCTTTTCAAAGAAAGGCCCACCTGTGAGACTCTATTTAACAGCACTCCATAAGGCTTCTGACTTTTCCGTGGTGTTAGGGTATTTTATTTGGAGGGGTGGCAGGGGAAACTAACTTAAGTGAAGTTAAAGAGAATAGATGATTGTGTACTGTGCTTTGTAGCGAATGCTGTCTCTCTCTCCACCTTTTCCCTCATCCTCAAGTATGTTGTGTGAGAGACCGGGTCAGACTATCACTCACCTTCAGTGATAGGCGTAACTCTTTGCTTTGTATATTTTCTTTTCTTTTTCTCTCTTTTATTTTTCCTTTTTATTTTTTTCTCTTTCCTGCTGGAGGCATCGCACACTGTGGTGCTAATGTCTTTATTGAATGTTTTAACCATTTTCATGGTGGAAGAATTTTATATTTATGCAGTTGTACAATTTTATTTTTTCTGCAAGAAAGTGTAATGTATGAAATAAACCAAAGTCACATGTTTGAAAATAAATCTTTATTTTAAACTTTATAAAAGCAATGCAGTACCCCATAGAATGGTGTTAAATGTTGTCTAAAGTGCAAAACTCTATGTTCTAACATGTAACAATAGCCAGGAGTACAGTGCTCTTGTTGATCTTGTATTTCAGTCAGGTTGAAACATTGGACAAATAAATGAATGAACACACTCTGCTCTGTGCACGTCTTTTGCCTTGGGGGAGGATGGAGGCTCTTAGTTGTCCAGGATCTTGAAGAAGTACTGCACCTATTTCAAACAGAAAGTACAGCTTTACATTCCCAGACACCTTCAGTTGCAGTTCCACCTATGAGCAAAGGTGTTACACATGTCAGGTCATACATGCTAGCAGCAAGTACAGGTAACAGCAGTTTATCCAGCAGTGGTGTGGGCTGTGGGGCCAGAGGGGAGGGTGCACACTGAGGTCACAAGTAGAAGAAATAGGAACTTCACAGCAGCAACTGGTTCTGTGTTCTACTGGGCCAGTAGCTCAGCACTGAGAGCAGGCTCTGCCTGACGGGGCTGCTCAGACTCAACAAAATGTGGCAGCTGCCTTCCTGCAGTAGTCAAGATTGCTTTGTGCTACATGATGTAGAGTGCTAGAGAGAATGTCTCCATGCAAACTGGCAAAACATGACTCCTGGAGCAAGCTGCTGGACAAAGCCTTCCCAGCTGGAGTGCACAATACTGGAAAAGTCAAGCTGCTAAACTTTTTGTCAGCTGCTAGAAGGAGCAGCACAGCAAAGGTGTGTGCTACAGCAGCTACCATCTGCAGTTGGCTGTCCTGTGCTGTTGCTGTGGTGCAGGAGCTGGTGGTGATCTCACCTGCAGCTGTTTGATGCTGTACACATATAGCCAGGCAAGGGGCTGTGAGTCAAGTACTGAATATGCCCTGAAGGAAGCTGCACCTACACAGGAGCTGCAGGAAAGCTGAGCCCTTTTGGCTCTCGCCAATTAGTGGGTGTGCTGCTGCTGCCATTGAGGAAGTGTGGGGCGTATGGTTCAAGGTTTGGTAGGATCAGCTGCCCCTACAATTCAATTCCTAGCTGCATGGCCTGTGGCAGTTTAAAGAAACCAAAACCAGTTAACAAAAATGAAACAACAACAACAACAAAAAACCCCCACAAACCAAATGCCACCAAAAAGAAAAAAAAAAAAAAAAACAAACCACCAAACCCAAAACCCAACCCCCCAAAACAAACAACCAAAACCAAATCCCAAAAGAAAACAAACAAACAAAAAAAAAATCCTAAACCCTGAACTAACAGCATCCCCCAACCCCCTCTCCCAAGAAAAACTTGAACTGCTTTATTTATAGAAGGCCCAACTCATGGGTAGATCATTTAGCTCCTTTTAATTTACCAGAAAAGCACAAAGTCCAAGCATGAACTACTAATAAAGATAATGACTTATTCCAAGGGTTGGGACAAACACTGCAGAAAACTTCAGCACGCCTCAAAAGTGGGCCTCATAACAACTACTTTTAGTAGTAGCACATGAAATAAAGCAAGAACAAACCATTACCTCCTGCCCCCAATAACTCCCCAGTACAAAATCAGTGAAAGCAGGATACTGGCTTTGATCACTAAGTAATTTGACAGACATGACCCCAGCAGCACATCCTGAAGCCACCCATTGAAAAGACCCAACAGACTTTGTGACACCAGCTCCACCCTCCCCAGGCTCCCATACACGGCCAGGCATGTCCCCTCCTCCCTGCAGAAATGCTGCTATCGTTTGACAGTAGTGGAGATACAGCCTTAAAAGGACACAAGATGGTTTAAAATACAACAAAATAAAATAATAAAATGTAAAATCCAGCTAAACCTGAAAACCCCAAATCCCACCCTCCCCACAACATGACAAGCATAGGTAGAACCCTGGCTCTCCCAGTGCCACCAGTACTTACAGCACGCAGCAGACTCACTGGGTGCTAAACCTTTCAGAACACGATGCTGCCACAGCTTTGTTATATGAAGTGGCAGGTCAAAACCCCCGAGGGGCAGGGGAAGGGAGTGGCAGGGGGTGTGCATGTGTCAGTATACTTCATCTTGTCAATCAGATGTAAAATTTGCATTGCTTTCAAGATACATACAATTTTTATTTTTTGGTTTTTTTTTCATCTATGCTCCATTGCTTATGTAAAAATCCATCCTGCTCAGGAAGGCTTTGCTTGCCTTCCTGCCTAGCAGGACATTACATTACAAACTGCAGTCTGAACATGTTGTTCTTTCTGCTAGATTGGCTCAACATCGTTAAGTGTAATTGTAGCCATTAAAGTGAATTTTATCTCCCTTTTTTGTTGATACAGGAGACCTGCATTTCAAGGTTAGAGACACACACAAAAATACTAATAAAAATAAAAAGGGAGGGAGAGAGAGAGAGAGAGAGAGAGAGACATGCACAGCACACAAGGACAAGAACCCTTAAGGCTGTGTCTGCACAAACGCTTGCACTAGCACACTGGCTGCCAGGTTTACAGCTCCAAGCACTGTGCTCTTGGGCTTCTGTTCCCAGTTTGGCCAAAGCTGGCTGACCAGCACAGGTCAGGAGTGATCCTTGGTGTGTATGGCACTGTCAAGAGTAAATAAAAGGCCATGTGCAGTGGAGTCTGCTCCTCTGCAGGGCCAACCTCAGCCTGGGACACCAACACTGCTGTTGTCACCACAGGCCCCAGTTCCCCAAGATGGGGCAGGTTTAATGGAGCTGGGTTGACCCCACTGCTTCCTGTGGAGCAGGCAATGATCTACCAACGCAGCACACACAGGTGAGTGCTGTCCTCGCCCAACTCCTGCTCACTTGCTATGAGCAACTAAAGCTTTTGAGCTATTTTAGTCCTTAACAGTCCCTGATTTTGTGGAACCAATTTTCCCAGACCAGGCAGAACAACCTCAGTGCACTTAGAACCTATGGAGAACCTCTTCCTCCTCAGTCAGCTTTTATTGGATTGTTGAAGATCCACACAGGCTGTACTGGCAGGGCCTGGTCATCAGAACAGGCATGCTAGGCATTGTATAATGTGCAAAACTAGGTGCTGGTATGTTCTCTTTAAAGGTAATTATCTTTATGTGGGTCAGCTGCCACCCAGCTCCCAGTAAAACCAGTTAAGAGCTGGCATATCTGTGGTATACAGAAAGTTTCCTTCTCTCCAAGAACCCCACCCTTGGGAGCATGGCAGTGCTGGGCAAGAAACACCTGAAAGTCATCCTACTCACACAACACCACAGAGTGTTTTGCAGAAGAACCACGACTGAGGTATTTAAGCACTGCCCTCATCTTACAAGGCCCCAGGTAGAGAGAGCTTGAAGACCCCCATTCCAAAAGCACCAAGTGGGTCCAGGACCTGGGGGTACTTGCACTGCACACCCAGATGGTGATCAGGTATTCTTAAACACTGTATTTCAGGAACTGCAGTTACTCTCTTTCCCAGGCTCTGGGTATAGGATAAACCACAGAAAAGGGAGCTGCAATATTTCAGCAAGCCTCACATTTGACCTATGGCAAGGTCAGCTTCTCTGTTTACAGGACCCAAAGGTGGCAGACGACAAACCCACACCAGAAACTGCTCTGAAAGCAATCAACTGCATTTCACAGATGCCACTCAAATGTCTGTCAAATTATGCAAACATTCAGGTGTGCTCACACCTTCCCAGGGATGAGACAGGATCAAATCCAACACCAGCAGTCTCCTCAGACCCCTGGAAACATCTACCTGCTGCAAAGCATGCAGCTCTGTCCACTCCAGCTCCTGTCCAGAAACAAACTACCACAATGCTCAGGAAGCAACAATGGGTGAAGAACTGTGACCTTCTGGCTCTGACCCTGTAAAATGTCTCACTGAGGAGGAGCTGCAGCTCCATGAAGTTTTGCTTCAGCTACACACACCTCTCTGCAAACCTCACTGTCATGAATCTGGCTGCATCCTCTGGACTCTTCCACGCATTACCACAACGCTTCAGGCAATAACAAAATCCAGTCTAGTGCCCTGGCTGAGCACAAATGATTACCATTTGAGCAATATCTGCCCCAGCAGCATGGAGAGGACAGGCAAAAGTTAAAACATAAAATGAAACAGGGAAGCAAATGGAGTAAGGCAGCCAGGCTTCCAAGGGACAGCAAAAGGTCTTAGTAGGTGCAAGACTCAGTGCAGCCACAAAGTGTCCTGAAGATTTCAGATTGAAGAACTACAGGTACATGCAATTTAAATCTCCCTCTGCCCAGAAAACCAAGCAAAAAGTGCTGATGAGAGGTGCCAGCTGAGCAGCTTTGGAGTCAGGGCTTTTGTCTACTGCAGGGCCAAACCAAGGCACATCCTGAATGGTACCAACTGATCATAGAATCATAGAATTGTTTCAGCTGGAAAAGGCCTCTAAGATCATTGAGTCCAGCCATCAACACAACACCACCATGGCCATTAAACCATGTCCCAAAGTGCCTCCAGGGATGCTAACTCCATCACCTCCTTGGGGAGCCTGTTCCAATGCCTGACCACTCTTGCAGGAAATAATTTTTTCCTACTATCCAACCTAAACCTCCCCAGCACAATTTCAGGCCATTTCCTCTTGTCCTATCACCTGATACTAGGGAGAAGAGTCTGACTCCCACGTCACTACAACCTCCCTTCAGGGGGTTGTAGAGAGCAATGAGGTCTCCTCTCAGCCTCCTCCAGACTATTAAACAACCCCAGTTCCCTCAGCTGCTCCTCACAAGACCTATTCTCCAGATCCTTCACCAGCCTTATTGCCCTTCTCTGGACACGCTCCAGCAACTCGATGTCCTTCTTGTAGTGAGGGGCCCAAAACTGTACTCAGTATTCAAGGTGCAGCCTCACCAGTGCTGAGTAGAGGGGCATGATCACTTCCCTACTCCTGATGGCCACACCATTCCATTACAGGCCTGGAGGCTGTTGGCCTTCACCCAGGCAGATTGCCAGCTTGCTTCACAGAAAACCTCAGCACCAAAAGGGTACCTCAAGTTCATAGTCCCTCCCCACTGTTTGCTTGGGCAGGCAATTTTGGGTAAGAGGCCTGGTTAATATCACCTGTGGCAGAAGCAAGGCAGCTGACTGGGAGACAAAGCAAATAGGAAATACACTGAGATCACAGATTCACAGAATGATGATGGCAATCTCAGTCCTTCCTCATCAATGCCAAAACAAAACTAGCAGCCAGGAGATGGAAGGCTTTTTCATCTCAGCATTAATTTGGAGTCTGCCAGGTATCTCAGTGCCTTTCATGCAGCTGGACAGACATTCACCAGTCCTCTCTTCCCACCACAAAACTGTATCTCCCTGCTTCAGTCCACCTCTCCAAGCATATGACCCAGAGAAATCTTTGCTACTTAAATCTCCAGCATCAGCACCCCAGACTTAAACACTTAGGTCTTGTAATTTTTCATCGGTTATCTCAGTTTGAAGTCACCAGTAGAAACCAACAAAATCTCTTTCTGCCCATTAATCTTGGTTAGAACATCAGCATGAACCTGCCAACTGTGGTAGCAAGTGCACTTTCAGACACCTAAAATGCATTTCAGTCACAGCTCACTCAGCTGACTCACATAACCTAAATCATTAACACACTGAAACCCCATGGATTCACACCATCCTTCCAGCCACAAGCAGGACAGAAACAAAAATGGTTGTTAAAGAAGAGAGTCTTTGAATAAGAATAATCATTGAAAAAGAATAATTCAGTGAATTACTCATTCTGAAAAGAAAGAAGTGCTTTCCCACAGGAACCTGAAGAGGGTTTGGTCCCAGGAAAGTTTTTCATTCCTGCCTCTCTCTCAAGCATCACACACTGGAAGAAATAAAGCCAGTCAGGCTGCCCAAGGCAGAACAATTTGTACTCATGTACTTCAGCTGCCCAAGTTAATTTCTTAAGTACAGCTGGGACAAAAAACTCCAATGCACCAAAATCCCCTTTGCAATGGAAGGTTTTATGAAAGAAACACTGCAGGATAACACAGAGTGCATTCTGCTTTCATGTTCTGTGCTGTTGAACACAGATCCCTCAAATGTGGTGACAACTGACTCTGAAAACACAGCAAAAGAGAAGGGTAAGGGAAGCTGTACCATAAAATAAAAGATCAGAGAAATATGAATTCCAAACAGATGTACATGAGAGGACAATAAATCATCACACCACAAAGCCACCACCACAGTGAGTTCTATGCTATTTACTCTGCAACACTATGAGAAAATAAATGAACCAAAAAACTTACTTAAGACAACAAAGTGTTGTTTTTACAGCAGACACTGCTACTGTGCTGACTCAGACTGCTGGGTCCCCAAGTATAGATACTTGTAGATTTACTAAGAAGGTGCAGGTTCACTGAATCTCCCCACTCCACATCCTAAAAGCTGCATGTACTAGCCCGGGACGCTTCCATCAGGAGATCTGTTCCTCCTTTAGCAACATCTTTGATCACCATCAGAAGAGATTACTAGCCTGGCAGAGCCATTGGAATGAAATAAATGGGAAGGTCCTGACTCCCATTACATATTAAAAGTACAATACAACATCCAGTACTGCTTTCCCAAGGATTCTAAGCATTTCACTGAGTCAGCAGGACCACTGCTTCTGCACTTCATGCTTATCTTGAGGGACATTTGCCTGCCTCAAAACTGGGAGGTCTTAGAATCACAGAATTGTTTTTGTTGGAAAAGATCTCTAAGATCACTGAGCCCAACCATTGACCTAAGACCACCATGGCCATTTAAACCATGTCCCAAAGTGCCAGGTCCACACATTTCTCGGATACCTCCATGGACAGTGACTCCACCACCTCCCTGGGCAGCCTGTTCCAATGCCTGACCACTCTTGCAGGAAAGAAATTTTTCCTAATATCCAATCTAAATCTCCCCTGGTGCAACTTGAGCCATTTCCTTTTACCTTATCACCTGATACTAGGGAGAAGAGACCAACCCCCACCTCACTCCAATCTCTTCTTGGTCAGCTGTAAAGAGTGATGAGGTCCCCCCTCAGCCTCTTCTTCTCCAGACCAAAGCACCCCAGTTCCCTCAGCTGTTCCGCATCAGATTTTTTTCTCCAGACCCTTCACCAGCTTTGTTACCATTCCCTGGACATTCTCCAGCAACTCAATGTCTTGTTTCGTGCCCTTGAACTGGTCAGTTTAGGTATAGACAAGACACTAGGCACCACCACCACAAATGTTGATCAGGCTGCAAACACATCCTGAACACCAGATAAAAACACTGAAAAGGGCTCCTGATGCTAGCATCTGAAATATCTAAGCAGAGCCTGGCATGGATGTGTTAATAGGCACAACAGGCACTGTGAGGCCGACTCAAAAGAGCACTGAAAGTCGTGGTCCTCATGAGCTACCAGATTACAACCAAGTGAGGAGGAAGTTGATGCAGGGAGAGAACAAGAATGTGTTTCTACCCAAACCAGGGATTCAAGCAGGGATGGAATCAACAACCAAATAAATGAAGCAGAAGGCAGCCAGCATTCCAAGCTCTTTCTGGGCTATCGAGATATTCTGTAGGGTAGTATTTGGCCAAGGGACCTAATATGTACACCCAGCAGCAGGGTAAAAGTTCTGACAGATAAGACAGCAAGAAAATACCCTGAGAAAAACCCAATCAACCAAAAGCACCACTTGGTCCACAAGTAGTGGCCTTGCATGCACCATCACAAGCCCCAATGCAGATCGTGGCTCCTAGTGCTGATAGGAAACATCCCACCATAATAATGGCATAAATTCCCCCAGTGAAACTCAACATACCCTCTGAACAACATCACTGAATGTAGAAAGCTCCCTTGCCCTGTGGAATGGGTTAGTGTTAAGAGGCCAAGGACCTGTTTCAAGTCTCAGCAGCTCTGCAATTTCAGCACTTCTGCTGTGTGCTAAATCATGTGCCATCATGACAGGACTAGACTCTTGACACCTGAGTGACCAGGTTCCTACCCAATAGTTGGACTGAGTAAGGCAGCTACTAGGAACAATCTGCAGGTCCTGGTTTGGGGCTGGACAGTCTCAGAACACTGCTTCTCCCAGCAGAACAGCAGTAACCACCACTGACACTGACGTGGAAGGAAATTTGCCGACTTAGCAATTCTGGCCACTTACAGTAAGCGCCTCTTGCTCAGAGACTTGCTGTCGTACCTCGGCATCTCTCGCACACTTGTAGATGCATCAGCCCTGCCTATATGCCAATGTGCTTTGGGTTAAAGAGGAATTCAGCTCTGACTGAACCCAGAAGATGTTTGGTGACTTCGAGGAGCCCCAGACTACAGACAGCATTCCTTCAGGTCACCAGTGCCATCTTGCACTGTGTTTGCACACCTGCTAGCACAAGAGCACAGGCAGTGTCTAAGCCCGCTCCTACAAAGACAGGTTGGGAAAGTCAAGGCTGTTCAGCCTGGAGAAGACAGGTCTCCGGGGAGACCTTATAGAGACATTTCAATATCTGAAGGAGACCTACAGGAAGGCTGGGGAAGGACTGTTTAGAAGGGCTTGTAGTGATAGGATGAGGGGCAATGGTTTTAACCTGCAGCAAGGTAGATTTAGGTGGGACATTAGGAGAAAGTTCTTCGCAATGAGATTGACTAGAAATGTGGTGGAGGTCCCATCCCTGGAGACATTCAGAGCCAAACTTGATGGGCCCCTGAGCAACCTGACCTACTTAAAGATGTTCTGACTCAATGCAAGGGGGTTGGACAAGATGACCTTCAAGGGTGCCTTCAACCCAATGCAATTCTATGATTACCACAACACAAAACTAATATTGGTAATGACACCACACTCTGAATAAGAAAGAAGTGGTTTCTAGGGCTTGATAAACTCTTAAGATATCCCATGATGCTAACATCTATGAGACACAGGAAGCCTTGTTCACAGAATTGCTTTCTCATATCCAGTCTAAATCTACCCTCCTCAACCTTTAATCCATTCCTTCCCTCTCATGCTATCACTACAAGCCCTTGTAGACCCCCTTCAGGTACTGGAAGCCCACTATGGGGTCTCCCTGGAGCCTTCTTTCCTCCAGGCTGAGCATCCCTACCCATATTAACAGGTTTGGCTTTTCTTCCTGTGTTCCACACCCACTTCAACACATAGCTGTAGATAGCAGACTTAATTACTGCTAGTTGACAGTAGTCAGTCAAGGAGGCTGCACTGATGCAGGAAGGGGTAAACCCTACATAGAAAGTACTGATATAGCTAATCATTTGCCTATTTGACCTCTGAGAGAGGTGGAAGGTGAAACTGGCTAAGGTCAATAACAGGAATTGATGTAAAGATGTATTTGCATCTGTGGAAAAATTTCAAGGCACAGCATCCCACAGCAGTGTGTTCCTCTTACCCCAGAAAAGATACAGGACCCATTGCTCAAGAGAAAAAAGGAGAGTCTGAGCTTCCATGTCTAACCACAATTGCCCCACTGCTTTCACTGTATGAACTTTGAAAGGGGCCTACAAGGAAGCTGGGAAGACACTTTTTACAAAGGCTTGTAGTGATGAGAGGGAACGAATTTCATCTTGAGGAGATTTAGATTGTATATTAGAAAGAAATTATTTACAGTAAGGGTGGTGAGACACTGAAACAGGTTGCCTAGGGTGGTTGTGGATGCCCCCTCCCTGGAGGTGTTCAAGGCCAGATTGGATAAAGCCTTGAACAATCTGGGCTAGTGGAGGCTGCCTGCCAATGACAGGAAGGTTGGAACTAGATGATCTTCAACGTTCCTTCCAACCCAAGCCATTCTATAAATCCATCAAACTATTCCCTTGGGCTTTTCCCTCTTCTCTGCCGTAGTCTGTCCACTGTGCAGCTAAGTTGCAGCTATATCATTGCTATGCTTCATCTGGCGGAAGAGGGGTAATGGAAAGAGGACCTGGGCTTTTTGGCTGAATATGAGAACATGCTGAGGAAAAGAAAGAAGGGAGTAACCTCAAAGACACAAATTTGGCCTCAGATGAGTTATCAAGAAGTGTCACAGCTTCCTTCTGCCTTGACCTCCCCTCCACAAAACTCCCTTGCTCAGTGCAAGACAAACACGTGCCAAAAGCCAACCCTTGTTTATCATGTTGGTTACCTTCAGGATCAGGTGAAACTTAAAGAGCTTTGGGAGCTCCTTCGTTCACACTCGTTAACTTCTCTCTGGCACTCATAAACCACAGACTTGGCAGAACAAGGGGCAATTAGACCTCGGATCTTACCCAGAAGTGGAAGTACAAGAGCTGAACTATTTCACAACTCTGTTTAAACAAGTTCCTAGTTTAGTTTGCCTGTCTGGCCCACAAGTATAATAATTATATAACCTATGTTCAAAATCAGGCTGCAAGCAACCTAATAATACCATAATTTATTTTAATATCTCTTCAGACAGGGTCAGGCAAAAAATTACTTACTTGACTCTCTGTATAACTACATACACAGCACCAGAGACAGAACTGTGAGACAGAATTCCAGTGCTGGCTAACATCCTCTGATATGCAAAAAGCACCAGCACATAAGATGAAGTTTTCCTACACTCCAGATTCTTTCCAACCTGTTTCCACAGCTGTTGGATTCAAAAGTCTCAGAAAGTTAAAGTGGAGAAGAACTGGAATCGTAATAACCATTATTTGACAGATTATTTTGTAGAAGAAACTTCAGAACTTCAGAAGAGGCTAAAATTTCCAACTGACAGACAAAAGTTGCTATCATTTTGGTGAAAAGTTGCAAAAAAGAAAACCCAACAAACCAAAACCAGCAAAACTCATCTTCAACCAAAGCTTCTGATTGTTTATTTCTTTCCATTGGAGATGATTAAAAGCATCTTACCCTGGATTATGCAGCTCAGTATGGGCCCCTAATAAAAGACTTCATTGCAAAATTGCCATATGACTGAGTGAAACAATGGCTTCTTTATTAATATTTTAAAGACTCCTGAGGGAAACACTGTACAGCTGAAATGCCCTCAGTGAAAGGTTCATTGCCATGCTGTGCACTTCTGCTGTGTAATGTTTTACAAGCTGCTCTGCCCTGTGAATGGGGAGAGTTCGTTCTCAGATGGTAGAGGCAGCTTGCATAATAGCAGACAAGTTAATGGGTAACAAGCAATGCAGGAGACCTTTGTTCTGAGTGTGACATACACAAATTCCACACTAAGCACATTGACGCTTCTGGGAGTTACTCATTGACACGCTTTATTAAATTGCTTGGCCTATACCTTGATGCACCAGAAAGATTAGTTTAACAGAGCTGCATCCCTCTGCTGCCTTCTATCCTAAACTGCTGCAATATAACCTCCACCCACGGATCAGCTCACTCCTGGTACAAAGGCATTTCCAGTGTGGATCATAGCAAGCACCTTGCAGCACACCCATGTTGTCGAGACAATGGCAGTCAAGGAAGCAGCAGACACAAGCAGAGCTCTTCTGCAGCAGCACAGAATGAAAGGGATTGGAAGGGACCTCTGGAGATCATCTAGTGCAACCCTGCTGCCAGAGCAGAACTCTACCCTTATGGAGTTCTGTGTCTAGTTCTGGTGCCTCCAGCATAAGAAAGGCATCAAACTGCTGGAGCGAGTCCAGAGGAGGCCAGGAAGATGATCAGAGGAGTGGAGAACCTCCCGTGTGGGGACAGGCCATGAGAGTTGGGGCTGTTCAGTCTGGAAAAATGAAGGCTCCAGGGAGACCTTATACCAAGGGGAGCTACAGGAGAGCTGGGGAGGGACTTTTTGCAAGGGATTGTGGTGACAGGATGAGAAGGAATGGATTAAAGCTTGAGGAGGGCAGATTTAGACTGGATATTAGAAAGAAATTCTTTACAGTGAGGGTGGTGAGACACTGGAACAGGTTGTCCAGGGAGGTTGTGGATGCCCACTCTCTGGAAGTGTTTATGGTCAGGTTGGACAGCACCTTGAGCAGCCTATTCTAGTGGGAGGTGTCCCTGCCAATGGCAGAAGGATTTGAACTAGATGATCCCTTCCAACTCAAACCATTCTGTGATTCACTGAAATGCTTATGGGAAGCATTTGTCATGTTCCCCAGCTACAAGGTGAGTGCCCCCCACCCTCTCTGAACAGCTTCCTAAGACACTGTCTTCCCTCCCTTTCCTTTCCCTTTGCCTCCATGAACAAAGGCAAAGGGAAATGAAACATAAAGCATGCTTCTCCTGATGCTATTTGGAATGCCAAACCAAGGACAGCTAGCTTCTAGTAGGTGGAAAACATGCTGTACCAAAAGCCCTCAAGCTGCACAGCTCTTAATACTCATCAGAGCATTTAATTAATACCAAGTCTGAAGAAAATTATGCTGATTTTCATTGCCCACAGCACCTGTCTGAACAAAACATCTGCTGAACTGGCCTGACCTGTCATGGCTTGTCATATGACATCACCTTCCAACTCCCCAAGGCTGGATCCAGCCAGCTGAACTTCCAGCACCACAACTTCTGTGAGCCTCCATCCACCAGACCGCTAGAGTAAATTTGTACAGCTAGATGATATTTTTTGTTTGCTTAAATGCCTTAGAACATCAGGCCAGTCTCACTGGTGCAAGACTGAGCAAGGGAAAGAAGAGCTTCCAGCAGTAAGCTGCACAGTCTGTCAGTCCCCAGCCTCACTCTCATACACCACTGCTCAGATGAAATTCAAAGAAGACTTAGGGAAAAACCCAACCACCATGAGAGCTCTCTCAGAAGACCACCAAAACTCTTTTTTGGTAACAGCAGAATTGTCTCCCTTAGATAGGTCATCTTCATGTCTGTGGATCCCACAAATAGCTATGAGGCAAGGGAGAAGGCAAGCAAATGATACATGAGGAGGTCCTCACTACTCCCTAGCTGGAAAGCTGCCTGCGACACTGAAAACTGACACATCTCCCTCCTCAATGCCCAAGGCAGAGCCTGACGGCACCCAGCAACCACGCAGAGGCACAGGCAGCACCCTGAGAAGTCAGTGGAAAGGTCATTCACAGGGACTCAAGACTGAGAAGGCAGTTGGCACATCCTCCACTCCCACAAAACTGGCTTGGCAGCCCACCCCCCTCTGCAGTTTCACACGCAGCCTACCAGACACACAAGGGCACATGTAAGCATGCTCCTGCAGCAATTGCCACATTAATGTCCACCAGAAGAGGCAGTCATCTAACAACAGCATCTTCCTCAGCAGCACGGAGAAGGTTATTTCACCCTGAATTCAAATTTTACCCATCCTGTGGCAAATTCTTTTTCATGTGCATCTTGCTGAGGGCAGCATCCTCTCCCTCTGTGTATAAGTGTACAAACACATGTACAGGTAATGGCTATGATAAAGCCAACCACACCCTGGGCTGCATCAAAAGAAGTGTGACCAGCAGGATGAGGGAGGTGATTCTGCCACTCTGCTCTGCTTTTATGAGACCCCACCTGGAGTACTGCATCTGGTTCTGGTGCCCTCAACAGAAGAAGGACATTGAACCCTTGGAATGGGTCAAGAAGAGGGCCACAAAGATGAACAGAGGGCTGGAGAACCTCCCCTGGGAGGACAGGCTGAGAGAGTTAGGGCTGTTCAGCCTGGAGAAGAGAAGGCTCCAAGGAAACCTTATAGCAGCCTTCCAGTACCTGAAGGGGGACTACCAGAGAGCTGGGGTTGGACTTTTTACAAGAGCTTGGTGTGATAGGATGAGACGGGATGGTCCGAAGCTTGAAGAAATGGATTGAAACCTGAGGAGGGTAGATTTTGACTGGGTATTACAAAGAAATTCTTTACAGTAAGGGTGGTGAGACACAACAGGGAGGTTGTGGATGTCCCCTCCCTGAAGTATGCAAGGCGAGTTTGGGTGAGGCCTTGAGCAATCTGGTCTAGTGGAAGATGTCCCTGTCCATTGCAAGGGGCTTGGAATTAGATGATCTTTAAGGTCCCTTCCAACTCAAACCATTCTATGAATCTATGACTATTAAGTATTTTTTAATTACGCAAATAAATGCTATGAGACAGACTAACTGCCCAAGCACAGTGGCACAGGAACAGAAACATGGGTGGCTAAGACACAGCAGACTGCACCTCAAGGAAGAAAGCTTTCAGGTTAGCCCAGCTGTGCAGTCGATCATCCTCAGAGTGTTTTGCTGCAGTACCAATGCCCTTATGGATTCATAGAGCAGTTTGGGTTGAAAGGGACCTTAAAGATCATCTAGTTCCAATCCCCCTGCCCTGGGCAGGGACACCTCCCAGTAGACCAGGTTGCTCGAGGCCCTGTCCAACCTGGCCCTGAACACCTCCAGGCCAAGAGGGCATCCACAGCTTCCCTAAGCAACCTGTTCCAGTGTCTCACTGTAAAGAATTTCTTCCTAATATCCAGTCTAAATCTACCCTCTTTCAGTTTATATCCTCTTCCAGATTCACAAAAGCATCCCCCCAAAATAAAAAACTACCTTCAACTGTACAGTGCAAGCAACCATTTACAAGGCAGAACGTGCCAAACCTCAGGAATACTGCTTTTGTTTAGCTGCAAATTTAGGCTACTGGCTTTTTTAATGGTTGCAGATTATGTGGATTCCTGCATAATGTGAAAGCTACTCAGCCACTTGGTACCCAATAACTGAGGTGCATGTACAGCACCACCTCCTGTGGAAAGTTTTACTCACTGTACCTCCAGTGAGGTGAACAAAGTCCCCAGTGACTGACTTTTAACTAGCCTTCACTTCTTTAAAGAGGCACTTATACAGGGAAGTCTGGTACTTGTATCACGCACTCAAAATTTAGTTCAGAAATGACTAATTTCAAGGAAACTTGTTTGATCTGCAGAATGACTCACCACATCCAATGGCTTGCAAGCTTCTATTTCAACAAGGTGTTTATCAGAAATTTTCCTCAGGTCAAAGATGGTAAGTTGAGAAACAGAATCATTTTTCACCACATATACAGGAAAGACACAAATGCCAAGCTGTCTCTACTCTGTTAAAACTGATGGAGTGGGTTCAGAGGAGGGCAAGGAAGATGACCAGAGGGCTGGCACACCTTCCTTATGAAGTCAGGCTGAGAGAGTTGGGGTTGCTCAGCCTGGAGAAGAGAAGGCTCCAGGGAGACCTTGCAGTGGTCTTCCAGTATCTGAAGGGGGCCTACCAGAGAGCTGCGAAGGGACTTTTTACAAGAGCCAGTAGTGATAGGATGAGAGGGAATGGATTGAAGCTTGAGAAGGGTAGATTTAGACTGGATATTAGGAAGAAATTCTTTACAGTAAGAATGGTGAGACACAGGAACACGTTGCTCAGGGAGGTTATGGATTCTCTCCCCTGGAAGTGTTCCAGTTTCTCACCATCCTCACTGTAAAGATTTTCCTTCCATATTTCAGCCTATAAGCAAACCCTTGCTCTGAATGACCATCCTACACAACATCAATTGACCAGAAAAATTAAGAAACTGGTGGTTTAGCCCTCACTCACACAACCCCACCACCTCATAAAGACTCCATGGCTGTCAGACTCCATTCTCTACTTTCTTCTTCCCATTAAATTAGGAAACTGACGACAAGGCTGAGAAAATGGACTGTTAAAAGCTATTTGTGTCTAGCAATTGTCACTTGTGAAAACACATTTTGTACTCATATAAGACACACATGTCCACAGAGTGAATAAATAAGTGTCTGACCCAGTAAGTCAAATAGCTCATCCAAGAGTCTTCAGGGCAATATTCATCCTCCTCCTGTATCACTAAACAAGGAATAAAAGAAGTAGTTACAGCTCTACAACAGACAATGAACTGATTTTTCCATCTTGACTGGTTAGATTTTAGGCTCAACTGCATCTCTTCTCCTCTCTTGACCCAAAGTGAGTTATTAATTAATTCTGATATGTTTTAGTCACTGCCTAAAATGTAAAGTAGTTTGTAGAAAAAAGACAGGAGTTAAGGGTCAGACCAGTGGGAGCAAGTGCTGGTATTTGCTTTCTGCATTTGTTTGTTTGTTCATTTGAGGTTTTTTGGGGGTTTTGGGCTTTTTTAAGATTAAAAGCAAACTTTCCTTTTTCCAACTACTGTACATTACTGTACTATATGTGAATAAATAGAATGTTCTAAAACTAGGTGTAAAAGCTGAACCTTACTTAGTTCACTAGTCCTTGCGGTTTCCAAGACAGCATTGTTCTCTCCCCTTTCCTTGAGTACCCCTTGGTCATGATTTTGGGGAGAAAGGTCACCACTTTTCCTTTCCTAGTGACTGCCAAACTAAGAATGACCACCAAAGTCACCTGGAGTATGCCTATTAACTTCAGCAAGCATTTGACATAGCCCTCAATTTCTTATCTCTTCTAAGAAGTCTCCATTTGTGGACAATTAGACAGCAGCTGCCATTGCAACCAGTTTTCAAATTTCAGTTAGACCTTAACCCATGGGTGATGAAAACTTCAGAGAAGGGTGGAGAAATCTTAAAATAAGCAGTATCTGGCACTAAGGATATTTAAACCAGTCTTCAGGAAAGGACCATTGTGCTCCTTTCTACACAGTAACATGCCTTGGATCTGATTCCATAGATTACTGTGCATTTAAGGTCCATGATGGGATAGTTGGTCAACCACATATCTCCCCTTTCCATCTCCATTTAGTTCTGGAAGTTCAAGAGTCACAAAACCAATCAAAAAGCAGCAGTCTCTTTGACCAGCAGAGTCATGAGTGTGGCAGGGACCTGTAATAAGCTGCTTTAGCCTTAACAGCATCAGTAGCCCACATGTCAGCCAACAGGCACAGCGAAGGCTTTCTTTGTACAAGCTGACTGGGCTTAATTCAAGCTCAGAGACGCTGGGGCTTCCACTCTGCAGCCCTTGTACATGTAAGGAGAGGCTGCACGGGAAGCGGAAACCTCTGGAAAAGGAAATTCAGAGTGAATTTGAGAAGGTGGTGGAGTTGCTATCCCTGGAATTGTTCAAGAAATGTGTGGACATGGCATTTTCAGATATGGTTTAATGACCATGGTGGTCTTATATTCATGGTTGGACTCAATGGACTAAAGGTCTTTTCCAACCCAAACAATTCTATAAATCTATAATTAACATGGTCAAGCTTGTAAAAAGTTCTGAATCAAAGACAGCAAATGTCTTTATTCACAGTGTATCAGACTAGCTCTGTCTGCTTTTGTGCTGTAACAGTTCCCTGAGGCCAACCTCTCTGAATCACTAAGAGCTTCAGAAAGTTTACATCAGAGCATCCTTTCTCCAAGAAGGCCTGCTGGGTTTCAGAAAAGTAATGAAGCTATTTCCTGTTCTAGGAAATAAAAACCCATCAAACCATTACTGCCAAAAACCAACCCAAAACCAAACCAAACAAAAATGAAACCAAGCAAGCAAACAAAACAAAACCCAACCAACCAACAAACAAAAACCCAACAATAACAAAATAACAACCAAACAAACAAATCCCACACAAGAAGGACACACAAAAGCCACCAAAACCAACCAACTCACCCACCAAAAACCTCACCAGTGTACATGTAATGGGAACTTGAGGAGAGTAAGTGTTAAGAATTTTGTGTCATTATTTTAAATAACAATTTTGCAGTTTGTTTCCTAAAATTTTTTGTATTTAGTACTTTATCTTGGAGAATAGAAACATAAATCAGAACATCTTCATACAGAATTTCAGAGTCAAACACTTTCATAGCAGAATTTGAAAAGCAGCTTAGCCAAGTTCAGATGAAATCAGCACCATGGTTAGAAATGCCTCCTGTGTCTGAATTCAGATTGCCAAATTTAACTTCCATCAGCAAAACAAGAGTCCAATAATTTGCATACAGGCTGGGTTTTGGAGCTATACTGGATAGTAACTGCAGCAGAATATGAACACTGTACAAAAACCAATGCCACCTGAAGACAGGAAACTGATAAGTATGAATTAATTTTCTTCGAGGTTTTAAAAAGGAACCTTCATCTTTGTAGCATAAATCTAGTAGGTCAGACTCTACCCACCTCCCTGAGCATCCTGTTCCAATGTCTGACCACTCTTGCAGGAAAGAAATTTTTTCTAATATCCAATCTAAATCTCCTCTGGCACAATTTCAGGCCATTTCCTCTCATCCCATCACCTGATACTAGGGAGAAGAGATCAACCCTCATCTCACTCCAACCTCCTTTCAGGTAGTTGTAGAGAGCAATGAGGTCTCCCCTCAGCCTCCTCTTCTCCAGACTAAACAATCCCAGTCTCCTCAGCCATCCCTCATAAGACTTATTCTCCAGACCTTTCATCAACTTTGATACCCTTCTCTGGACACACTCTGGTACCTCAATGTCCTTCTTGTAGTGAGGGGCCTAAAACGGAACACAGGATTTAAGGTGTGGCCTCACCAGTGCTGAATACAGGGGCATGACTACCTCCCTCCTCCTGCTGGTCACACCACTCCATTAGAGGTCAGGATGCTGTTAGCCTTCTTGGCCAGAATATGGACATAATGCACACACACTAACTCCACAGTGGAAGAATCAAGTTCCACTGGACCAACTTAGCCAAGGTCATTCTCCCCAGTGCCTAGTCCTTACCTATCTCTGAACTCACCTCCTCCAAGGCTGACAATAATTCCTCTCTTAAACTCAGTGTATTAAATTCTCAGTTATCCATTAGCAAATGAAAACATTCACCACCAGTCACTGACCAGCATACTTCAAAATATTGGTCTGTCTCCATTTCCTTCTATGCACACCTTGCATGCTACACAGGCACTCTGCTCTTGCCCAGCACATACAACACTCTTAACAGTTACTGGAGCTGAGAGGGGGAAAGGTCTCGTTTCTGCTTGCCAGAAGATGAGACTTTTGTGACTGGATTTGAATTCCCCTCACAGAAAAGCTCACTGTAGAAAAAGTCCTTCACATGATGATCTCTGCATACTGTACCATTTCTTTTGAACCAGTTGTGACAAGCCCTTGAACCTAAGCAAATCCAGAGGTTATTTTTTAATTTTCTTATCTAAGTTTTCAGGCAACTGTATTTCTTACAGAACACAGATCTACAGATTCTGCAAGAAAGGAAGTGTTAGCAGTAAAAAGTTTTCTATAATTTACATTATGATGCTTATTTACCAGAATGAAATATTCACTGCTTTATTTACTCAGTATAGAACACTGACCAATATCCTTTACAACTGCTGGCTCAACTTAGACTGTTACAGAAGGAACTACAGACAGATGAAGAGCCACATTCTGTGTACAATTATGCCTACAGTGAAAAAAAGATTTTAGATCTCTCTCCCAGAAAAGTACAATCAACAAATGCCTGTTAAAATGATAGGTCTGAAATGAGAGCTGCAAAATACGTAGTCAGGCTAATACTAGATCAAGAACTTAGCTTCTGCTTCAGCTCTGAGATTCAAAGGACAAGTGGATGTAGTGGAGACCTTAAGAACTCCAGCCTCGATTTTTGTTTCAGAGAAGTTAAACTGCTTTGTTCCACACACTGCACACACAGCAGCTGTAAACCAATTTCAACAACCAGCAAAATGGGGTTATACCTACTTTGCACCAGCATAAAGGAGAGAGACTTGTGGACACGCGAGAGAGAATTCTGATGGAGTCCTAAAATGCTCTATGAGTGTTGATGAGACTTCCATTTTTCGCTTGCAGACTATGCCTTTTTTCCTGCTGCCATTGAAAAATCATTACTGAGGGATTTTAGGCATGTGGTGACATATACCCATTTACTTGTTTAAATCCAGTCCCTTTCAGCAGAAGCTAGAAGTTGTCAACTTTTAATGACAGCTTGGAAATGGTTTAAAAAGCTGCAACTTTGTTGATACTGGCTGCAGTTCTCACTGTTGAATTTCACTAGTCTGTTCCTTCAACTAAATGCAATTTCCTGGCAAACAGCACTTTAACCCACAGACCTGATTTTATTTCATGAAGAGAGATGGTGACACAGTTAGCTCTTCCTCTCCCCTCAAGGAAAACACCATATTGGTGGTGTAAAATTATCTAAGATGGGAAAACTCTTACTGCTCCATCATTCTGCTACAGTCTGGCAGCAAAACACTCGCAATTTCATGTAGGCAGTAGAACAGGAGCTATGCATAAGCTGGGAAAACATCTGCATTGATGCAGAGATCCATCCAAGGTATGTTTACACACCACTTCAACCTCCCTGTACAGACCTTACATTTTGAGGCATGGAATTAAGTGAATGAGCTTGTTCTGGTTTTCATAAGAAGTACTTTCATCTTTATAAAGTTCCTTAATTTAACTTTTTCCCATTTTAATGAACGTCAATGAAAGTCTACAAAGCCAAAATGAGATAAAAATTAGTAAGTTAATGTGAAACACAGGAAATACCAACTGATGCACAACAACTGTCTACAAAGAAACCTGGACCCTATCTGGAGATTTTGAATCATTAGTGCCTGTAGTATTCCAAGCCTCACACAAGCTCACTTTTAGAGACGCAACAGATCAGAAGTCATGGTGGTCATCCAAGAAAGAGCTAAGAAGGTGCCCCTACAAAAGCACAGTCAGGTGCTGATATCCAGTCCCACAGCCACATTCAGAAAAAGAGAAGACTTTTGACTTTCATTTCATTAAATACTTCATTCAAGAAATCTGCATGGATGAGTTTTTCACAGTATCAGAATTAACTGAGCTAAATGCCCTTAATAAACTCTCTGCTTTTTTTTCTAGTTGATTACTGGACTCCAACACAGCTACTCCACATATAAAACACTTCAAAATCTTAAAACAGTCTCAAGCACAGCTTTTCAGTTTAAAACTTTCTGTGATATAAAAGCAGATGGTTGTTTTAGCAGATCTTACCTCCAAAAGTCCATCTTCAGGCAGGTCAGTGCAGTGGACAGCATTCTGAATCTTGTTCTTCCCAAAGACAGCACGCAGAGTTCCAGGTCGGAGAACACGGGCTATTTCCTATTGAACACAAGAAAACCAGCAGACATTTGTGATCCACACTGTTCCTCTGTATCACAGACACAAGAGAATCTCATACAGCAAAAAATTATTGTGCTATCAACATACATGCGAAAGAAAATATATGAAGAAATATATGTATGTATGTATGTATAAAAGAGAACAAAGAGGGAAATTCCAGCTTCCACTACGCATACACAACTGCTGAAAAACCAGGGTCAAGACTGTGAAAACTAACTGCTTGAAAGTAGGCCAATCAAGCTGCCTCAGGTGAAAAGCAGGACTCTTCATATTACAGATACACCTTCCTGGCACTTGCATTAGTACAGGTAGCTTATGTTAACACCTTTGCAGCTTTCAAGCACAGACTGTACTGTCTTTAGTGAGCAGACACAAGCACACAATCTTGCTGACAGCCTCCCCTCATACTGAACTATTTGCCTCCGAACTTGTCATTTGTGAAGCCCAGCTACTGAATGGTATCTTGATCTTCACAGAATCACATAATTCCATGTTGGAAGAGACCCCAAGGATCATCTGGTCCAACCTTTTTAGGTGGTAGTGTAGTTTAAATGAGATGGCCCAGCACTGACTCTCTGATTAGTACCAAAATCTAAACCCCTCTGAGGATCAGTCCAGACTCGGCCTATATCCTTCTCTGCTCTTCGGAGTTGTCATTTCAATATTCTTCTTCATCTACAATGCTAAATGTCTCCTTGGCCTTTTAAGAGTGTTTCTCTTGCCACAGCAGATACCATTCAGGTCCTGAAATAACAATCTTCCCCTACCTCTTTACTATGGTACTGCTGTACCCCAGGGCACTGCCTTCATTGGCCCTCCATTCCAACATGCTCTTTTCTTTCAAGGCATAATACAGTCCTGCTGCATTTCTCTGCAATGTTGCCCTTCAATCCCTTTTATATGCCAAATGTGCTACACCTTGTGGACCTCTCTTCCCAACACCCTGGAGCTCTTCTCCAAACCTACATCATGCACAGTATGCCTCCTTTTAAAACAGTGATGGCATTAACCCAGTTTTCCTTTCTTGCACATTTTTGGATATTCTTCCTTGAGTGCTTCCTGAGCACTGCTGCTCACACTGCAGCTACTGAACAGAAGAGAACATTCTTCCTTGCCAACAGAGCCTACGTTGGCATCTTTCTGCAAAGGCACTAGGTACATTAGGGTGTCGTCACTTTGGAAGTGGCCCACGCAGTTTCACTGTGCCACTCCCAGGTGTTTGTCTTGGTGTCACAGATGGAGGTTAGTGCCCCCACAGCCAAGTCTCCAGACTGGATTGTCCAACCATTTAACTTTCAGTGTTGTGGTGGTTTGAAACTGTCTTTTTAATTTTTCCTTGCAAAGTTCAGAACAGAGAAAGTGAAAGAATGTAAATAAGTCACTATTGGGTGTAAGAAAGCAAAATAACGATTGTTCTAAACACTTCCATTGGATAGATAGAAATGTTTAAGAACTATTACCCAAAACAAAGTAGGCACTCTGCACATTCTGCGTTCGGCAGTGGGGGCAGTTGCTGAGCTGTCTGGCTGCTGTTTCTTCTTCTCTTCTGGCTGAAGATAACACACTGACCTTGGCAGCTAAGTTAACAGCTTTCTGCTTAACTAACTGTGCTTCTCTGTCCAGGGGGGTCTGGGGGGGAAGCTCCTGGGAGAGGGAGGCCCCTTTGGGAGGGTCCCCTTGGGGGGAAGCAAAGGGAGATCGGTTGTGCTTTTTCTGTTGATTGTATATATTTGTGAATGTTGTGAATTTTGTATATTTGTACATATTCATTGCATTTCATTGTAGATTTTAGACTCTGCTTGTAAATACAGCTTTTCATTTGCTTCCAGACTGGGCTAGCCTGGTTATTGTCGGTGGGGGGGGAATTTCAGCTCACACCGACACACTTTTTATTTTTGGCGCTCCAACTCGGGGCTCGATTGCTTGTGATTTATTCCTGCTCAGATTAGGAAGCAAAATGAAGCTGTTTTGGATTTTGAGTAATTTTATTTCCTCTGTTATCAGTGTGATTGTCTACAGATGGGCTGTTTCCTGCATGATAGACAAGATTGTGAGATATGTGGCATATAAGTCATTTCTTTGGGTTAAGAACAAGTTACTGAATGTTGGTGAATTCTGTTATGGTCTTTTTGGGCTAAGAAGCTATGGTAACTCAACTATGGATCTGCTAGCAGACACATATGAGTTTGTTACTCCTCTTACAACTACAGAGGGTCTTTGGAACCAGTGGTACCCTAGATATCTTGTACTAGCCTTAATCTTAAATTTGTTGCTTCTTGGAATAATCATATGGCTACTGATAGCACTGTATCAAGAAAGACATAAGGCTACTTGCTCTTCCAACTCTGCTGTGAATGTGAAAACCAAGCCAGTAAATTTGGTGGCCACTGTAACCAGAAAGCGTAAAGGAGCTGCAGGAGGAGATGCAGATGCTGCAGGAGATGGTGCAGATGGAGATGAGGGTCCTTCTACTCAGGGTCCCTCTCTTAAGAAAGATCCTTCTGATGAGGAAGAGAGGGTTAGCCTTAAAACTCTGGTAGACCTCTTGAGACCCCACATGGATGATGGAAATGTAGGTCAGGATGTAGACCCTAGTAGATTAGCAACTGCTGGTAGTGCCTCTGAACTCAAAGAAATTCAACGGAGGATTAAAATAGGATTATGGGGACAGCAACCTCAGGATGATGATGATGATGATGAGGATGACATACAGTCAGCTAATGCACCCAGACAGGAAATTAGACATGTGAGGAAGGATTACATCAGAGGAGATAACGAGCCAGTCCTGTCTTGGCTAGCCAGGTGTTTTGATATGGGAGCCCCAGCATTGGTGGTAGGCGACAAGTCGGCCTCTCAGTTGGGGATGCTCTCAAAGGATACAGGCATAGACAGGCACCTAGGCAAGTGCATTGGTAAAGTTTCTCTGTGGGCACGCCTCCTACTGGCAGTCTCGCTGAGGTACCCCAGCAGAGATGATTTACCATGGAACCCTAAGCCTTGGACCACAATAGCTGAGGGAATCAAGCGTCTGAGAGAATTTGCTGTGAGAGAAGTAATGTATGGAGATCATAAGACTCTGAATCCTGATGAAATTCCTGTTGGAACAGGCCTTGCCAAAAAGCTCATTAAGCTTGCTCCTCCTAATTATGCTACTATTCTGGCAAGCAGGATTGTGGCAAGAAATTATGGTGGAGCACCTCCTACTGTTGGCCATTTCACTGACCAAATGAGGCAGTTGGAGGATAGTCTCACACGTACTTCTTTGGTTTCAGCCATTGAAACTTTGTCTGGAGAAATGAAGAATTGCATGAAAGAGCTGAAGGAGGAACTTAAAACCTCCATATCCAACTTGATGAAGGGGGATGATTCTAATTCCTCTTCCTCCAGATGGATACAAGTTTCAGCTGTCAGAAACAGACGTGCTCCGAGGAGGCCATTCCAGAATAGGTCAAACCAAAACAGACAGCAGAGGCAATCACGTGGCAGTATCTGGATAACTCTGCGTGATCAGTTTGGTGAGAACATGAACAGATGGGATGGTCAACCAACTTCTGATCTTTTCAAGAGGTTACGGGAGCTGCAGAGGGGCAGATCCCGAGGTAGCAATACCAGGAGGGTAGCTGTCGCTTCCTCAGTTTCCCAGAACAACTCTGATAGCTCCAACAGTGATCCTAATTCTGGTGCTGGACATTGTGCCGGCTGTACATGTGGAGGTAATCCCCACCATTAGGGGTGCCCTGCCTTCCGCCAGGGGGAGGTAAGGGATAATGGAGATAACAGAATCTATTGGGATGTGTACATCCAGTGGCCTGGCACTTCAAAATTTCAGAAGTACAGGGCCTTGGTTGACACAGGAGCTCAGTGCACCATAATACCATCAAATTATCAAGGGGGAGAATCTATAACTATTCAGGGAGTCACTGGTGGATCTCAAGAGTTGTTTAAGATAGAGGTTGATATAAGTTTAACTGGAAAGCAGTGGAAGAAACATACTATTGTAACAGGTCCTAATGCACCTTGTATTTTGGGAATTGACTTTCTGAGAGAAGGGCGTTTTAAAGACCCTAAGGGTTACAAATGGGCTTTTGGAATAGCAACTGTAGAAATTGATGGAGGAAAATTGAAGTTGTCCATTAGACCTGAGCTTTCAGATGAATCTGCAGTTGTGGGACAACATGAGATAGAGGATGTAAAGCTGCCGGTTGCTTCTCAAACTGTGCATCACAGACAATACAGAACCAACCGTGACTCTTTGGTGCCCATTCAAAACTTGATTCGTCAGTTGGAGAGTCAGAAGGTCATCAGCAAAACTCATTCACCTTTCAACAGTCCAATCTGGCCTGTGAGAAAGCAGAATGGAGAGTGGCGTCTGACAGTTGATTTCCGTGCCTTGAATGAAGTAACTCCACCCATGAGTGCAGCTGTACCAGACATGATGGAACTCCAATATGAGCTGGAATCCAAGCAGGCCAAATGGTATGCTACCATAGACATTGCTAATGCTTTCTTCTCTATTCCCATAGCAGAGGAATGCAGGCCTCAGTTTGCTTTCACCTGGAGAGGCATTCAGTACACATTCAATCGTTTGCCCCAGGGGTGGATTCACAGTTCAACCATCTGCCATGCAGTGATCCATGATGCTTTGGAGAAAGGTGGAGCTCCAGAACACATTCAGTTCATCGATGACATCATCGTCTGGGGTGAGACTGCTGAAGAAGTCTTCAAGAAAGGTAACAAAATCATTGACATTCTCTTGCAAGCTGGTTTCGCTATCAAGCGAGACAAGGTGAAAGGACCTGCCAGAGAAATCCAGTTTCTGGGAGTGCGGTGGCAAGACGGTCGCCGTCACATCCCAATGGATGTGATAAACAGAGTCTCCACCATGGCAAATCCCATCAACAAGAAAGAAACTCTGCGTTTCTTAGGCATAGTGGGATTTTGGAGACTGCACATTCCTGGATACAGTCAGATTGTGAAACCTCTCTATGATGTGACTCGAAAGAGAAACAGTTTCCAATGGGGTCCTGAGCAACAAGCAGCCTTTGACCAGATCAAGCGAGAGGTAGTCCAAGCGATGGGTCTGGGACCTGTCCGAACTGGTCCAGACATTAAGAACATTCTGTACACAGCCGCGAGTGACAATGGTCCAACCTGGTGCTTATGGCAAAGAGCTCCAGGGGAGACACGAGGACGTCCTCTTGGTTTCTGGGGTCGTGGCTACAGAGGCTCAGAGGCAAACTACACTCCAACAGAGAAAGAGATTTTAGCTGCTTATGAAGGAGTGAAAGCTGCTTCTGAAGTCATTGGAACTGAGTCACAACTTCTTCTAGCTCCTAGATTGCCAGTTCTGAATTGGATGTTCAAAGGCAAAGGTTCTTCACCACATCATGCAACAGATGCTACCTGGTCTAAGTGGATGGCTCTAATAACACAGAGAGCTCGAATGGGAAATCTCGAAAGGCCTGGTTTGGTGGAGGTGATCACAAACTGGCCAGAAGGCACAAGCTGTGCAAGACCTCCAGAGGAGAGAGTAACTCGTGCAGAGGAAGCTCCTCCTTACAGTGATCTGTCTGATGATGAAAAGAGATATGCTTTGTTCACAGACGGTTCCTGTCGTCTGGTTGGGAACAAGCGGAGATGGAAATCTGCAGTGTGGAGTCCAACGCGCAGAGTTGCAGAAGCGAGAGATGGAGAAGGAGAATCCAGTCAATTTGCAGAGGTAAAAGCTGTCCAGCTAGCTCTTAACGTAGCTGAACGTGAGAGATGGCCAAAGCTTTATCTCTACACCGACTCGTGGATGGTAGCCAATGCCTTGTGGGGTTGGCTGAAAGACTGGAAGAAGAATGGCTGGCAGAGGAAAGGAAAGCCTATCTGGGCTGCAGATCTGTGGCAAGACATTGCTGCTCACATTGAGAGAATCCCAGTGAAAGTGAGACACATCGATGCTCACATTCCTAAGAGCAAAGCTACTGAGGAACAACAACACAACCATCAGGCAGATCTAGCTGCAAGAGTTTCCCAGGTGGACACAAACTCTGATCCTGATCCTGATCTTGACTGGAAACACCGAGGTGAGCTGTTCTTAGCTCGGTGGGCCCATGACTCGTCAGGACATCAAGGCAGAGATGCAACCTACCGATGGGCTCGTGACAGATCCATTGACATTTCCATGGATGCTATCACACAAGTCATCCATGACTGTGACATTTGTGCTGCTATTAAGCAGGCAAAGCGGATCAAGCCCTTGTGGTACGGTGACCGATGGTCTAAGTACAAGTATGGTGAAGCCTGGCAGATTGACTACATCACTCTACCTCGTTCTCGATCTGGTAAGCAGTATGTGCTGACTATGGTAGAGGCAAGCACTGGATGGCTGGAAACTTATCCAGTTCCTCATGCAACTGCACGTAACACCATTCTTGGCCTGGAGAGACAAATCCTGTGGAGACACGGAACTCCAGAGAGGATTGAGTCAGACAACGGAACTCACTTCAAGAACAATCTTGTAAAAAACTGGGCCAAAGAGCACGGCATTGAGTGGATATTCCACATTCCCTACTATGCACCAGCTGCAGGGAAGATCGAACGCTACAACGGTTTGCTGAAAACCACTCTCAAAGCCATGGGGGGTGGATCTTTGAAAAACTGGGAGAAACATTTAGCACAAGCAACCTGGTTGGTGAATAGTAGAGGTTCAGTGAATCGAGCTGGACCTGCCCAATCAGATTTGTTGCGAAAGGAGGAAGGTGATAGAGTTCCTGTTATCAGAGAAAAGAATCTGTTAGGCAAAACTGTTTGGGTATTTTCTCCTTCAGGAGAGGCCAAACCTGTCCGAGGGGTGGTTTCTGCTGAAGGTCCTGGTCACACCTATTGGGTGATGCAAGAAAATGGTGAAATTCAGTGTATTCCACAAAGAAATCTAACTTTGGCTGAGAGAGGTTAAATTCAGAGTGTTGCGCAGACACAGCATCGCGCCCAAGAGGAGAGTTCATGAGATCTACGGTGCACGAACCCTGAGAGCCCTGAGTCACCTGAGAGTCCCTGTTCCTTTCTTCGCTCCATCTGCGAGGAAACAAGCTGTTTGCTGTTTTTCCTGTGATTTGACTCTTTTGAATCATCTACATCTGAGATAGCCGGAATGGACTATGGTCTTTATTCACCTATTGTTGTAGATATTATTTTAGGTTAGATAAATGATAGTAGCAGCCAATGGAATTGTTTAGAAGGGGTGGACTGTGGTGGTTTGAAACTGTCTTTTTAATTTTTCCTTGCAAAGTTCAGAACAGAGAAAGTGAAAGAATGTAAATAAGTCACTATTGGGTGTAAGAAAGCAAAATAACGATTGTTCTAAACACTTCCATTGGATAGATAGAAATGTTTAAGAACTATTACCCAAAACAAAGTAGGCACTCTGCACATTCTGCGTTCGGCAGTGGGGGCAGTTGCTGAGCTGTCTGGCTGCTGTTTCTTCTTCTCTTCTGGCTGAAGATAACACACTGACCTTGGCAGCTAAGTTAACAGCTTTCTGCTTAACTAACTGTGCTTCTCTGTCCAGGGGGGTCTGGGGGGGAAGCTCCTGGGAGAGGGAGGCCCCTTTGGGAGGGTCCCCTTGGGGGGAAGCAAAGGGAGATCGGTTGTGCTTTTTCTGTTGATTGTATATATTTGTGAATGTTGTGAATTTTGTATATTTGTACATATTCATTGCATTTCATTGTAGATTTTAGACTCTGCTTGTAAATACAGCTTTTCATTTGCTTCCAGACTGGGCTAGCCTGGTTATTGTCGGTGGGGGGGGAATTTCAGCTCACACCGACACAAGTGTCAATGAGTTCAAATGACTTCAGCAGTGTCACTCTTGGCTGACTTGGAAAGCTCTGCACAGGTACAGGGGACTGGGATGGCAGTGAATATTTTAAGCTAGTTCCAAGAGACCTCACAAGAGCATTATCTGACAACAACCTCTTGCTGCTTTCCAGCTTCTCCCACTTGTGCCTCATTGTGCCTCTATGATTACTAAATTAAGACAATTGGACTTTAAGGGCAAATTATTCTCTCAGCACAGCAAGTCCTAGGTATTTTCTTGCAGTTACAATTAACAGTTATGGTGATCTGTTAACTGTTGATCTGTATTTGTTACCTACAGTGATCTCTTACCCACCTAGAAGACGATTAAACCACTCTGACATGTTATGAGGAGAGGTTTCAGTTACTGTATGTACGTCACACATTATACAGAATCTCTGAATATGGATGTCAAGGATATTTGAATAAGATACACTCAACAGCAAACAAATTTTATTTCAGAGGAAAAGTTCAAGAGTTTCACTTAAAGAAAAAAATCTTCAAGGAGAAAGAAAAGAAAGGAAAAAAAAGAACCAAAAAACCAAACATAAAAAACACCTCTCCTCTACATGGTCCTCAATAAAGGTCTATGATAAGAAAGTGTGCTGGAGAAACAAAAGTCACATGCCAGTTAATGATAGCTATGTGACACTTTAATCAAGCCTTCCTTGAAACAACTATTGATTCCAGTAACAACTAGCTGTCAGGAAGCCTGCAGTAGCACTAGACTTTCATTTATTTTAGGGACTGTTTTGGTATATTAGGAAAAAAAAGTAATATTGTGGCTATGAAAGCTTTGGAAGCACTTTATCAAAAACCAGCTCAGAGATAAAAAGCTAAAGGTGCTATTTCATATTCTGTTTATTTCCCATCCATCAAACTCTTTTGCTCAAACTGTTCCATCCCCCAGCAAGTCCAAAGATACTGTTTCTTATGAAACTTTTCAAGTTTTCACTTGGCTCATCTTCCTCATTTTTCTTTCTTTCTTTTTTTCTTTTTCCTTCTTTAAAAGCAGCTATGGCCTCCTGACTTATCATTTGTCCTAAGTTCTCACTGCTGTCTCACAACTTCATAACAGAAGACCTCATGTTTCTTCTCTTAGATTCATTTGCTCTCCCTAACGCTGGCAAAAGCTCCTACTGCTGCCATCTCTTGTTCTTCTTTCTATTTTTCAACATAGGTTGCAAGGCATTTTCCTGCCTTTCTGAAACTCCTCAGTCACCTTGCACAAAATAGGACACATTCTGTTCTGCCTGAGATTGCATCAGAACAGGAGTACACAAAGGTAGGTCTTCCAGCACTATACATTGTTAGCACCTGATTAATAAGAGTAGAATGAGCCTTTCTTGCCATGAGCTAAGAAATAGGAGAGGTAAAGCAGTTTCTTCTTTCTTCACTGTTGAGAAATGCTTAGGGAATAAGCTGTGTGGATCATATATATACGTGTCCTTGTGTATGTATGGCTGGAAGTCTTGGAAATGTTTCAGGCAAAGAGGAAGAAATTCTCACCCTTTACTCTGCTTGTGGGAGACCCCACCTGGAGTACTGCGTCCAGCATAAGAAGGAAATGGAACTGTTGGAGCAGGTCCAGAAGAGGGCCACAAAGATGATCAGAGGGCTGGAGCACCTCTACTTTGGGGACAGGTTGCGAGAGATGGGGCTGTTCAGCCTGGAGAACAGGAGGCTCCGGGGAGACCTGAAGGGGGCTTACAACAAAGCCAGGAGAGGACTTTTTACAGGGCTTGCAGTGATAGGATGAAGGGATTGAAGCTTGAGGAGGGTAGATTTAGACTGGATATTAGAAAAAAATTCTTTACAGTGAGGGTGGCAAGATTCTGGAACAGGTTACCCAGGGAGGCTGTGGATGCCCCCTCCCTGGAGGTGCTCAAGGATGACACCTCCTGGGAGGTGTCCCTGCCCATGGCAGGGGGGAGTTGGAACTAGATGATCTTTAAGGTCCCTTCCAGCCCAAACCATTCTATGAATCGATGAAGAGAGCTCCTTACAGAACTTATTCCCCAGAACACACATTAATATACACTCTGCTACTCCATGACAGGAAGCTTCTCAAGGATGGTTGTGGATTGGTTTTCTTCCATCCCTCAATCCTCTTTTAAACCTCTTTTTCCTAAGCTAGTTTCTGGAGTATGTGTTTTGTGTATTGATTCTCAAAAGCTTTCTGAAAGGAATTGAGAGTAGGATGATGGAGGAGTTAAGAGAAGCTGCATCCCTACAATATGCATGAGAGGAAGGTGGAACTTTATGTGCATCTGTAAATGGAGATGCCACAAGCTTGCACCTGTCTACAGCAAAACAAACCAGGGTTGCTGTACCAAACGATTTCATCCTCTTTGGTCGTGGTCAGCAGGCCATCTGATCACACTTTACAGGCTGGGCTTTGACCTACAGCTAGCCCTTTGAAGGTCCTTGTCCTACACAAGATATAGATGCATGTAATTCATGTTTCTGACTGTCATTTAATGGTGCCCAGTGCACCACTGCCTATATGAAGTACTTAGCACATTTTGAAGTCTTTCTATTTCTACACAACTGAAGGGAAACAAAAATGTCACCAATGCCAGCGATACATCAAAATCAGACTGAAAACCCACCAACAAACTCATGAGCAATTCTCATCAACTGCTTTTCCTTCAAACAGCTGGTTTGGTTTATGGGCTGAATGGGTAATTACATAGAACAGTAACATGTACTCTAGCCAAAATTGTGGATTGCAATAAAGTTTGGCCATATTTTTAATAACAGCTGCCCTGGATACATTGAGTACTTAGAAAGACTGAAAGGCCACAGCTCTTAAGTATTTCTTTGTGCTTTGTTTTTGTTGCAATGGCATTCAAGGAAAGCCAAAGAGGCAACCACTGACTCTCTGCAGCAACCATTCCCCCTCTCCTCAGTGGGAAACAGCACAAACTCTTAAGGGAACCACAAACACCTAAAGGAACTTTTGCAGCCTAAAACTTTGTACCTTGAAAATTCATTACTGGTCCTCTTGAGTGAAGCAGAATAAAAATAAGAGTTTGTAATCAAATCTTCTACTATCTACAATGTGCTTCCAGGGCAGGCTCATTTCTTTTAGCTTTACTTTCAGGCCAGCAGCATTAAGATGACTCATTGGGCTGCAGCAAACTGCACAGTCCCCTGTAAACCCCCAGTAAAATACTGTTTTCCTTCACCAGCCAAGCTCTGACTACGCATCTACTCCTTACTCTTCTTGGCATTCCTCATTAATCACTTCTTCTGAAGGTTGGACTCCCCACCTTTTTCCCTGAACTCATGAAGCTTTCTTCTTCTGCTTTCTTATTCCATGTGCTGCTGCTGTTACAAAAGAGATGATCCCTCTTTCCTCTTGAGTGTCACAACTGATCCAGAAAGCAGTAACCAGCCTAAGGCAAATCAGCAAGTGCCTTTTTCCTTTTAAGGACCAGCTATGCCCTTGTCAAGAGTACATAACACAGATTAACTGTGAGCAAACAAAATAGTGTAAATTCCACCGCACACCCTGGAATTAGTCTAGCTGAACTTTAGCTATCAGAAAGCTGCCTGCCTTGTCCAGGTAAGGCACCTAAGCTTCCTCTGTAGTGAAGGGAGGGTAACAAGCCCATTCAAGAAAAAAAACACAACAAACAACTCTGTTGCAGTACCACAACTAGGTAAGGTAGGTAGGTAGGAAAAGCACTTCTCTCTTCTCTTCCCTTCCCATCACAGAATCACAGACTAGTTTGGATTGGAAGGGACCTTAAAGATACCTAGTTCCAACTCCCTTGCCATGGGTAGGGATACCTCCTACTTGCTGTTGAAACCAGCTTGCTCAAGGTCCCATCCAACCTAGCTTTCAACACTTCCAGGTTTGGAGCTTCCACAACTTCTCTGGGCAACCTGTTACAGTGCCTCACCACCCCCATCGCAGGGAAGAATTTCTTCCTAATATCCAATCTAAATCCAGCTTCTTCCAGTTTGAAGCCATTACCCCTTGTCCTATCACTACACACCTTTGCAAGAAGTCCCTGTCCAGATAGCCCCCTTCAAATCCTGGTGCCTTCTCTTCTCCAGGCTGAGCAGCCCCAACTCTCATGGCCTGTCTTCATGGCAGAGTCAGGTCTTCAGCTGACTTTTGTGTTCAGGGGATTTCAGCATTAGTCATACCACATACTGCTGGTTGCAGCAGTGAGCTGCACAAAATATTCATTCCTACATCAGCCATCAGCAAGAGGTAAAATGATAAAAGCAGTACAACCTCTGTCATGCAGAATACTAGACAAGCATCTCCTGTACTGCTTACTCAAGTTAAGAAACACCTTGATGTTATTGTTACTGGAGGAACAACCTCAGCTGATCAGTCTGATATGTCCTTCACAGAAGCCCCCAGCCACAGACAAAGGCTTAACTGTGAAAGTGACATCTGTGGTCACAGATGATCTTGTGTACAAAACACAAAGGCTACCTTGCCTCATAGTGCTTTGCCTGTCTTATTTGCAGCCCATACTCCTTTCAAATTCCAACCAACCATTTTTGATGTGTGTGCTTCCCTGCTAGTTACCTCCCCTCAGACCAGCTTTGTGTTCTCCAGTTTTGTGCAATAAGCAACCTTAAATTCAATATCAGCAGCTGCAGAGCACAAGAATTTTCTATTCCTGCATCAATTTGAGGTCTATTAATCATTTCCAAATGCAGTGCTAATTTCTCTCTATACTACAGATAGAAAAGTCACAGAATTGTTTGGGTTGAAAAGGACCTTAAAGATCATCTAGTTCAACCCCCCCACTATGGGCAGGGACACTTTCCACTAGATAACGTTGCTCAAAGCCTCATCCATCCTGCCCTTGAAAACCTCCAGGGAGGGGGCATCCACAACCTCCCTGGGCAACTTGTTCCAGTGTCTCACCACCCCTGCTGTAAAGAATTTCTTTCTAATATCCTGTCTACATCTACCCCCCTCAAGCTTCAATCCATCCCCTTTCAGCCTATCACATCTACATAAGATGGTGCTGTTGGCACTGCAGTCTTTAATTGGGGGGAAAGCAAAACCTGGGGCCTACCTGTTGAAAGGTACTTCAGAAATTTTCTAAATACAAAACAAGGTCACCATTAACAAGAATGCAATAGGTTTCTTTCATCTAACATCTCACAAAGCAATCCAGAAGTCTCTTGTTGACAGTGATTCCTTTTTTCTTTCTTTGTGTTCCACATGAGCTGAAGCAATGTCATACGTATATATGAAGTAAGTACTAAAGACCTTAGTGTTATTAGAAAGTCTTTTATATTTTCCATATATCACAAAAAAACAACAACAGAAAAGCTAATTAAAACAATCCCCTCCAAATGGAGAGGAAAGGGAAGGGAAAGGGAAAAGGGAAAAGGGAAAAGGGAAAAGGGAACTGGAAAAGGGAAAAGGGAAAGGGAAAGGGAAAGGGAAAGGGAAAGGGAAAGGGAAAGGGGAAAAGGGAAAAGGGAAAAGGAAAAGGGAAAAGGAAAAGGGAAAAGGGAAAAGGGAAAAGGAAAAGGGAAAAGGAAAAGGGAAAAGGAAAAGGGAAAAGGAAAAGGGAAAAGGAAAAGGGAAAAGGAAAAGGAAAAGGGAAAAGGAAAAGGGAAAAGGAAAAGGGAAAAGGAAAAGGGAAAAGGAAAAGGAAAAGGGGAAAAGGAAAAGGGAAAAGGAAAAGGGAAAAGGAAAGGAAAGAAAAAAGAATGTCACCTACCTCTAAACTACCAGTCTGAAGCCCTATATCTCTTGGAAGTTTTGTTAATGGACCTAAAATTATCTCACATACTCCACTGTTGGCAGTTTTTTTGAAAGCTCACAAGCCTGTAGAAGTTGTTACACTGTCTCCTTCTCACTCTCCATCCCTTGAGGCCTCTCTGTTTCACTCCCACACATTCCCTACCACTCCTTCTCTTTGGCAGCCCAAAGGTGCTGCACCAACTCTATGCAGACTCTCTGCTGTGGGCAGCAAACGTGGTACATTTGCCAGCCTGAGACAGTATTTTACTGCTCTTGGTGCTCCTGGTTGATGCTTAAGCAATTCTAATGATAATTGCCTTACTCAGAAACTTCTTACTGTTGTATTTGTGTGCTTATCTGCCATTGTCAATGGGCTGAACTTAGATAAGAGCAAACAGCCACTCTCCTGAGTTAAGCGTAAACTAGATTGGAAGGCGAAGTCTTGAGGATAATTGACACACCAAATATAGGTTGGTCACAAAATAGGAATAAAGATAAAACATCTAGCTATCTTGTTGTGCTATCAGGGTGAAATAAGGGATATTTATAGAATCATAGAATCAGTCAGCGTTGGAAGGGACCACAAGGATCATCTCGTTCCAACCCCCCTGCCATGGGCAGGGACACCTTATACTGCTTGACAAGTTGGAAAAAGGAAGCATTTAAGATTTTAAAAGCGACTAACCCCAAAAGATATCAGAACACACAGTATAACTGTAAATTTGATTATTAGTCACTTTACTGCTGATGATTTCCCAGTGCCTTCAAGGCATCCAGAATTTCATGTTTATTAATTCACCTGAAAAACAAAGATAAAAAAATACTAGACTGCAAGGGATATCTTGGGATTTCATTAATTCATGTCGGCAAAATAGCTGGAGAATCTCCAGCAAAAGTCACTAAGAAGCTGCAAGATATTTTTTTAGTCTGCAGATATCTTGGCTGAGTTTTCCCCAGTAAGAACAAGACAAATAATAAATTATCCTTACCTCTGAATTTTGTGAGAGGGAATTTTACATTTGTGGAAGCAGTCCAGATATCTGCACTTTACACTTTGTAAAACAGCTGCTTTGACTTCCCTAGCTGAATCAAATTTGGATCACCCACTTCAAGAGAAAAGACAAAACTCACAAGGGGAAATCAACTTGAGAAACTGATAGATCTTCCAGCAGTGATCACAAAATGGTAGGGGTTGGAAGGAACCTCTGAAAATTATGGAGTCCATCCCCCCTGCCAAGGCAGGTTCACCCAGAGAAGGTCAAATCCAGAGGATTTTGAATGTCTCCAGAGATGGAGACTCCACCACCTCTATGGGCAGCCTGTTTCAGTGCTCCATCACCCTTAGTTCATCAGTTCCCCTCAGCTCAATCCCTTTTGTACACCATCCTATCATCAAGAGTACATTAAGATACCCTGTGATCTGCAGCTCCTTTTCTGCTTGGTTATTATTATCTCTGCCACCAATTGAATAACCAAGCAGAACCTGAATAAGCAGTCCTCTAGGATAAGGAAAAGAAAAAAAAAGAAAACTAAGAAAAGTCATGAACATCCAAGAACTCACTACTCATAAGGTGCTGACTGAAAGACACAAAACTTTTTGAGACAGCTACAGTCAGTTTCAGAATAATCAAGTTCATAACAACATCATGGTTACATGGAAAATTGAACTGTCCTACTACCCTTTTTCTACATGTTTATAACTTCCTCTGGGGCACATTTTCAACAAGTCCCTTTACAGAATCATAGAATTGTTTTTGGTTAAAAAAGTCCTCTAAGATCATTGAGTCCAACTGTCAACCTAAGACCACTGCAACCATTAAATCATGTCCTGAAGTTCCATGTCCACATGTGCTGACTCTTGCTATCTGCCTTCTCTAACATTCTAGAAAAAACTCTTGCAGCCTGATGCACCAAATTCTGCCTTGGTTTATTATTTCTTTAATATTTTTTAACTGGAAATAACATTAGTATTACCTCATATCTTGAAGTATATATAACAACACTCCAAAACCACTATGTTCCAGTGGTAAGTCAGGAAGAATGCAAGTGAAGGACAAGGCTATCGACAGTCAACAAAATCCTGAGTCAGTCATGTAGGCAAATGCTCTTAATCTATTCAAATCAAAGATTCTGCAAATACACAAGGTCACTGTGACCAGGATGATAAGAAACTGGAGAAGGAAGAAAAGAGCCTTTGGTGCAGTTACAGTATCATTTTCTGTTCCAGATAGAGTGACCTCAGCACTTCCTGTATCTTCTGGAAGCACTGCTCCCTTTTTCCAAAGAAGGACTGAGGTTATAGATTTTTTTTTTCTTGCTTCAGTGCTTCTTTTCAGAGATTATTTTTTATATAGTTAAAACCATCACTGTCCAACATTGCCTGAAATTGTGCCAGGGAAGGTTTAGGTTGGATATTAGAAAAAAAAATCTTTCCTGCAAGAATAGTGAGGCATTGGAACAGGCTGCTTAAGGAGGTGGTGGTGTCACCATCCCTGGAGGCATTCAAGAAATGTATGGACATGGCACTTAGGGACATATTTTAATAGCCATGGTGATCTTAGGTCAATGGTTGGGCTCAATGATCTTAGAGGTCTTTTCCAACCAAAACGATTCTATGATTCTGTAATAGGAGACTGATTTGCTGTCTGCTGTAACCAAACAAAACAAGCTAAGCAAACAACCACATAGACTGAAATTAACCCAGAATCACCTTGGTTTTGCGGAGACTCATATTTGTGCCTTTATGGACTCTATATATTAATCAATCTATTCTCAGAAGCCTTAAGAACTATAGCAGAACCATAATAGAAAAAACAACAACAAAATAAAAAGATAAAGAATCATCAAGGAAAACAGACCTCCTGTGACTGCAGTACCTAGGAATTCTGATGTCCAGCTCTGCATCTCACTGCCAAATATTGTATTTTCACAAGAGAGGAGAATACTCTTATTTTTAAAAAGTGTTTAAATCCTCCAATGGATGAGGCAAATAATATTTTAATCCAGGCTGGCTGTGTGAAACAAATCTTAAGAGAGAATGCTGCAGATTCCCTTTGATCAGCCTACCAGTGTAAAGTTACATTGTGTGTTTGTAACAGTCTGGTATCAAAGGATCACCAGATACGTTTGAAGCCTATCTCTTTTTCCACGTTAGTGAAAGACAAAACTTTTCTCCTTAATCCATCTAAGTTGCTCTGGGTGAGACCACATCTGAAGTACAGTATCCAGTTCTGGGTTTTCCAGTTCAGGAAGGACATATTAGGAGGGATGTATTAGAGAGTCCAAGGCAGGCTACAAGGATGATTAAGGGACTGGAATATGCCTGATGAGGAAAGGCTGAAAGACCTGGGGCTGTTGAGCCTGCAGAAGACTGAGAGGGGATCTTCTTAATGTTTAAAAATATCTGAAGGGTGGATGTCAAGAAGAAGGGGCCAGTCTCTTTTCAATTGTGTCCTGTGATAGGATGAGGGGCAATGGACACAAACTGGAACAGAAGTCCCACCTCAACACGAGGTAAAACTTTACCACAAGGGTGCTGGAGCACTGGAACAGACTGCCCAGAGAGGTTGTGGAGTCTCCTTCTTGGAAGACTTTCTGTCTGGATGCCCTCCTGTGTGACCTGCCATTAGGGTGATCCTGCTTTGGCAGGGGGTTTGGACTCAATTTCCAGAGGTCCCTTCCAACCCTTAACATTCTAGGATTCTATGATATCTAAGCAGAGAGACAATAAAGGTATGAGATAGCATTATTTAAAAAACAAACCAAGCACATGCTACAAGAAACTAAGCAAACAGCACTTCTAAAACTTTGTGTGGTCACCTTTTAAATAAAATAATGATCCATCTATAGGAGATACTAAATCTGCAACATCACCTACTAAAGTTGGGATATCTTCAAAGCTTGGAGAGAACCTACACAGGAAGATGCAATACAAACAGGATACAGAAGCATTTATTTTGCAAGACAAGACATGCAGATGGACAGTTACCATCAAAGCCCCATGAAATCTGAAGAAACCCCACCACTTCTTCAAGGCTGAGTAGAGAAGTTTATGTAACTTACAGATTTTATAAGAATCTTGTGTTCAGCACTGATGCTTAAAATCTCACCTTTTTAATTGCACCCATGTACTACTTTGGGATGCACTTGGTTTGAGTGCAAAGGCAGCTCTAGGACAGTCTTGAAGGCTTTTTCTTCACACCTACCTATAGACACAAGTTGTCTTCATGAATTCAGATTACAGAATCAAAGAATGCATCAGGTTGGAAGGGACCCTCAAACGCCTTCTTGTCCAAACTCCCTCCAAGTGAGCAGGGACATCTCCAACTAGACCAGGTTGCTCAGGGCCCCATCAAGTTTGACCTTGAATGACTGCAGGGATGGGGCCTCAACCAAACCTCTGGGCAACGTGTTCCCTCACTGTAAAGAATGTCCTCCTAATGTCCAACCTAAATCTACCCTGATGAAGTTTAAAACCATTCCCTCTTGCCCTCTCTCTACAAGCCCTTCTAAGCAGACCCTCCCCAGCCTTCCTGTAGGTCCCCTTCAGATATTGAAATGTTACTATAAGGTCTCTCTAGAGTGTTTTCTTCTCCAGGCTTAACAATGGCAACTCTCCCAGCCTGTCCTCCTAGGAGAAGTGCTCCAGTCCTCTGATCATCCTTGTGGCCCTCCTCTGGACTACTCCAGCATGTCCATGTCCTTCTTGTGCTGAGGGCCCCAGAGCTGGACATAGTATTCCAGGTGAGGTCTCACCAGGGTAGAGCAGAGCAGCAGAACCACCTCTCTTGATCTGCTGGCCACATGTCTTTGGATGCAGCCCAGGATGCAATTGCCTTTCTGGGCTGCAAGTGCACATTGCTGGCTCATGTCTTAGCCATTAGGCTAAATGTCTTCATGTGTCTGAAGAGCTGAACAGTACAAAGTCTTTGACCAGGAAATTGAATTTTCTTAAAAAGTAAATATTCTAAGTGTGGCTTAAGCTCTTACAAAAATGGCTACCCCTAGGACTTTGCAGAGAAATGCCTAAAATCCTAGCTCTCCAGGACACTCTGGAACGTTATCTGTTCTGGGGAGTAGATAGAAGGCCTCTACAGCCACACAACAAGGAAGTCAAGGGAGACCATTAACAAGTGCTGCTAATGGCTTGTGGCACATCCCTGCTTTTCTTCAGTCCCTGGGCTCATGTTCAGCTTCTCTCCTCTTGCTAAAATAGGGCAAACTATTCTATCCTGGAACCAGGCATGAGGAGCCCAGGAAAAAACAGTCCAAAGCCAGAGACAGCACAATATAAGGGAAAGATGGCAACATAGACAGGAATCCTGAGGCTCTGAAGCTGATGGCACTTTCCAGAAGGGCATACAGGACTTCTTGAAAATGTCCAGAAATTGCAGTTAGGAAGGTGCCTTTTCATGAGGAGACACTAGAATATCATAGTGACAGGTAGCAGGGAAAACCACAAAAAAAACCTACATAGGCTAAATGGGCTTTGGTAGCCAACTGAGACAAGATGAAGCAAACCCCAAGACTGCAGTAAGCAGAAACAAGATGCAAATGTCCTCCAGTTTCAGTTCTCTTCCAGAAGTCCCCTGCATCTTCTCTCCAGAGGATGAAAGCAGCAGACTTTCTCCAGCATCATGCTTCTGTGGTTGTAGTGGGCTCAGTATCAGTCAGTGCAGTATCTTTTATTATCTGCTTTACCAAAGACTGTATTTTCCTATGACTGAACCTAAGTTCCGTGACCTCACATCCAGGATCTGTTTAAGCACAGCTGACACGTTCAAGTCCGGAGGCTCAGACAATGAGTGGCAGATCAAAGTGTTGGGAAACCTTGCCAACATGCTTCAATCACATTGGATTCAAAGCAGGGTTCAGCCTTGAGGGCTCTGTCAGTAGTCTCCTGATGGAGACTGCCAGTCGCCACTAGTAACAGCAATTTTCAACACATATTTACCTACCCATCAAGAATCAAAGTGAGCCTGCAGACTCCAGCTCCACATGACACTGAACAGCCGTCACATGACAGCAACCTTCCAGCAATAACAAATCACATTTAAAGCAAATCACTTGCACACAAAAGCTTCCTCCTCCACTACTAGTGCTCTGCTTTGTGTTCTAATCTCACAGAATCACAGAATGGTAGGGGTTGCATGGCACCTCTGGAGATCATTGAGTCCAACCCGCCTCCCAAGGCAGATTCACCTAGAGAAGGTCACACAGGAACACGTTCAGGCAGGTTTTGAATGTCTCCAGAGATGCAGACCTCACAACCTCTCTGGGCAGGCCATTCCAGTGCTCCACCACCCTTAAATTAAAGAAGCTCCTCCTCATGTTTAGATGGAATTTCTTATGTTCAAGTTTGTGCCTGTTACCCCTTGTTGTGTCATTGGGCACCACTGAAAAGACTGGTCCCATCCTCCTGACACTCACCCTTTAAGTATTTATAAGCATTTATGAGATTCCCCCCTCAGTCTTCTCTTTTCCAGACAAAAGAGAACCCATTCTCTCAGTCTTTCCTCATAAAAGAGGTGTTCCAGTTCTCTAATCATCTTTGTATCCCTTTTCTGTATCCTCCAGCAAGTTCACTTCTCTACACAAAGACATACTTCAGTGAGGGTCCTCTTCCTGTCAAAGAACTTTTCAACATCTGCAAAGTGTGGATGGGAGAAGACAGTATGCAACACAGAGTTCTAAAGTCACCTCAAACCTAAAACCAGATCATGCACATGTGCCACTACAAAGCATTGTGCACATACACACATGATTAAAGCAAAAGGGACTAACAGACCTCTGCAATACTCACCCAGAAGCAGAAGAAACACTATGAACACTGAATTCATGCCTGTAAAAGTATTGGGTTCTTGATTCTTTGCTGTTTCCAGAGCTACACACAGCTTTGTCAGGAATAACAAATATGACATCAGCCTTGGTTTTGGTGCAGCCAATCCTAACTCTATCCTTTTTACCAGGGAAACCAGGGAAAGCAACTCACTGCCACAGGTGTGCTGTTTGGCATCCACACAGACATAAGCTTGCCTCTGACAAGTTGGTAACACTTTCAGAGGTAAATATCAATATACTGACACTCTAAACTACTGGTGGCAACTGGCTACAGTCACATTACAGCTGTGGGTCACTAGAGCACAGCTGTCTTAACAATTCTTCTAGATCCAGTCTTAATAAGCCCCATGCCCATGCACAGAGGGGTGAAACAGAACAACTAGGGGAAGTCCCAAATCCACCCAGATTTTGGGTTTAATGAACCTGCAGTGACAGCTCAGCAAAAGGGGAAGATGCACTATAAGGAAGAATCTCCCTCCCCAGATACTCATCAAAAATTATCATTTACCCCAACTAAAAGGCCTTAGCTCTGCCTAGAACACATTTGCATTAGACCTGCAGAGGCTAATGTGGAAATTAAAAACTGAAAGGTCAGTCATCTGACTGACCCTAAATAACATCTAAGCAATTCAATCATGTCTTTCCCATTGCAGGCTTAGACAGCAGGATATCGTAACTGGTACCAATCGATCTGTTTGCCACTCTGGCTGATTATGGTCTGGCACTGAATTAATTTTTTTATTATTATTACATGACTCAGGCTATCTGAGAAGATAATCCCATGAAAATCTTCTTCATCAAAGAATTAGATTAGCAAATGTTATTTCTCTTGAAGCACATTATGCATTTCACTGTCAACACTCTTAGCAAGGCTCACTGTAGAGAGAACCCACATTGAAACAGCCATGAATGTTCTACCAGAAAATGAATACTCAGGAGCTCTTTACATTTCTTTATATCTTCCAATGAACTACTTTTTTATGTGATGTAATATGAAAATGTCCTGCCGATAATGTAGTTCTAGGAATGAATATGAACATTTTGGCCTCACATGTAGATATTTTCCAGTGCTAGAGATTCACAGGAGGCTTATACAAATAAAAATCTTACAGCAACTGTGCTTTTTGGCTCATACTGTTACCCCTATTTAACTGATGTGATAACTGAGGCAGAAACATATTGAACTTTTTATCCAAGGTCACACAGTGAGGTCAGGAATGGAGCTAAAGCAGACTCCAACTCTTTCAGTTCACTGCTTTGTTTTAAACCATCTAATTTCTCTTTTAGCTCTTTGGTATTGATGCAAAAGTACAAAAGACTGCTAGCACACTGTTACCTTTATAATTGCAAATCCCCAGTGTAAAAATAATGCAGGTTAGAATCTAAAGCAAGCATATGAAAACCCCTTTTCAGCTACCTGGATGCAGAAATATCGCAGCACATTCCATCACTTTAATAATATCTCACAGCAGGAGGTATTTGAGTCACTTTTAGCATGCTGTCAATCATAACTAAAAGCTCTTAAAACTACTAAAAGTTATGCAGTCAGCCAGGAACATGCAGACAATGTAGACTCCTGGAATCACATGTTACAACCATCCTTTTATGTATAAAGTTCAAAAGAAAGGTAAAAATAAGAAAATAAAAGCAACTTCTCTAATTTCTACAGCATTTTACAAGTGTCTTAGGAATACTAAGTAATCACCTAAACAATTCCATGACAAAACGATACCAGCAGCTGTTCCAACATAGAAGCTGCACAAAAAAGATGTGAAAACTAAAGCTGCAGCTTCAGATCTAATACCAAAAGGCCTCCTTTCGGCCAAGGGGCCAAAAATACACAGACAACAATCAAATGAAACATCGACACCAGCAAGCTCAAAAAGTAACAGGATTCCCTGGCCACCATGCCTCTGTTCCAGGGTTTTCCATTAGAACCTTTACTTCCTGACCCATGTGAAATAATGTCAAATCAATGCAGAATAGGTTGCTTTTTGCATTTCAACAAAACAGCTTTCCTGATAATGCACACCGTGCTGCATTTACCTCTACATCTCTAAGCACTTTCATCTCTTCACAAAGAAACATAGCTTCTTTTCTGTTGAAGGCTGGTTGCAGCTATTGCCACATTTCTAATTGATTCAGTGTTAAAATCAGTAGAACTCAAAGTAATTTCAGAAATCATATTCCTATTTGAAATCCAAATTCAAAGATTCACAGATTGCATCGGGACCCTCAAAGATCATCTTGTCTAACCCTGCTGCAGTGTGCAGGGACATCACTAACTAGATCAGGCTGCCCAGGGCCACATCAAGTTTGACCTTTAATGTCTTCAGGGATGGGGCCTCTACCACCTCTCCAGACAACTTGTTTCAATATTTTTACCACTCTCATTGTAAAGAGTTTCCTCCTTACATCCAAATTAAACCTAACGTGCTGCAGTTTAAAACCGCTGCCCCTTGTCCTATTGCTGCAAGCCCTTCTAAACAGTGCTACCCCCGCCTTTCTGTAGATCCCCTTCAGATACTGAAATGTAGTTATAAGGTCTTCCTAGAGCCTTCTCATCTTCAGGCTAAATACCCCCAATTCTTTCAGCCCGTCTTTGCAGGAGAGCTGATCCTCTGATCATCTTTTTGACCCTCCTCTGGACCTGGTCATAGAATCATAGAATGGTCCAGGCTGGAAGGGACCATCAAAGGTCATCTAGTCTGATCTCTCCACACTCAGCAGAGACATCCCCAACTAGATCAGGTTGCCCCGGGGCCTCATTGAGACTCACCCTGAATATCTGCAGGGAAGGGCCTGGACCACCTCCCTGGGCAACCTGTTTCAGTGTTCCACCACCCTCATGGTGAAGAACTTCTTCCTCATATCCAGTCTAAATCTGCCCTTCTCTAGTTTGAAGCCCTTGCCCCTCGTCCTGTCACTGCAAACCCTTGTAAACAGCCTTTCCTCATCCTTCCTGTAGGCCTCCTTCAGGTACTGGAAGGCTGTTCTCAGGTCTCCCCAAGCCTCCTCTTCTCCAGTCTGAACCACCCCAGCTCCCTCAGCCTGTCCTCGTAGCAGAGGTGCTCCAACCCCCTGATCATTTTCATGGCCCTTGTGGCAGTTTAGGCTGGGTGCCTCCTGTCACTGCCACATAAGCTACCCCTCCAGTGTCCGAGTGTCCAACCCAATAAGGTGGACACAGGACACGGCGTATTTCTACCCATAAATCCTGTCCCTATCAATCCATCTGCAAAGTCATTCTCTCCCTCTTTCCTCCCTCTCTGCTCCCGTGGGAGATGCTCTCTTATCGGGTAATGGTGGGGGAGTATCTCAAGGCCTCTTAGGCCTGTCTGGGCCTAATGCCAGGAGGAGAAAGGACTGGGGGCAGTCTCAGACCTGGCCAGCCTGAGACTTTCCTAGCAGCAGGGGGGGAAGAAAGAGCCCTGGGGGTTTTGGGTATACCCTCAGGTGGGAGAAGGGAAGAGCTGGGAAACCTTTGGGTGTTATGTAAGGGACTCTGTACACTTTGGGTTATTCTTGTCACTATGCTTTGTAGTTTTTTGTAGTTTCACCAATTGCTTTTCTATTTAAACTTTCCATCACTCTCCAATCCATTTTTGTGAGTGTCATTCTTTTGTCCCTCGCGGAGTAAGAGAGGATCTCTCTGGCCCCAAACCAGCACAGATTATTGGTAGCAGAGGATGGTTGCTGCGGGGAACAAATTGGATTGGAGAAGCGCAGAGATGGAAAAGTTAAAATAGAAATCTGGGCGTTGTTGGTTTCGGCCCCTCTGGACCCTCTCCATCAGGTCCATGTCCTTCCTATATCCAACAGGTCTATGTCTCTGTGCTGGACACAGTACTCCAAGTGAGTAAATAAAAGGGATAAGCCATTCACAGTATCTCAGTACCTCAAACCTTCTAGCTTTGGGAGCTTACCGTCGGCTGTGAGTGCTTCCCCTCCTCTAAAAGCTAGTCTTGTATGGAATTCAGAGATTTTTTTTTTTAATAGCCATTATTAACATTGGAGAGAACATTATTCTCAAGATGTGCATCAAAATGTCTGGTGGCCTTTTACAGGGGTGCTGCAACTACAAGTAAGGTGTAAATACCTATGTATTATAGCAGATGTGGAGAGAGACTTCCATTTCTAAACCCTACATATAAGTCACAGAGGCATTCTTAATCAGAGAGAACAAGGTGCAGAGCAATAGCAAGAGCAACTCACACAAGTAGTCCGGGACCAGGCTGTGAGGAGCAGCTAAGCTAGAGGCTACAACTGTGACACAAGAAAAACAATCTTCACAGCTGACCTGAAGGATTACAGAAAGCCCTCAGAAGAAACCAGTAATGACACCAAAAAATCCAGCTGCACTCCAGGAGCTTAAGATGAATGTCATTAAATATGCTGATAGTTCTCAAAGAGACCAGTGAGCCAGCCAGCCGCTCACTAGAAAAGTGTCAGTGTACAACAAGCAGCACCAAGATCTGCAGAAAAGCATTTCTCTACTGCATGTCCACCAGGCACAAACACTCCACGAGCCTGCAATGTATGACACTGAGCCCTTCACTCAGGTCACAGTAATTCTGAGAGTGAGCATGTCCAGTAAGTACATATTACAGACAAGTATCTTTACCCCATTGCTTGCTTTCCAGATTTGGTAAGCCACCTGTATGCTACTACAACAAAGAGGTTCAAAATGGGGTTTTGGGTAGTAGTCCTCCCTACCACCACATGAAAGGTTTTAATAAATTATTTATAAGCTGGTTAATAACGAAGGGTATTTTTGGCAGAGAGCTTTATTGACTTGTCTTGCTAACAAAATATTACCCAGTTACAGAAAACAGCAGAAAGTTCCATTAATTTTTTTGCACTGTACAGTGGGTATAAATTGCTAGCTTATTAAAGTATAATCCTCAAAATGGAACAACTCTAATTCTTTCTACAGTGCTAAGCATCAGGGACTTGGACAAAACCAGACCTATTTCCAAATGCAATCTCATTTTGATTTGGGAAAATTTGTATCACCTCTTCCTGGATGTGTTTTATTGCAGCACACCTCAACTGTCTTCCAGCAAAACAAAGAACAGACTAAAAGGGCTGTGGACATTCATACCCAGTTTAGATCTCTGACTTACCACAAGGTAATTACTACACTTGCTATAGATCCAAGATATAATTACCAGCGCATGTGACTGAGATTAATTATGTAAATTGAATTCCAACACCTTTACTCGCTTCTAATAGCACCTTGCTTTGAGAGCCATCACAGTGATCTCAATGGCACTACTTGCCAAACAGGGTACGACTTAAGAGGAGCCAAAGTGATGCAAGGAGGTACATTATGTACTGGACTTGGTCTTCACGTGTGTCTACAAACAGGCTGTAGACACGTCAGGATCTAGTATATATAAACAAACAAGCAAGTTACAGAGAGATCCAGATCTCTCAACAATGATACGCTATTTGCAGAGCACTTAGATTTACTCTAATGACCAGAATATCAAGCCCATAGTATCTTCACTGTCTGCATACAACCCTGCAAGATAATGAAACTGCTGTTATGGTTTCTGCTGCTCCTATGGGAAACAGAAATTGTAACCACAAAACCACAAAAGTGAGCTTCTTTGATGATTCCAGTTGGAAATTACAAAAGACCACTGCGATACCTCAGCCCTTTCTTCCTCAAGGACAAGTTACAAATCCTATCTGAAGAGACAGAAATATTTCAGGCAAAGATCACTCCTAAGAGCAGCTGTAGTTATGTGCCTGAAGAATCAATTAATTTGTAATTCTTACAGAAAACAGTGGACAGTTGCCTGTCTTCTATGCATACCATTAGTGTAACTCCTAGGAAGTCAGTGTTCAAAACTTAGAGCTGCTTGCTCCTGCTAGAAGCAGGCGGTGTATTCATTTTCACTTCATAAGTCACACAGTTAACTAATAAAAGGACAGCATAGGTAGGTCACTAGAGAGGAATTTAGTTCTCTCCTTTGTTGTTCGCTTGTGCTACCTAGAGAAGCCATCAGGTTACACATGCCTCAGTTCCTCAGCTCATCAACAGTTCTGTTGGTCACATACATGTTGTATGGCTATGACAGAGCTTTTCATATGATACAGTAAGAAAAAATACAGGCATTTCATAGAACCATCAAGGTTAAGATCATCAAGTCCAACCATAATCAACTACCATGGCCACTAAACTATATCCTGAAGCATCACATCTACACTATTCTTGAACACATCCAGGGATGGCGACTCCACCACTGCCCTGCGCAGTCTGTTTCAACGCTTCACTACTCTTTCAGGAAAGAAATTTTTCCTAACATCTAATCTAAACCAGCCCTGGCACAACTTGGACCCATTTCCTCTCATCCTGTCACTAGTTACTTGGGAGAATAGACCAACACCAGACTCACTATGACCTCCTTTCAGACAGTTGTAGGGAGCAATAACACCTCCCCTTATCCTCTTCTCCAGACTAAACAACCCCAGCTCCTTCAGACACTCCTTGTATGACATGCCCTCCAAACCCCTCACCAGCCTTGCTGCTCTTCTCTCAGTATCTTTCTCATACTGTGGCATTCAGAACTGAATACAGTACTTAAGCTGTGGCCTCACCAGGACTGAGTACAGGGGCATGATCACTTCCCTACTCCTGCTGATCCCACTATTCCTGATCCAAGACAGAATGCTGTTGGCATTCTTGGGCACCTGGGCACACTGCTGGCTCATGTTCAGCCACCCATCCACCAGCAGCCCCAGATCCTTTTCCACTGGGCTGCTTTCCAGTCACTCTGCCCCAAGCCTGCAGCATTACTTGCGGTTCTTGTGACCAAAGACTCAGCACTTGGTCTTGTTGAACCTCATCCCACTGGCCTCAGCCCACAGATCTAACCTGTCCAGATCTCTCTGCAGAGCCTTCCTATCCTTGAGCAGATCAACACTCACAATCAATGTAGTGCCATCTGCAAACTTACTGATGTGTCCTTGTTCCCCTCATTCAAATCATTGATGAAGATATTAAACAGAACTGGCCCCAGTACTGAGCCCTTGGGGAGAGCACTTGTGACCAGCCACCAACTGGATTTAACTCTATTTTCCACAACTTGTGTTTCCCTTGTACATGTACATTTGTCTTTAGTAACCTAAAGCCACAGCGAAGTTTGAAAGAATATTTTAATTTTAATGTAGCAGGCATTAAATAATCAGAAACATGAAAAGGATATGAAAGGCCCAAATAAAACAACTTTTTTAAAGACCAGAAGCCTTAAACATGGATTTGACACAAAACTGAGACCATCATATTGTGGGCATCATTACTGATATATCACCCTGGAGTTAAGATTAAGTCAGATAATAAAGTTATGTTCTGCATACAAGATGCCAACCTATTAGAGAAACATTTGAATGTTACCAAACAGAAGGGGACAAAGGGGTTTGCATAATTCCTTTAGCTTGTGTTTTCTGTAATGTAAACTCTGGATCTGAGCTAAAATATATCCTGAACAACTTGTTCTTCCCTTCAAATACTAATCCGTGCAATTTTTTTCCATGGAAACTGGTAAACCCACTCAAGTCTGCAACTGAAACATCAAGTCTTAACCAAAAATCTATACAAACCCTGACCTCACTGCCTCTCTCTTGTTATTTCATCCCATGGCTCCTGTGTGGTATAGCAGCCTTCACTGTTCAACAAAAAACTGCAAACTTTGAGACAGCACTTATACACACATTATCAGACATATCTCATTAGTCACCTCAAGAAATGAAAAGTAAAAGCAAGAAGCATTAGCATAGCCAACAGGTATGAGAATTACACCCTTTTCTGTTTGATTCCTTCTGAAAAAGAAAGGAAACATCCTTCTTCTACAGTTCCTTCCTAGGAGAATGCCACAGACTGCAGTGGACTAACATTTGATTTACACTAGTTATTGCACAAGCAATAACTATTTGTTCCAGGGTTCTGAAGGCTTGTGTTAGAATATTTATGAATCTTTAACAGAGATTTTTGCCTAGATAGCTTTCCTTTCACATAAACACCATCACAGTATTTTATCGTCTGGTATTTTATCATCAGGTCAGAAGAATTGCTGGAGGATTTGCAATTTGGTCCACTAAGACTAGCATTTGACTTCCATAATAATGCTTACATAGAATCACAGAATGTTAGGGGTGGGAAGAGACCTACAGAGATCATGTAGTTCAAACTCCCTGCCGAAGCAGGATTACCTAGGGCAGGTCACAGAGGAATGCATCCAGGCAGGTTTTGAAAGTCTCCACAGAAGGAGACTCTACGACCCCTCTGGGCAATGCTGCCCAGAGAGTTCCAGGGCTCTGGTGTTCTCACCGTAAAGAAGTTTCTCCTCATGTTGAGGTGGAATGCCCTGTGTTCCAGCTTATACCCATTTTTCCTTGTCATATTACTGTGTGCCACCAAAAAGAGCCTGGCACCTTCACCTTGACACCCACCCCTCAAATAATGATAGACATTAATAAGATCCTCTCTCAGCCTTCTCTTCTCCAGACTAAACAGCCCTAGATCTCTCAATCGTTCTTCACAGGAGAGACGTTCAAGTTCCACAATCATTCTCACAGCTCTCCATTGGACTCTCTCCAGCAGAACCCTGTTTCTCTTGAATTGGGGAGCCCCAAACTGGATACAGATTCCAGGTGGGGTCTCACCAGGGCATAGAGCAGAAGAACTTCCCTAGACCTGGACACACTTTTTTTGATGCACCCTGGGAATCTATTGGCCTTCTTGGCCACAAGGGCACATTGCTGTCCCATGGATAACTTACTGTCCCCTAGGACTCCAAAGTCTTTCTCCACAGAGCTGCTTTCCAGCAGGACAATCCCTAGTGCCTGGTGTAATTTCTGGTGAGGTTCATGTCATGCCATGTCTCCAAGAAATGCAGCAGGTATGTGGCAGCCTTACCACACTAAGATATTTTAATTCATGTGGACAATACATCAACTTTTTAATCATTCCTTATCACTCAAGCAAGTACTTACAGGGTCAGAAGGACCACAGAAGTCTCTGAACACTTTTGGAGGTTCAGGTTGTATTATCTCCATTGCTATGCAAGGGCCTGAACACAACTCTGTAACCATGTCCTGGAAGAGAAAAAAAAAAAAAAAAAAAAAAAGGCAGAAACAAATCTGAGCTTCTTTGGTCATTAGCAAGGGTCGTATTCCTCCCCAAAACTAGACCCAAATTTATAGGACAGGAACAATTAAGAAATATTGGTGCATGTAGGAAAGCAAAGACACGAACTAAAGATGTTAGTATTCACAACTGAAGAAATGTTTTCCATTTTGGTACTTCGTTTAGAAGGTGGAAATGAGGTAAACTGGATATCCAGCTTCAGCAGGACACTGAACACCTTGCAACAGCACCCACGACACTTTAAAGTCTTTTGCAGATAGATCCTTATTGATCTGGACTGGGATTTCACAGAGGTATCCCCTAACTTGCCAAACTAGGCTGAATCAATATAACAGACTTTATGTAAGCCTGGAAGATCATGCTATGTTCAGCCAGTTCCACAGGCAGCAATGTACTTTGCAGCATTCCCTACAAGGAGCACAGTACACAGCCTAAATTTGTTTCCAAATACACACCTGTTTGATGGTTTTATGTCATCAATATGTCTCTTGGGGGTTTGGTTCTCACTGTCTTTTCTTCACATATTACCACAGAAGGTGAAACACACAGGCCAACAGGACACAACTGATAAGGGCATGTCACACAACCTATTAGAGGAAGGGTCCTTGATCTAGAAAGTTTCTCCTGGACATATTTTACCAGAATCTCAGTTACATGAAACCCACCTGTTTACCTGGTGCCTCCTGAAGAGTAAAGAGATATTGTGAGTTCCAAGTGGGTGATGAAGATGGGTCTTAGTTTTCATAAGCTTAATTTAATTTGGGCATTACTGCCAATTTGGAGTTTGTTAAATACAGGTATGGGTTTCACGAGCAGAAAGAACCTATTTTGACGTTCTAGTCTGACTTCCTTTTTTAAAACATGCCCTTATAGTTGCATACTGTCTAGAAATTTAGGCAGATGATATTTGAAGAAATCAGGATAATTGAAATAATCAAAATCAGTGAGGAAAGGGGAAAGGAGGAAACATTCACAGGAAATAGGGAAGGACAGGGAAGGGCAAACAAGGTACTAGTATCATACCTACCTTCCATAGGTAGGTCAAGGGTGAGTCATAGCAAAGAACAAGAATGTACAGAATGGGCAAAAAAGCAGTAGGAAAAAAAGGATTAAGTGCTTCTCTGCCTTTTATGAATTGTTATGGAAACTAAATACACAAACAGCAAACGTGAGCAAAGTTATTCCTGACTCGTTCATTACAATACAAAGCTGAGGACTGAAGACCAGCTGCCATCAACTACAGCACAGTGGCATGTGGCATTATGTGAGACAAGTTTGGTCTATCTTATACAGCCTCATCAAGTTGAGAGTGGATTTAAACCGCAGACACCATTTCTCTGCAAAGACTTCCAGTTACAGCTAAATTTTCTTTAGCAAATAGTTTATTCATCAAATAACATGACTTGCAGTCAGACAAAACCATTCCTGGACCTAGATCAGGCCCAAGCATTTTGATTAACAAAGTAGATTCTGAGCTGATCCAAAATAATCTCCCTTCTTTTTCCCCCATTTTCTATTCTGTCTACAGTAGGAAACACAAAGCAAAACAGCAAAAAACTAATCAATAGTAAGCAAGATCCTAAGCAGGAGATACTATTAAAGCTAAAATTTTGGGCAATTGTTCATCTTTCTCTTTTCAGTGCTTTTTTTTCCCCAAAGTACTTTCTAAGTCAAGCCTTTATCTGACTGACAAGGGGTAACCAGAAGAAATGGGAGCACAGTTTTTGAAAACGATTTCTGGATGCCAAGTATCTTCTGTGCTGAGTTATTTTTGAACCATAAATAAAATTCAGATGAAAACAGACGGTTGTGAGTCACAGATATAAGAGGTCATATTCTTTCTCCAATATCCTATTTTGCAATATACTTCTTCCCATTTGGCCTGCACTGACAAAATCTATTGCTGTTCTCACATGTGCCTTCTCTGGATCTCTGTACCATCACGACTGACTTTCCCACATTCTCCTGTTTTGCAGATATCTCTGAGTGCATGGAGATACTCATCTCATTTCAGCTAAGCACATCCAGCACATATGGCTTACAGGACAGAGCCCTGGATTCTCACTTTTCTTCAAATCCCATCTGAAATACATCTTTATTGACTTATCCTGTTTAAATGTCACTTGCTGAGAAACTCTCCAATTAAATTATGTAACTAAAATTTGCAATTTATTAAGGGGTCATAGACTGTAGAGAAGAGTTGCAGAAGATGGCAGAGAGCTTCCAATTTGGCTCAAAGCAGAGACTGTTGCAGTACCACAGGATTTTTCAGGCCCTGAAATACTGGATAAATATTACCATATTAGAATTCTGCCACATATCTACAGCTCTGGCTGTCCAAACTTCCTTTGGTCCCTGTCAAAAACAGTGTTAACAGAGGAAACTTTATTCCCCAATCTGAGAGTGAAATAACAGTACTCCTAACCTATTTAAAGACAAATCTACAATCTCTGTTGAAGTAAGTTAGACTAAACACTCATAAAAGGGTAATTAAAAAAAAAAAAAGAAAATGGAGAGAAAATTAAGATTATTTTGGGTCAGCTCAGAATCCACTTTGCTAATTAAAATAATACAACCATTTAAATATCAGGGATGATTTGCATAGTACATAGCACGGTAGAGACGCTAAGCCCATAACTGTAAAATAAAACAAAATCCTCTGACAGAAGGTGATAAAGAAATGCAAGTTCTTCTTCTTGTATTCCTGTTCTTCTGTCTGCAGTTAGGAAGTTTTATGTGGAAGTAAAACAAGGCATAATAATAAAGAGAGTCTTGGGCATTCACTGGGATTTACAGTGTATCTTAAACTTCTTAAATTTTCTGAAGATCCACTAAAGTCAGATCAAAAAACTTAAGAATATTCCAGAATCATTAGGAAAGCATTCAGATACAGCAGCCCCATTGTATGCAAAGTAATAAATACATATATTCTGGTCCAAAACACCACTGCAATATCAAATCAAACTAAGATACAGATGTGACACATTCTCATAGCTCTACTACAATAAAATAACTTATCTGAGGGTTGTTTTTTCCACTCTAATGTACTTTACAAATTCCTTGGCTGAACAATTTTCACAAAAGACTCTGCTCTCTTACCACACAGATAACACAATTTTCAAGGTGAGTTAGTTTATCTGAGAGCAAGTTAGAACTGGTCAATACCAGATTCCTAAAAGAAATCCTCTCACGATCCACCCCTACTCCCGCCCTCCCTCCCCCCCTAAAAAAAAAAAAGTAATTGCTTCCTTGTTTAATCATGTTTTATTTTTAAACAAATTATCCTCAAACTTCTGCTTACCACATATTCAGGGACGACGCCTTTGTAAATCTCATAAAATTCTTCCACATTTGTACGCTCCATGTTGAACTACGAAAAGAAAAAACGTTAGTCAATCTGCCTTAAATGACAACATAGAAACACAGTCCTTCTTAACCAGCACACATTCAGAATGCTCTTCTAAAGATTTTTCACTAGGTAAAAGGAATTGTTTTGCAGCTGTAGTATATAATTTTTCAGCAACTTAACCAACGATGCCACAGGCAACACAGAATCATAAAACCATTTAGGCTGGAAAAGACCTTGAAGATCAAGTCCAACCATTATCTACCTCTACCAAGCTGGTGCTAAACCACGTCCCTCAGTATCACATCTCTGCGTATTTTAAATACCTCCAGGCATGGGAATTGCACCACCTCCCTGGGGAACCTGTTTCAGTGTTTGAGAACTCTTTGAATGAAGAAATTTCTTCTAATAGCCAACCTAAACCCCCCCTGGTACAATTTGAGGCCACTTGTCCTTGTTGAACCTCATCCCATTGGCCTTGGCCCATCGATCCCACCTGTCCAAGTCCTTCTGTAGAGCCTCCCTATCCTTCAGCAGACCAACACTCCCTCCCACCTTAGTGTCCTCTCTGACTTTATAGCGGATGCCCTCAATCCCCTCATCCAGATCATTGATAAAGATATTAAAGACAACTGGCCCCAGCACTGAGCCCTGAGGAACACCTCTAGTGACCAGCTGGATTGAACTCCATTTCCCACCACTCTTTGGGCCCACACATAGCACACAGTATCTTCTTGAACCTTAAATGGTAAGTAGACAATGATGCCACTACGACATGCAAGATTTCTGGTGGGGCTTTAACTCACAGCAAGCCTTTAGGTCTTAAAACTTTCACAAAAATCAAAAGGCAGGATTTACAGGACCACCTTTGGGAACAATTTCTGTGCCAAATTCCTTTAATTGCTGAGGGTGATTCAGGGTGTCAAAATCCTTTTAAGTATCTTTAAAAACCTTCCTCTGAATGCGTACTAAGTAGATATTTTACAAAATTGAGGAAAGTTTAACAATCATTTTGCTCATCTTAAGTATTTTGTAAAGACACCTCAATTTGCTTCAGAAGAAACAGATATCATTATTTCCCTTCTAACTACAGGGAAATGGAAACAGAGAAAGGAAAGGGGTCTCAAGGTCACTTAGCAACAAGAAATACATCAGCTGCTCAATCAAATAGTAAACTGCAAATATCACAAGGAAAATGCTGACCCCAAAACATTGCTACACAGTCTGCACAAGGGGTTTGTATTGCTGGAAACACCTATGCATGGCTGTAAAGCTCACAGCATTTCTCCAGCTTCTGTTCGTCAGAACGACATACACAAGAGGAAACCTACCATCTGCAAAGCTGAGATCTGAAATCCTTCATTGATGATAGCTTTTATAATCTTGCCAGCTAGCCCTGAAGAAACACACAAAAGGCAGTACTCAATTTTAAAAAGCAGAATTTACAACTGGAAGATATTTAGGCCAACACACCACTTATTTCCAACCAGAAACTCCAGTGTTTGAGTAATGCTGTGAGAAAAAAAACAGAAAGCAGAACTGAGTTCACATACTCTATGTTCTTTCTAAAGGGATGTGCTGATGATTTCAAACAACTAAATTCCATGCAGCTGTTGAAAAGAAGCTCTACCAAAAAAAGGCAATTAGTGAAGCCTTTGCTGCAAGACACTCAGTTGCTTCAAGACTGAGTTTTATATTTTTTATTAAGTTTCACAGGCAATACTGATGGCTAAACAATAATCAATTCATGTTGCACTGAATTGCAGGGCATTTCAGACTGCCTATTTTGCTGGGTTTTATACAGTGTTCACCAGAGCAGGGGTCCTACTTCAAGGTAGAAACAATGCAGGATAATAATAAATATTCAAAATAAACCAACACAAAAGTTCATGTCTTCTGTAGTGCAAAATAACCTACTGCTTCTAAGCTTGTAACTCACAAATATGTTATTGCTGATTATACTTCTTGCTTTATTCTCTCCAAAAAATGCATCTTCAAAGACTGAATGACATTGAAATAATAAAACTCACTAGGCTCAGAACCACTGATTTTTTTCCACTGAATGTGTATTTTAGATTCACCTGTGCTTACAAGATCAAGCCATTTGAAAGACTGTGACTAGCTAAGCACAGTCTATGTGAGTGAATTTTATAGAATCACCACTTTTACAGAACATAAATGCCTGTCCTCTAGTAAGATTTGTGGAAACCCACACATCTGTAGATATTTATACAGAAAGAATTAATTACAGATAGTATCTTGTAATGAAACACAACTGCATAATTTGACTCCTGGTCATTTCATCCTCTTATTAGTCTTTAAATCACAGGATTTTTTAGCACTTCATAAATGTTGTAGATGAAAATAGGTGTCTAGGTTCTAGCACGCTCAAGAACTAAACTGTATAAAGCCTGCTAATACCTGTGGTATAAGACTGGGGAACTTCCTACCACATTAAAAGGTCAGTGGAAGAGCTGAGTAAATGACACTGATAGTTGGTAGGCTTTCAAAAACTGTATTTACAAAGAAAAATGAAAAAAGCTGACCCTGAAGAATCCTCCACCATATTTTCACATTAAGATTTATGTAGAAAACCTTCCACACATAAAACAGTGCATACATCTTCAAAGAAAAAATGTCAAACTACTAAAGGGAAAATCTAAGTTTTGGTTTTCAGCTCCTCAAGCTTACAGAACACAGAAGCAAGCAGAGGCAGAGGCAGTTCCTGACACTCTATTATATTGTTACACCACGGCTCACTAGCACGGTTAAAAGTTTCCTTTCCTTTCACTTCTGTAAACCAGGCAAATGTATTTCCCCCTCTTTTTTCCAAGGTGGAAAAAATAAAAGATGCAGTAAAATGAAGGAGCCCAGGAAATGCCCAGGAAACACAGGACTACATCAGAGAGAACAACCACATCTCTAGTTTCTTGTCGACATTGCTGGAAAAGCTGGGCAGCTCAGATGCTTCCACGTACAAATTATAGTGAGACAGCCAGCCTACAGTCTTGACTTCAGAGACAAAAATCCAGTTTATAAAGAGATGAGTGATCACCTGAGCATCATTCAGGAACTAACTGAATAAATAATATGTGACAGAGCATGAGTATTTCCTCATGCTCCATTTTCAGAGTCATTACTCAAGTCAACAACTACTGCTTCACAAGAAACCAACACAAAGGGAAGAAAAGGCAGTGGCAGACAAATGGCAACTGCCATTTTGAGGGACAAGGCTACATTGGTATGAGAAAGCTGCTTGCATGACACTTTATCAGTCAAGAATGGGCCACTTGCACAGGCCTTCACAGCTGGCAAGAAAGTAATTAAAATAATCACCAGCTGTCAGGTTTTGGGTACTACCGAGATCTCCTTTTTACAGAACTTTTGTCCTGGATAGTTTTATGAGAATCACAGAATCAAAGAATCATTAAGGTTGGAAAAGACCTTTAAGATCATCAAGTCCAATTGTAACCCAGCTACCATGACCACTAAACTATATCCTGAAGAGCCACATCTACACACTTCTTGAACATCTCCAGAAGAACAGTGAGGCTGGTGAGGGGTTTGGAGGGCACGCTGTACAAGAAGCATATGAGGGAACTGAGGTTGTTCAGTCTGAAGAACAGAAGGCTGAGGGGAGACCTCATTGCTCTCTACAAACCCCTGAAAGGAGGCTGGTGTTGGCCTCTTCTTGAAGGTATCTACCTATAGAATTAGAGGAAATGGGTCTAAGTTGTGCCAGGACAGGCTTAGATTAAATATTAGGATTTCTTTCCTGAAAGAGAGGTGAGGCACTGGAACAGGCTGCCCAGGGAGGTGGTGGGAGTTGCCATCCCTGGAGGCAAGCTGTAAATGTAATCCATGTTTTGGAGAAGCAAAGAGGAACTCAAGTATTCAGCTTTCTGGGATGTTTCTCTACCAAATCCTTAATAATTTTCTTCTGAGCAGAGAGGAAACAGGCTCCTTTGATTATAAACACAAAAATAGGAATCTATTTCACATAAGAGCCTTTAATACAAGATTCATTTATTAATAAACTGTGATAAGCCTATCAAGATTTCCCTCTCCACTGTATTCCTGAGTTCACCCTACAGAGCACCTTGTTTCTCCAGACATATTGCTCACAAATGCAACACCCAAAAGGCTTCACTAAACACTGTCAGTGTTGTAAAAATATATATATGTGCTGTCAGAAAAACATTCGAAGTGTCTTGAGGAAGAGGCAGATGATTTCATCTATGTTTGCAAAGCACGATGTTAGCTCCACATCCCACATGTGGGAATTGGGGCACAGGAGAAGTGATTTGCCAGTGACAGTACAGATCTACAAAACCAGTGATTTGGCCTCCCTTGTCCCCATTCAGGCAATACACATGACTTCTCCTAGGGATATTTTCCTTTTTAATTCTACCTGAACCAAAATAGGAACAAAAGCACAGAGGCAATGCCCAAGCAACAGAAGAGTGGAGGCTCACGGTTCAACCTGGGATCTGTTTTCAGGCTTCCAGCCACTTGCACAACTGAACTGGGACATGTCCTCTCCTTTGTGGGCAGATAAGGCTAAGGAAAAGAACTAATTAGAGTGGCATTTCAGCAGCTTTCAACAATTTGTTTTCAAGTTTAAAATCCACATCTGTAGTGAAAAAAAAGAACAACTTTTTAAGGACCCTTCAAACAGGGCCAGTGCATGTCTAAAATGTGATTACAGTAAGAACCCAAATCAAAGCTGCAGATTAGGCACCAGTTATTATAATCCTAAAAAATATGAGAGCGAGAGAGAGAGGATTCACACACTTTGTTTCCTAGGCAGCATTATGTTACTATGCACCTTATACAGGACAGCTAATCTTCCCACATATTTTAATTAGACACAAAGATGAGGCACCAAGACCTCAGCAGTTACATTGATCTTCTACAATTAGTTGCTTTACAACCCATGGTATTTGAAAACTGTACTTCATGGGTGCAGAGTGGGTTGAGAGTAGCCCTGAAGAAAATCTGGGGCTGTTGATTGATAAGAAGCTCAACATGACCTGGCAGTGAGCTCATGCAAACCAGAACTCAAATCATACCCAGGCTGCATTAGGAGGAGTGTGGCCAGCAGGTCAAGAGAGATTCTGCCCCTTCACTCTGCTCTTGCGAGATTCCACTTCAAACAACGTGGCCGGTTCTGGTGTCCCCATCATAAGAAGCACATAGAACTGTTGGAGCAAGTCCAGAGGGCCACAAAGATGATCCAAGGGCTGGAGCACCTCTACTACGAAGAAGACAGGCTGAGGGAGTTGGGTTGTTCAACCTAGAGAGGAGAAGACATCAGGTGGGACTTCCTAGGTGCCTTCCAACACCTGAAAGGAACCTACAGGAAGGCTGGAGGAGTTTGCATGAGGGTGTCTTGCAACAGGACAAGTGGGAATGGTTTTAAGCTGAGCAAGAGTAGGTTTAGACTGGGTCTTAGGAAGTTCTTCAGTACGAGGGTGGTGAGACTGAAATAGGTTGCTCAGAGAGGTTGCGGATGCCCTGTCCCTGGAGGTGTTCAAGGCCTTGATCAACCAAGTCTAGTTGAAAGGTGTCCCTGGCCATGGCATAGAGGTTGGAGTAGGTGATCTCTGCGGTCCTTTCAACCTAGGCCATTCTATGAAGAAGCAGAAAGTAGCAGGGAAGACATCAGACTGAAAAATGTTACAACTTTTAGCAGAATTATGGATTGCAATGAAATAAAGCAGTCCATTAAAGTCACTTTAACTTAACAGCACTTCAATTAATGAGCTGTAACAGCTAAACTTTACAAGGACCTGCCAGTCCCAGCACACCACGAATCACCAGCCCTGTGACTAGCTTCCTTTGTTCTTGGCCTTTTCCCAATTATGCATTGCACTGTTAAAGGTTTATTAGGCAAGACAGCCAAGTGCCTTCAAAACAAGTCAAGAACTAGCTTCTTCATCTCAGCCTACCTGTCATACTCTTCCAATAATTAAAAATAACCCCTCTGGAACACTTCTTTTTACAGGAATAAAGAAGAATACATAAATTGCTATGACTGATTAGATCAATGATCCAAATGTATAGGAGTAACCAGCACCAGATGTTCAAAGTAGCACTAGGAAATTCATTTCATGTCTGTTTTTCACATTTAAAAAATGAAATTATCCAATTCCTAATTTGCAATTCTTAAGCTCCTGTCCCAAAACTCCAGAGAATCATGACTGCAAACAAAGTAGTTTTTTAATTCCAAACAAGGAAAAACTGCAACTTGGAGCTAAGCTCTCCTGCAATATATTTCGGTTGGAGTTTTCACTAATCTTTGTTTACGACAACACTGCAAAACACTGTGCAGTAGGGATCTGACAGATACCTTTCTCAAAAAGGGCTCTCCCCTGAAGAAGAAGGTTTATCTATCTCTTTCTTAGGAGTTTTTCCTATAACATAATTCTAGGCATTCTTGCTATGCCACATAAATACACCCTTTCCAGACTTCCCAAAAACTTGGCCAGTGGCAATCTGCAGCTATTAATCTCCCAGCCTCACAGTGTACTGTATTATAGAATCATAAAATAGATTGAGTTGGAAGGGACCTTAAAGATCATCTAGTTCCAATGGCCCTGCCATGGGCAGGGACACCTCCCACTAACTAGGTTGTTCAAAGTCTCATCCAACCTGGTCTGAAACGCTTCCAGGGATGAGGCGTCCACAACTGCTCTGGGCAAACCTGTTCCAGTGTCTCACCTGCCTCACAGTAAAGAACTTCTTCCTAAGGTCTCATCTAAATCTACCCTGCTCTAGTTTAAAAACATCGTCCCTTGTCCTATCACCACAGGCACTTACACATAGTCCCTCTCCAGCACTCCTGTAAGCCCCCTTCAGGTACTGGAAGGTCTCCCTGGAGTTTTCTCTTCTCCAGGCTGAACAGACTGAACTCCCTCAGCCAGTCCTCACAGGAATAGTGCTCCAGCTCTCTGATCACCTTTGTGGTCCACCTCTGGACCCTCTCCAACAGATCCATGTCCTTCTTGTGCTGGGGGCTCTGGAGGTGGGCACAGTACTCCAGGTGGGGTCTCATGAGAGCAGAATAGAGGGGCAGAATCACCTCCCTTGACCTGCAGGCCACACATCTTTTGATGAAGCCTAGGGTGCAGTTGGCTTTTTGGACTGGCAGTGCAGCACCAGCTCTGAAAAAGGATATCCAATAATTTTTGTATTTGCATTTTGGAGCACAAGGATGTGAATCACAGAGGGACAGGGAGCCTCATGAGACACACACACTGGTCCAACAGCTAGAAGGGGAGCTCAAAAGCCACCCAACCTAACCATGAGAGCGGAATAAAGATAAATTGGATGCAGTCAGAAGATAGAGCGGAACATGTGAGGAAATAAGAGAATACCATTCATAGTAATGGAATCCAAGATTTTCCATTCATTGCTCATTTCTCTCTAGGCACTGCACTAAAGAAGCTTAAGAACTTTGAAGGACAGCTGTACAGATATTTATGGAGAACTTGATCAGTATTGTATCACTGGTGAAAATCTTTACAAACAACACTCATTTGAAAATACTAAAAGGGTAAAGGCAAAAGGTATCACCAGTCATTTTTACAATAGAAGTCAGCATTTCATTTTGCTAGCACAAAAGAAAAAATGCATTCAGACAGTAAATCTTTGGGGACCTTAAAATCAAAGTAGCTGAGCACTTGATGTGAGTGAGAATGGGAACCAATAGAAATATTCAAAGGGGGTGGAACATTTAAAGGCTTAATCCCAGCTGTGACGTTTTGAACAGCTTTATGAACAAGGCAAGACCACAAGTGTGAATGCCAGACAAGGCATTAAGAAACAAAATGATGAAAACCTGTAGGAAAAAAACCCAAAGAAACTTGTTCTGAGACTTCTTGCATGGAAACAGATGGGAAGAGTCACATTTAAAATTCAGATACAAAAATCCATACAGAAATTTGAGTCAAACATTGCTCCCAGGCTATAGAAAGTATTCATTAATCTGGGTGCGTGGTGTGTACCATTGGAGAAGGGAATTAGAGGAAGAAAAAGATTAAGCAGCAAAGATCAATGCCCCTGCAACAGTTATGCATAACTCAAACTGAGAGGTGTACGTTTACAAAAAAACAGAAAGGCTCAGATTTCTGACTTTCATTTTTCTTGTGCTGAGAAAGCTTAAAGAGAAATATTTGGGTTTTTACTTCTTTCTTTTGGGTTGTTCATTATCTTGTGCTCCCTTACAACATCCACTCTGATTTTTATTCACTTCTAAAGAATATGTCAATGACTATGGCCAGTAGAATGTTTCTATGTTTATAAGGAGTTTAATTTTAATAATTGTAATAATTAATATAATGATTTTTAATTTTATAATTATTTTACTTTTAATTCTTAAGTATGAAGAAAACTCAACATTTTAGTACTGCTGGATTATACTGTGGCATTCAGCATTATAATTCAAACCATCTGCGTGCTTACTAATATTTCTTTTTTCTGGTTATCTCTGCTGAGCACTATGCATGGGAATTTTCATGAACGGCTACAGTTACAGAGAGGAAATGGTTAAAATTATGTCTTGTAGCATGCATTAGCCCATAATTATAAACAATAATTTCAACCTGCTCTTGCACTGTCAATTAACTTCACTTTGGATGTTAAAACCCTCAAGAGATCCCCTATAATGTTCCAGGCTTTCCAAATTTTATATCCCATTTCCCAAGGAAGATTTGCCAACTCACTGCCCTAGATCAATAGCAAATATACTGTAAGCTCTGATATTTATTTTCAGCTTGGCAAAAGGCTATCACATATTTCTGCATTATGTGTCTCGGCTCTTTTCATACCCAATACCTTGCCTTTCTCCTTAGACTCTAATTTGAAAAGGGCAGTAAGAGAGGAGACTTCAAGATATTTATCTTTTGCTTCAATGTACAGTGAAGTTAAATTATGCATGGCTGCTTTTTTTTTTTTTTTCTCTAAAACGTCCTCAAAAACTTCTGGTTATAAAGGTTTCATTGCATGCTTGGATATCAGGCTGGTGACATACTTTGGATACAGAATCACAGAATCAAAGAATTGTTTCAGTTGGAAAAAAACACTTAAATGAGTCCAACCGTCAACCCAAGACCACAATGGCCATTAAACCACGTCCTGTAAATGCCATATCCACATGTTTCTTGAACACCTTCATGGATGGTGACTCCACCATCTCCCTGGGCAGCCTGTTCCAATGCCTGACCACTCTTCCAGGAAAGAAATTTTTCTTAATATCCAACCTAAACCTTCCCTGGCACAATTTCAGGCCATTTCCTTTCATTCTGTCACCCGATACTAGGGAGAAGAGACTAATCCCCACCTCTCTACAACATCCTTTCAGGTAGTTGTAGAGAGCAATGAGGTCTCCCTTCAGTCTCCTCTTCTTCAGGCTAAACAACCCCAGTTCACAGAACCACAGGCCGTTAGGGGTTGGAAGGGACCACAAAAGATCATCTAGTCCAACAACCCAGCTAGACCAGGATCACCTAGAGTAGGTTGCAACCTCTCAGGGCAGCCTGTTCCAAGGCTCTGTCACCCTCACAGTGAAAAAGTTTTTCTTTGTGTTCAGGTGTAACCTCCTATACTCCAGCTTGTATTCATTGCCCTTGTCCTAACATTGGACACCACTTAGAAGAGCCTGGCTCCATCCTCCTGACACTCATCCTTCACATATTTATAAACATTAATTACACCACCACTCAGACTCCCCTTCTCCAAGCTAGGGACCCAGCTGCCTCAGCCTTTCCTCATAAGGAAGACGTTCCACTCCCTTAATCATTTTTGCGGCTCTGCACTGGACTCTTTCAAGCAGTTCCCTGAGGTCCTTCTTGAACTACGGGGCCCAGAACCTGGCAAAAAAATTCCAGATTCAGGGCAGGGCAGAGCAGGAGGAGAACCTCTCTCAACCTACAAGCCACACCCCTTCTAATACACCCCAGGATGCTACTGGCTCTCTTCCACTCTTCATAAGACTTGTTCTCTAGACCCTTTACCGTATCTGTTGCCCTTCTCTGGACACACCCCAGCACCTCAATGTCTTTCTTGCAGTGAGGAGCCCAAAACTGAACACAATATATATATACTTACTTAATGACTAAATTCACTTCCACCTAAATCAGTAAATATAAACATATTTTCCAAATTTAGGCACAGAAAGCTGTATATGTCAGTCTCCTTCATCTCAGGTTACATCACTGAAACTCTTCCAAGTTTTCATCAAGTTTTCACTGGGTAAATCTCTTATTCTTTTTTGGTTTGCACCAGGCAAAACTAAATACTGAAAAAAACCCTAAACAGAGTGTCCAACACTGTGAACACTGATTGTGCTTATGATATATAGGAACACATATCAGGTGCTTATGATAAATCACGATGCCAGCCATCTCTCTACAGACTTTTCACTGATACCTTGCTAGTTCTTCTCTATTTTATATTTGCACATTTATTTTCCTTCCTCCCTGGTGCTGCTATAGAGTTGCTTATATTCAGTTTCATCTTCTTCACATTGTATCATTTCTGTAGTTCATCAGGAATGTTCGGAATTCTAATCACATCATCCACAACTCTAGTAGGCACTTGGTACCACGTTCAAACACTACAAGCATGCTCTGTCCTTCCATATCCAAGTCATTAATGGCAATATTGACAAGAACTGCGCCAAGGACAGCTGACAAGATATGTCTTGTAAAGCACTTTTAATTTGATGCCTTTATGTCCAGCTCAATGTTGAGGAAAACATTTAAAGCTACATAGATGCCTTTGGGGCACTGATCTAAACATATGAATCACTTCATTAAAGGAAAATGTTGGTTTCCTAACAGCAAGGGACTTTGGTTATATTCAAGTGATTAACTGATATTCAAGTGAATCAGACTATCTGGCTCTGTTTTACCTTCCTTTATGGAAAGTGTATTTGGAGAATTCAGACATCTGCAAAACATATTTTCTTTACAAAAAGACATGCTGATAAATGATCATCATATCATCTCTAAGTGGTTTAAATGAAATTATGAAGTCTTAATTCATCAGCTTCCTTGGGGTATGAAAGAAGTTTAATTAGCCTGGAATTCCCCAGAACACTAACCTTTAAAGAATGAAAATCCCAAAATCCAGTAATAAAACATTTATGCATAGAGATTCATAGAGTGGTTTGGGCTGCAAGGGACCTTAAAGATCATCTAGTTCCAACCCCCTCATCATGGGCAGGAGCACCTTCCAGATCAGGTTGCTCAAGGCCTCATCCAGCCTGGCCTTGAACACCTCCAGGGAGGGAGCATCCATAACCTCCATGGGCAGCCTGTTCCAGTGTCTCGCCAATCTCACTATATTTCATCCTAACATTCAATCTAAATCTCCCCACCTCAAGCTTCAATCCATTCCCCCTTGCACTATCACTCATGTCACTAATTATTCCTAAAGTCTTTTTTTTATGTTAACACCATCATCCATGCACAGAGATAATTTTCAACCACAGGAATACCACTAATGTAAGTCTACCCAACACTGTCCCAGTAGCAGGAGGTTACCTATTAGCTTCAGTAACGATTGGCTATGCCATTTGATCTGCTTTTTACTCTACAGTAAACCTCTTCTTCTTCCTTCCAGTCTTGAATTATCGAAAGGATTTCCAGATTCAGTTCACACACACCCCCTTCACTTTATGTAAATGTAAAATACGCTTTTCATATGCCCTGTCCTTACACATATCAAGGACAAGAAGGTCATTAGGAGCACTCAACATGGTTTTACCAAGGGGAAGTCACGTCTGACCAACCTGATAGCCTTTTATGAGGACATAACCAGATGGATAGATGATGGCAGAGCAGTGGATGTGGTTTACCTTAATTTCAGTAAAGCATTTGACACTGTCTCCCGCAGCATCCTTGTGGCTAAGCTGAGGCAGTGTGGTCTGGATGATTTGGTACTGAGGTGGATTGAGAACTGGTTGAAGGGAAGAAGTCAGAGTGTTGTGGCCAATGGGACAGAGTCTAGTTGGAGGCCTGTAACTAGCAGAGTCCCTCAGGGGTCAGTACTGGGACCAGTGCTGTTCAATATATTCATCAATGACCTGGATGAGGGCACAGAGAGCATTGTCAGCAAGTTTGCTGATGACACCAAACTGTGTGGAGTTGCTGACACACCAGAGGGTTGTGCTGCCATTCAGTGGGACTTGGACAGGCTGGAGAGAGTTGGCCAGGGAGAAATTTAATGAAGTTCAACAAGGGCAAGGGGAGAGTCTTGCACCTAGGAAAGAACAACCCCATAGATCAGTATAGGTTGGGGACTGACCTGCTGGAGAGCAGTGAAGGGGAAAAGGACCTGGGGATCCTGGTGGATGGAAGGTTGACCATGAGCCAGAAATGTGCTCTTGTGGCCAAGAAGACCAATGGTATCCTGGGTTGTAATACAAGAGGTGTGGTCAGTAGGTCAAGAGAAGTTCTCCTCCCTCTCTACTCTGCCCTGGTGAGGCCACATCTGGAATATTGTGTCCAGTTCTAGGTCCCTCAGTTCAAGAAGGACAGGGAACTGCTTGAGAGAGTCCAGCACACAAACGGAACATCTTCCTTACGAGGAGAGCCTGAGGGCGCTGAGGCTCTTCAGCTTGGAGAAGAGGAGCCTGAGGAGTGACCTCCTTCATGTTTATAAATACGTAAAGGGTGAGTGCCAAGAGGATGGAGCCAGGCTCTTCTTGGCAATGCCCAATGACAGTACAAGGGGCAAGGGGTGGAAGCCGAGGCATAGGAAGTTCCATGGAAACAGGAGGAAGAATTATTTCACTGTGAGGGTGACAGAACACTGGAACAGGCTGCCCAGGGGGCTTGTGAAGTCTCCCTCTCTGGAGATATTCAAGACCTGCCTGGGTGAGTTCCTGTGTGGCCTGGTATAGGTGATCCTGCTCTGGCAGGGGGGTTGGACTGGATGATCACTTGAGGTCCCTTCCAGCCCCGACATTTTGTGATTCTGTGATTATGTGAAATAATCACGAAACAACATAGGTTTCAAAAAACGTCCCAAGCAAGGAATATCCATCACTACAGCTACAGCAAAGAACTTAAAACACAGATGGGAGTGGATGGACTACTGTTCTCATGGATTTTTTTAAATTACTTTCATTTTTTCAAGACAGTGGTGATAAAGTGCTAAAGCTGGTTGGTTTGATTTTAATAAAACAAATCCCCAGCACCATCAAGCACTTGAACAGCCTCTGTGTAGTATATTCAAGGAAAATGAATCACATAGAATGTTAGGGGTGGGAAGGGACCTCTAGAGATCAAGTTCAACACCCCCCCCCCCGCCTACCAAAGCAGGGGTAGCATTCAGGCAGGTTTTGAAAGTCTCCTCAGAAGGAGACTCACAACCTCTCTGGCAGCCTGTTCCAGTGCTCTGTCACCCTTACAGTAAAGAATTTTCTTCTCATGCTGAGGTGGAACCTCCTGTGTTCCAGCTTATACCCACTGTTTCTTGTCCTATCACTGGGCACCACTGTGATAGGTGGCACTTTCATCTTGACACCCACCCCCTCAGATATTTATAGGCATTTATAAGATCCCCTCTTGTCCTTCTCTTCTCAAGACTAGCTCTATCAGTCTGTTTTCACAGGACAGATATCCTGCAATCATCCTCATAGCTCTCCACTGGACTCTCTCTGGCAGGTCTCTGTCTCTCTTGGACTGGGGAGCCAGTATTCCAGGTATGGTCTTATCATGGCAGAGTAGAGGGGGAGAAGAACCTCTCTTGACCTGCTGGACACACTTTTCTTGATGCACTCCAGGGTACCATTGTCCCTCTTGACCACAATGGCACATTGCTGTCCCATGGAGAACTTACTGGCCACAAGGATCCAAGGTCTTTCTCCATAGAGCTGCTTTCCAGCAGCAGAAACAAGAAAGAAGGCACATTTAATTTTGCGTAAATGTATCTTCTCCATGGGTAAATCCATCTGCAAAAAAATCAGCTGCATATGAAAGTGTAGTTCTTTGCCAGGTAGCTTTCACATGACTGCAGCATTAGATTGTCATATTGCATGTGGTAATATCCAGAGGTCACATCTCAAATGATCTACTATACTCCTTTGTGTTCATTCCACAATTTGTCACCCATTTTTTTCAACTTCCAGAATCTATTTTAAAACAGTTCCTTTCAGACTTCTGTTGAGTGTACCAAGGCTATGCCCCTTTGTACTCAACCTTGTAGACAAGATGCAAAGTTCTGCCTATGACAAAGTGAAGTCCTCAGCATCTGCATTTCACCTTTCAATTATGACTACTTATCACAAAGAGAAGATATACTTTCAGATTACTTGCAAGAGAATTTATTTCAGTTTCCTGAAAATCAGAATAATGGCTTACTCAAACTTACAGCTAAAAACCCAGGGTGTAAAAAAAAAAAGCTTAATTTAAAAAAAAAAATCTTATCTAATGAATGCAAGAAGGTTCAAGAGGGACAGGGACTTGCTGGAGAGGGTACAGAAAAGAGCCACAAAAATTATTAGGGGTCTGGAACACCTCTCTTATGAGGAAAAATTGAGAGAATTGGGTCTGGAAAAGAGAATATTGAGGTGGGGGATCTCATAAATGCTTACAAATACTTAAAGAGTGGGTGTCAGGAGGACAGTGGTGATCACTGATAGGTGAAGGGGTAACAGGCACAAACTTGAACATAAGTTCCATCCAAACAGGAGGAGGAACTTTTTTAATTTAAAGATGACGGAGCACTGGAACAGGGTGCCCAGAAAGGTGGTGGAGTCTCCACCTCTGGAGACGTTCAAAACCTGCCTGAATCTGTTCTTGTGTGACCTTCTCTAGGTGAACCTACCTTGGCAGTTGGGTTGGACTCGATGATTTCCAGAGGTCCCTTCCAAACCCCTACCATTCCGTGATTCTGTGAAATCATCATGATAAAAAACAATCCAGATACCTTGTCCCAAGAATGATGACAGATCTGTACCTCTTCTATCACAGTCTCAAGTTGTGCCAGGGGAGGTATAGGCTGGATATTAGGAGGAAGCTCTTCACAGAGGGGGTGATTGCCCATTGGAATGGGCTGCCCAGGGACGTGGTGGAGTCACCATCACTGGAGACATTCAAGAGAAGACTGGATGAGGCACTTAGTGCCATGGTCCAGTTGATTGCTTAAGGCTGGGGGATCAGTTGGACTGGATAATCTTGAAGGTCTCTTCCAACCTGGTTGATTCTATTATTCTATGATTCTATCCCATCCTCTTTTTCTTTTCCAGTTTATTTCCTCTCCTGACTACACACACAACTATACTTAGCACACTATGGAGATCAATTGGACAGTGTCACAGTGGTACTGTCTCTCCTTCAGAGAGCAACAAGTATGTTGCTCTGAACAAGAAACAAAAGCATGTCAGAAACTGCTCTTCAGCTGTTTGCACTCAGGCATATAATCTACTAATACGCTGGATTTCAATCCTTCTCACCCCATTCTCTCATAAAGTAACTTCATTTGAGATCCAACATAAATTCACCCTGTTTATATACCTGCTTGAGACTGAACTACTGTTCTTGGTATTCTTTTTGGTAAAGTTAGGTTTGCCTCTGAAGTAAGGAAATATTCCCTCAATTTTTTTTCTCAGTCTTCACATAAATAAGGAAATAATGATTCTTATGGTTGCCTGTCATGTATTTTGTTGATCAATATAAAGGTCTATGAATGTCTAAAGCAGGTATTAAGTTAAGAGAAGAGCACTCTTTAAGAGAAGAGTACATTTAGATTGGATGTTGGGAACAAGTTCTTTACCATGAGGGTGGTGGAACACTGGAACAGATTGCCCTCAGAGTTAGTCAAGGCCCCATCCCTGGAGATATTCAAAGTCAGGCTCGACAAGGCTCTGTGCAATGTGATCTAGTGAAGGATATCTCTGCTGACTGCAGGGGGGTTGGACTAGATGACCTTTGGAGGTCCCTTCCAACCCAAAGTATTCTATGATTCTGTGATTTTACTTGAAAAATAATGCGGAAGACAGCATTGTAACTTTATTATTATTACTACTATTATTATTACAAAAGAAGGACAAAGGTTTAACTTACCAGCATTGTTAGAACAAATCTCAAGCTTAACACATACTAGAACAAACCGATCTGGGTAGCCAGTCTTACATCTGGGAACCCTCAAGACCATAGAGGCTTCCTTACATGTAGGCAGGCATTTCAGCTTGCATCAGATCACATTAATTCCTGACTACCAGTTTTGTTTTTCAAGTTCATGACACAGTTCTAGCCCCAAATTTGGTTTTGACAAAACTCTGACTTTGGGAGAATGCATTTTGCAGCTTGGGAGTGCAGAAAAGGAAGGCAAAATTTCACCTCTTAAGTTCTGTGCTGTAACCAAAGTACAAAATATGAAATATTACAAACTTCTGACCTCAGTCTGATCATCACTACTTTCATAATTTTTCTCTGATCTTTTTCAAAGCAATTAAGTAAAAGCCACATGAAAGAAACTTTAAGCCAGTCACAAAAGACCAAATCTAGTTCCTACAGCCAACATGACAAAACTGTTACACAGAAATACATTAAAGTTAATCCCAACCAGTGATCTACAGAGTGCTATTTCTGCTGACAAAACAGTTGAGTCATAACTGTCCTCAGGGCATTAAACTGGAGTTCATCCATTTTGATGCATTTACAATTTTGGCTTCCAAGCACCATGGCTAATACCTCCAGTTCTAATAACAGGAGGGGAATTACAAAAAGAGAATGTCTAAACAATTGCAACTGTGACCTAGCATCTGAACTCTCAGAAGCTCCAAGCGGGTTGCAGAACACAGATTCATACTTAAACTCTCCAATTATTAATCAATTAAGCCCTACAATCCTAATCAACACACTGTGCTGACTAGTCACCACCACCCTCCTTGACTGAAAACTGGTCTCAGGAGAGGCAAAGGAGGCTAAAAGACACTGAAAATCATGGCAGATTCTACAGGGGACAAACCACATCATGTATCCCTGACACACCCCTGATCAGAACATGCCTGCATGGAGTAGCATCAGGGTGCTTTTGTTTTCAGCTCCCAATAAAGAGGAATTTGACTGCTCCTGTAAATCTGCTTCAGAGTTCAAAACATAATCACCTCACCACTGCCAGTTTCCAGACAGCCAGGGAACTCCTTCATCTCCACTGGGAAGAACAGCTAGAGAACAAGCTGAAGCTGTCTAGTCTGGAGCACTGAGCTACATTGTCTCCCAGATGTTTTCCCGTCTCTCATCCTACACAGAAGATGTTATGCTGACACCAGGCTGACAACATAGCTCTTGCCTTACCCCTTTAAGGGGTACCCGTGATACACATTCCTAGTCGGCAAATGACACCACCCCTCCAGCATTACCAGCACCCTTGACAGCTGAAGTTAAACTCCACATAACTCCCCTGACACCCTTTATCAGACCCCAGGGTTACTCTGCAGCCTGACAGACACTTCCAGTACTACTACTTACTGGACTTATCGTGCGCGTGAGTGCTGCACCAGGTCCCGTTGCAGGTGGCCAGGCTGTGCTGCTGCAGCTGCCTAGCAACAGATGTTTCTGTATGCCTCTGAGGAGAGGGTCAGCAAGGCCAGAGATAAAACCAACAGTGATTTTCCACTGCTTTGTCACTGGACAGGAATCCCGTAAACCCTCTCCGGTAATCAAAGTCAGTTACTAAGAAAGGGCCTGCTGGAGTGGGTCCAGAGAAGGGCCACTAAGATGATCAGAGGGCTGGAGTACCTCTCCTATGAAGACATGCTGAGAGAATTGTGGTTGTTATGCCTGGACAAGAAAAGGCTCTGAAGAGACATTATAGCAGCATTCCAGTACCTAAAGGGAACCTAGAGGAATGCTGGGGAGGGATTATTTACAAGGATATGTAGCAATAGGATGAGGGGCACTGGTCTGAAACCAGGGCAGGGTAGATTTAGGTTGTACATCAGGAGAAAGTTTTTCATGAGAATAGTGAAATACTGGAACAGGTTGCCCAGAGAGATGGTGGAGGTCCCATCCCTGGAGATGTTTAAGGTTAAACTTGATAGGGTCCTGAGCATCCTGATGTAGCTGGAGATATCTCTGCTGACTGCAGGGAGTTTGGACAAGATGACCTTCAAGGGTCCCTTCCAACTCGATGCATTCTGCAATTCTATGACTCTGCCCAAGAATTTACCAGCATAAACTAGAAACCAGATTCAGCCTTTCAACATCAAGGTAAACTTGCTGAAAAGTCACCTGGCTTACAGCTGTGGTTAAAGCAAACCATCTTCCAGCATGGAAAAAGTGAAGATTTTTCCATCTAAGGATCAGATATGAAACTGAAAAAAAAAGAAACACTGGGAAAAAAGACTAGAAAGCAAAATTCAGATAATGAATTCAGTCAAACATTTGTGCAGAAAAAAAAGACTAAAGCTCCATACAAGCTCAAGTATGTAAATGAAATGTCACATAATTTTAAATGTGTAATGATCAGATTATATCAATGGTAATTAGATAATCAAGATCAAACCCCCAGGAGTGCATAGGAAATGGTAAAAAGGTTTATTTTTAGACAGTCAATATTGAAAATTTGAGGAGTACATATCAAATCTGCAATGCATATGAGTCTCTACTGCTTTGACCCACATAAATTTCTCTCCATGCTCCTGCCCAATCACCTTTTCACACTGATGGCCACGCAGGATTTCCTTCCCTCTCCAGCTGCTGTGTTTCTGCTTACATTCTCCCCTCCAGAAACAGCAGGATGGACAGGCACTGCTAGAAGCACTGCTGCTGGAGGTAAGCAAGTTGCTTGCTAAGACCACGCACTCTGCTTCATGCAATTTTGCTGCAAGCACAGCTCGCTAGTTGCTATAGCATCTACTTCAACTGAGATACTACAGATGTTTCTGGTATAACCAGAATGTCTTGGGTATCACTGGACACAGTTGCTAACGGCCATTAAAAGGGAGATGAGATGGGTAGGGCCCCCCTGTTCTGTCTCAGGTTGCTGAGTCAAAATAGGTCAGCCCTTCCCTTCTCAAACTTCCTGCTTACAGATGCACAATCCACGGGGCCAACCTTCTCCACTGCCATGTCTCTGCTCTCTTAATTCCTGAAACCAGGCTTCTCCCTTCTTGCCTGCCTGTTTCAGACAGACAGCTGGGAATTCTCCTGAGTAGCTTGTTTGGTCCTTCCAAACCTTTTCAGTATGCTATTCCCAGACTCCAAAACAGGGAAGTCCACACAGGGAAGGAAGAACAGTGGCATTTCCACAAAGACAGCCTGCTACTGTCACAGCACATGCTCAGAATTTTAAAGCTTTAAAATCTATAGGAGGCAAAGGCTACATTCCTTCAACTTTAAAACAGGCAGTTTAATCCTAGGAGAGTAATTTCAGAGTTAAGACTTGCAAAAACTATTGCAAAGCCAGCACACAGCTCTACTATTCTGTATATGGTTCCTCCAATTGTGATGAGGCAAAGTGCTTTATAAGACCAAGCATAATGAAAGAGATGCTCTTCAAGTGGTATTTTTGCTGTTATTCACAAAAATAGGCTGAAGAAAGACTAAGAAATACAGAAAAGAACAGGAGAGAAAGCCAAATCCTCCCCACTGCCATACTCCTGCCACATTGTGCTGATTCTTAGGAGTTCCTGCAACCCATGTGAAGAAAGATTCATCTTGCCTCAAAGCAATGACTGCAACCAGTCCATCTGTAATATGAAGTCACACCAGTGCTCTCAGCCTAAAAGGGAGACCACCACACTGCCACAGTGAATCCTCCTTTCCCTAAGCCCAGCTCCTCATCAGAAGCCAGATTTCTGGAAATTTTTACAAGGCCCTCTCAGTCTCATCATCTCTTTAAGAGATGTAGTACCTGTGGCTTTTGAAATATTCAAAGTAACACTGGAAAAAAAAAAGGCAGAAACAACAGATCTTACTAAGGTAAAATCCTAGTCAGCCCCCGAGTTCCATCATTCTTGATATTAATTTAAAATGGATAAAATGCTTTGCTGACTTAGAAAATTCTGGTTTTATGTCTTTGTTCTATTGAGGAGAGTAATCAAAGCTCTGTGGAGAGAGATTGCTCAAAGTATAATTTGTCTTTCATATTTTAATTGCTGTTTGGCTGCTGTGGTCTCTCTTTAAAGGCCTATATGGTGTGAGAAAAAGGACTATAAATTGATTATAAGCTTAGCTTTAGTCCTGCTTTCCAGCACCCACACTGCAAAGCTGGTTGTGCACTTAGATTTCTGTTTATCTGTAACCAGACCTTTTTCTCTCTCTCTCACAGCCATAACTTCCTCCAGACACATTCCCAGAGGAAAGGGCAAACAGGGCCAGAATTTGTCCTTTGGCAACTTGGAAAAATTCTGAGAAGTTCAAGAAAAAAGACAGGGCACTATGATATCTACAGAAATTAAGATTACAAGTAGGAAGGGGCAACCTGAGCTCACTAAGCATCTGAGCTTCCATATGTAATAGAAATTGTATTTTAAGTATGAGAAAACACAGCCTGAGCCATCCACTATGCTATTTTCACAATCAAATTTAGGATGCTAACAATCCTGCCACAGATGAGTTCATCCCTCAGCTAGGTAAGACCACAGCCCCAGCTGCTGCTCATATTTCTCTCTTTGGTGCATGGCGGACTTATCAGTAGGCGATGCCATGCAAGGCCTCAAAGAGATAGCAGGCCTCCTATCAGCAGTAAGCGTGAGACTCTTTCTTGTGAAAGCCATTTTTTTTTTCAGCAAGCTCTCCAGACATCCCACTTGAGGTGTGAAAGGCCTGGAAACTGCTGCAGCCACTTCTGCTGTTTCCATTTCAGCCATCCACAGAGAAGTAATTTAAATGGTTCGGTGTGCTCTGTCTCTAAGAACAGTCTCAGTGCTCTCACATGGCAATATTTATTCTGCACCCAAAAATACTGTTGCAGTGCCAGAGTCAAAATATTTTATTGCACTCACTGCTCCTACATGTGTTCCTGTGTGAGTACAGTATGCAAAAGTGACATTATTTTTGCATGGTAACAGTTGGGCATTCAACATTTCCAATACCCATGTGGTGAGCTCACAGGGTATTCTCCAGCACAGAAAGCTTCATGGAATCCAACAAATGCTTTAGGTCTTTGGCTCACTTTCATAGCGTGAGCTTTTTCAAAAGCTCACTTTTCCACTTCTCATACTCACTGTATTCAGCAGAACAAGGCTCCCGTCAGCACAAATCTTCCTTTGTGAGTAGTTTTAACGTAATGTGTGAGTGGAAGGCTCAGCAATATGGCCAGGTGCCCTGCTTGTACTCTGCCATGAGGATGCTAACCTCTGGCAGATGAATGTGGTGGAGAGACAGGAGGAAGGACATGGTAAGCTGTCACAGGAAGACTCATCAAATCTCACATATATTTTTACCTTTTTTTTTTTTAATCCCCCCCCTTTCTTATTTTGAAATTAACAAGTATCCACATGGAAAGCACAGAATCCACCCTTCATGGAACTGAACTGCAGAAATAGCAAAGGTGTACAAAAGACAACATATCTGCTTACTTTTGCATGTGCTATGAAATACCCTGTGCTCTTGCAGTCTCATTCTCCAAAAAGCAAAGGCACAGGAATGGCCATGGATGAATGCCAATGAAGCACATATTGCTATTACCTCCACTATCTCTATTGCTTACCTTCATTAACTGCATGAGGCTTAATGATGCAACAAGTACAGTTTGTGAATTTTGCGCTGTTGACTGGCCCACAACCTCCACTGGAGGGAAAGAACAATTCCAGCTCCTGGAAACAATTGTAATTGAGAAGGTTTTAAATTCATCTATCTGCATGCATCAGCTTTTATCAGAATTAATCTCAAGTATCCATAGTTACAGAAGATAAATTTTAATTATAGATTTTTGTGCTACAAATATTTTTCCCTTGTAATATTCTCTCCAATCTATCTTTCTCTCTCTGGCATCATTGCTACAGTCATAAAAACATTATTTGAATATTTTTGCAATGTCTTTCTTTTGACTTCTGCAACGCAATCCATTTCTATTCAGAGCTTTCAAAATGCTGCTGCCACAGTCATGTGGTAGAAATGTTACCAGTTTTTGGAATCCTCTCTCTTTCCTCAGTATCTTTCCCAAGACCACTCCCATAAACATGTATTTTACCTTCCTTCTTTTAACATCATCTTTTTTACTGTATGAGAAAAGATACAAATACCATACATCTCTCAGCATATCTTCTTTCCATACACAAAACTGATCTCTCAATTTTTTAAACTTTTTTTCACCCTTTGTCTTAAACAACTAAGCTTTGTCTAAAATTGTTGACTCACTCCTCATGCCTTTTTGACCCAATTTCTACTTGCTTTTATCTTACTGAATTGAAGTTGACTAACTCAATTGCTCTCATTTCTGAGATGAATCAAAAGATCCTCCTTGCCTCCAATCACTTCCTTTCTTTCCTCCATCACTATTCAGGTATCATATAGTTTGGGTCTTAGACCACACTAAGGTGCGTTTCACAGCCAGGTTTCTGTTTCACTGTTCACTGCCAACTTCATACTTTTTCCATAACATTTATTCATGGATATTACACAACCTGCTAGTTAACATTAGTCAAATGCTCAAAACACAGATTCCATTTCAGACCTACTAGTCAAAATCACACTGATTTTTAGAGACTTGATAAAATGATAAATTTCTATTTAAGGGAAATAATAACGTTCTGGAAATACTAACAAATCCATGTATTTTTTTCCTGTGTAACAGTAGTAGTGCTAAAGGCCATTTCCTGGAACTGTCTCATCATATTACTGGCTCAGTTCAGATGGAATAGACTTAGTTATCTCCCATGCTTTAGTTCATGACACTCTGACAATTCCTGTAATCCATATTTCAACAATGATACAATTCAATCTTTCAACAGAAAGTAAAATGTTTGTTTTTCTCCTAGCAAATAATCCACGTTTTTAATGGACATATCTGAGACAAAATCTTACATCCTTCTACTGATAAAACGCTACATGCTCCAAAGTCCTTGTCCCAATCTGTTAACTAATGGCTATTCTAAAAGAAGCAGTCAGTAAAATATTTACAATCATTAACAGTTTGTTTTATCCATTACATGTGGAAAAAAAAAAAGTAACCAAATAATGCTGAAAGACTGGAATAATGAAATGCCAAGCTATAGCCAAGTGAAGCCTTAAAAGAAAATTATTTTCCTTCCCCTTTATTCCTGATCTAAAAAAATTCCAAAAATTGGCATGTAGAGAAACACTAGCCTCAAGTGTACTAGAGGCATACTTTCTCTTGCCATTTAGCCTACAGAAGAGCAATGTAATCTTCCACTCTAACTGTTCACTTTACCATACATTCATCAAATGTCATTGAAACTTCAGTGTTCCTTCAGGAGAGTTTGTTTAGGTCCCTGTATCTTAGATTTCTTTTTAGCAAAGCTTCTACAAGGTGCATCTAAATAGCTACGATGGCAACAACTATACAGCCATATAATACTGGGCCTATTAAATTAAAATAGGCATAGGGGTTATTAAATTCACAATTTGGATTGATTTAGTGAATATTGGTATTAGCAGTGACTACAAAGTTAATTTAACAAAAATAAATAATTTGCGTTAAATAATAAGAGAGGAGAATCCCCCAGAGAGACTTTATAGCAGCCTTCCAGTACCTGAAGGGGACCTACAGGAACACTGGGGAGGAATTTTTTGACAACGGCCTGTGGTAATAGGACAAGGGGCAGTGGTTTCAAACTAGAAAAGGGTAGATTTATATTGGACATTAGGAAGAAGTTCTTTACTATGAGGGTAACAAAATAATCCCAATATTGTAAAATGCCTCACATCAATGAGGCCTTGAAACGTCATTCAATGAAATGCAAAAAGAACAACAAACATCAGCCAAGTCACATTTAAGCTTCTAATCAAAATCTTATGCTAATAGATGTTCTTTCTGACACTCTCAGTTCAAAAGCTGGCACAGTTGTCATAGTAGTACACAGGAACAAAGAGAAACTTCATCCTTATGCATGAAGACAGCTATTTAACCAGAACTACAGAGACATTTTTATGACTGTAATTCTGTTTCACTGGAAGAAATCAATTTCATCCAAACTCTTCTGACTTTACCATCTTCATCAAGCCTGCCAGCAGCAAAAATACTTCAGGTCCGGCATAGGATTTCTTGTCAAAATCAGTGGCACACAGAGAGGATCCATCTGCCCAAGCATGGTGCAGACAAGCAAGATGAATGCTTGGCCAGCAGAAAACCAGCACGCTTGTTAGTTACCTTGCTGTGCCACACAGCCTAACAGCCTGTCAGAAGAAGCAGGTGAACAACTCTGCCCTTGCTACCAGGATATAACCTCTACGTATATTTTCTAGTATATGGTACTTGGCAACTGACTGGGTTTTCCCAGGGCAGGTCTGTCCCCAGATGTGCTATTGCAGCTATACCAGTTTCAATAAGAACAGACTAGGACCAAGGAAGCAACAACTGGTATCTCTCCCTTGCTGGTCTAAAGCTAAGATCATAGAATGACAGAATGGCTATGGTTTGAAGGGATCTTAAAGATTATCTAGTTCCAACCTCTCTGCCATGGGCAGGGACACCTCCCACCAGGCCAGATTCTTCGAAGCCTCATCCAGCCTCAGTCGAAACACTTCCAGGGATGAAGCACCCACAACTTCTCTGGGCAATGCATTCCAGTGTCTCACCACCCTCATAGTAAAGAAATTCTTCCTAGTGTCTCATCTAAATGTACCCTGCCCTGGTATACCACAGGTCCTTATAAAAAGTCCCTCTCCAGCTTTTCTGAAGGCCCTCTTTAGGTACTAGAAGGCCACTAAAAGGTCTCCCCGGACCCTTCTTTTCTGTGGGCTAAACAGACTCAACTCGCTCAGCCTGTCCTTGTAGGAGCAGTGCTCCAGCCCTCTGATCATCTTTGTGATCCTGCTCTGGACCCTCTGCAACAGATCCATATCTTTCTTGTGCTGGGGGCTCCAGAGCTGGATGCACTACTCCAGGTGGAGTCGCACAAGAGCAGAGTAGAGGGGCAGAACCACCTCCCTTAACCTGCAGGCCACACCTCTCTTCATGCAGCCCCAGGCAGCTTGACTTTTTGGGCTGCCAGCGCATATTGCTGGCTCAGGTCTAGTGCCTCATCCACCAGCACAATACCAATCAATCATGAGGTAAACTTTATTCTTGCCATTGTTATCAGTATACCTACCCCACAGCAACACAGACAAATAGTCATCTTAATTCTGCAGAAATGCTAGTAGCATCTATCACCCAGTCCTAGGACTTTTTCTTAGCACTAAGGAAAAAAATACACTGCAAACACAGCAAAAGGGAACCAAACTCCTCAAAGCCAAGTCCACTGTATTAGCTCTCAAAACACAACACACTACAAAGTGGCCTGTTTTCATAATTAGTTATTCTGAACAATGACAGCAGAGAGAAGTAGGCTGCAGGCAGAGGACTAGTGAGGACTGTGGAGAAGAGAAGATAAGAGAAACGCAGGAGGGCACAAAAGGATTTAATTATTTAATCCCTTTTTTTTTATGACCAACATTAGGAGGCTCAAAGTAGGTTATGCAAACTATGTAATTAACTCAATGTTTGTGCTGCACAGAAGACATTAGAAACGACCAGGCATGCTCTCCTGATCAAAGTGCCCAAGGTATCCCTTTGTCACAAACAAGATTTCTGTTTTCAGACAATTTATTTTCCCATGATAAAAAGGATCCACGAAGAATCTAAACTGGTTCTGAGCTCAAGTGGAGGAAAATGAGGAATACCTGACCCATCAGTTACCAGATAAAGCAAAAAATAAAACATTCAAAAACTTACTTGAGCAGCTGAAGCAACAGTATCTGGGCCATGAGCTGCATTTCTTAGGCCATTATGTCCAAAGTTGACTCTGATGCTGTCTGGTGCATCAGCCTGAGCCACTGCAGAGTTTGCTGGCCCCAGTAATGTTTTCCACTTACAAACTGCATCATCTCCTAAGATTTCCATAGCAACAATGGGACCGCTTGTTATAAACTGAAGCAGCTCACTGTAAAATGGAAACAGCACATGGTGATCCACAGTACAAACTAAAACCAACAGCAACGTATGATCCAGTGAAGGTGCTCAGAACTCAGCTTGGCAAAGCTTTGAGCAACATGATCTGCCTTTGAAGTTGGCTCTGCTTTGAGGAAGAAGTTGGAGTAGGTCATGTGCAGACATTCCCTTCTTATTATGGTTATAGAAAAAGAGCCAGGTAATACAAACTCACTCAAGCTACAGTGTAGTATGTTAGATTTCAAAAGAATTTTTAAAAAGATCAGTATTGGCACCAGTGAAAGGGACCCTGCTAACCATTTGCCTGACAGGAACAGTTCCTAAGCACCTCTCTTCTGCACAGCAGGATTTTAGGAGTCTCAAATACGACCTGTGTGTGTTCCCCACTGACATAACTTCAGCACTGCTGTCAGGATGCATTGCTTCATTGTCAGCATGCACTGAGATGCTGCCCTGTGATCTCTCCTGTGTATTTTGCCTAGACAAAACCCAAAGTGGGAGAGAAAGGAGAAGGAAAATTTGGAAAGTTTTTGGAAAGACTTATGGCCTCAAGCTGTGCCAGGGGAGGCTCACACTGGGTATTAGGAAAAATTTCTTCACAGAAGGTGTTATCAGGCATTGGAACAGGCTGCCCAGGGAGGTGGTGGAGTCACCATCCCTGGAGGTATTTAAAAGACATGTGGATATGTTGCTTAAGGACAGGGTATAGCAGTAATGGTTTAGCAGTAACTGTGGGATTGCGAGCTGTCAGAGTAGTTGGACTTGATGATCTCAAAGGTCTCTTCCAACATCAACAGCTCTATGATTCTGTGATAAATTCTGCATGAGACAGGGGACTTAACCACAAAGTAAATCATCATATGCTGGCATAAGAAGATGCCAATCGATTTTAATAGGTTGAATCTGAGTAAGGAGAAGAGATTGTAAGGAGCAGCCTGCCTCTTGTCCTGACCACCTCACTTAGAGAGGAGAAACACACCCAAAACTGGAAACCCAAATGTTCTATTTAAAAGCTAAATAAAACAACATTACTATAATTTGGTATCTTTAGAAAACATGTCTATCCACAAGCCTGCCTTTTCACTGTGTATTCTAGACAGAACCAACAAAGAAGAAAGTTGACTCAATGCTTTTTACATTACTTTCTACAACACTGTTTATCATGCAGACTAATCCTGAATCTTAAATTTTTTTTAAAAAAATTAATCCTTTAACATGAAAAAGATTCTTCTGGAAACAAGCAGAATTGCTATTTTCCCCTACTGTTCACTAGATTTTTATTGACTAGTGAACTTGCCAACGATACCTGAATTTAAAGATGATATGGTGCTAAATATTAATGAGTTAAAGATTTCACATGTCACTGCCTTCAAGATTCTTGTTCTATTCGATTTCTAACGCTTTATAACTATTGGTTTCTGAAATTCTGCACAGAAGATGTAGCCAATGGGACTGTAGGACAGGAAACAGGCACATCACAGTGGAAAAAAGGCTACAGTTCCTCAGATAGCTACCATTAGTGTAGATAGACATCTGTGAAATAACCCTACAGGCAAAATTCTTGGTTATTTATCAGCATATTCAAGCAGGCTTACTCAGCAAAGAAAAGGCAGTTCTCAATTTTCTTCTGATCTCCAACATGGTCAGACACAGCCTGGGGCCATATCTCCAAGAAGAGCTTGAGTTTGGACCCACAATATATCAGCTGATGTTGCAGGAGAGCAGCTGGCAGATCCTAATACTCAAGCATTTGTAACAGTACTGAAACCAGGCCTTTAGACCAGATCAGTGCAAATCCAGGTTTCAACATGTCTGAAAAACACAAGACAGAACTGCACTCTCTTCCTAAAAGAGGCAATCTGCCAAATTCAGAGGGAAGAAAAAAAAAGATGTTGGCACTTCCAGATGAAGTAGAAATGACACAATCTCTGGGTCATAACCATCAATTTGGGCAGTGGTGGAGCACTCTAGCATCATGGAAGTTTTGTCCAGTGGCAGCAGGACAGCAGAAAACTGCCCCATGCAATATCCTTATGATTTGGGTTATTTGCTACCAAATCAATTCTCACAACTAAGTGTTCCCCTCCTAATTCTTTTTTACCTGCAAGCTCCACCCTGGTCCTGAAGAAGTTCCTTCCCTTAGCTTTGATGTTTCACCTTGCTAGGAGCATTTTCACTTCTAAGAGACCAAAGGCATTCCCCTGATCTCATCAGGCTATAAGGAGTCTGAGTTAAACACTTGAATAGCTGAAATAAGGATCTGGCCCTGGAGGTAGGCAAGCAGGTAAGAGCTTCATTCAACTGAAGAAATTTCTGATTTTCCCATGGTCTTGTGGTACCAAATATGGTAAATCAATCTTATGCATTAAATAAACAAACTTAATACATGTCAAATTGAAATTGATATACTTACTTATAAAAAGGTTTAGATTGATGGTCTACATAGAAATCAGCTGCTTCTTTTCTGAAAAAAAAGACATAAAAATAGATGTACAAGACATATTCACAGGGCTCAGTTTTGGTGTCAGTCTCGTTTAATATCTTTATCAATGATCTGGATGAGGAGATTTTCATCTGTGGGACAGCAACATGTCCTTGTGGCCAAGAAGGCCAATGGTATCCCTAGGGTGCATTAAGAACAGTGTGGCCAGCAGGTCAAGGGAGGTTCTCCTTCTCCTCTGTTCTTCCGTGGTGAGGCCACAGAGTATTTCTTGTGTCCAGTTCTGGGGTCCCCAGCTCAAGAGGAACAGGGAGATACTGGAGAGACTCCAACAGAATGCTACAAGGATGATTAAGGGAGTGTTTTTACCTGCAGAAACAATCTGCTGTTTTTTTCTGGTTTCTGTGATTATGCTCATTTTGAGCAGCACTCTTTACTGAAAGACATTACCTACATGTTTTTTCAAATAGCAGAATCCAAGCATGAAAAAAGGTACAGCTCTGCTACCTGCAATGGAATTTTTCACATCTCTCTCATTTGCAATTTGGACTTAAGCCCAATATTGCCAGAGGAAAGAAATAACCTCAAGAAGAACCTCAGAAGAATTTAATTTTCCTAGCCTTGACAAATATTGGAACAGCTTTTTTATCAAAATGACCACCTGCTCACTGGAACTCAATAATTCCTGGTTCGCTGATTTCAGCTCACTGAAAGTATGAGCCATTCAAAATATTTTCACTGACCATACACCTCAGATGCTTTCCTTCCACTTCATAACTAGGGCAGAAACAGGATTTAAAAATTATGCTAGTCACAGGAATTCTTGAAATCTCAAACTTCAAACCTACACTCTGCAAATAGTCTTAGGTTTTTGCTTATATTTCACTATTTCACAAGAAAATCCTCTTCTGAGACTAATTCACCAAATAATTTTGGAAAGCAAATACGAAAAACATTTGCAAATGGATTAAGTGTTATAATCTCTGAACACAAAGAAATATTTGAGGTATCGATTTTTGAAACAATTTGAGCTCTGCCACTCAGTTATGAATTCCTGTTTCAGTAAATATAAAACTGCAGTTGTGCTGTATAATTTAGTTCCTTTTGCAACTTAGTTCCTTTTACATTTCATCTCCCTCATTAGTTCTCTGTTTTTAAAGAATGGAAAGCAGTGTTCATCTGGGAACACTATACTGAACTGAAGTATGATTCAAAGGAGAGGCTAGAGAGCTGCTCTTTCAAAGCAGGTGCCTGCCTTCACTTTTATATCTTGGCTACAATTTTTATAGAAGACATCAATCTACTTAATAGTTATTGCCAGACATATGTCAGCAATAATCCTTTTAAAGAAAGCAGTAGATGATGATATCAGTTTGAAAAAGCATGCCACCAGAAATCTAATGGTAGAATACCTCAGCAAAGCCATAGTTCTATCATTTTAAAACTGCAGTCTCAAGAAACATAGTATATAGTATGCAAAGAAACCACAAATACTGGATGCATTTGAAATGTCTTGAGTATCACAGCCCGATCTTGCTTTTATTAATAATTATTTTCAATTATACAAGTCAAACAAAAATGTTTATCTAGCAATAGGCAATGAAAGTTCAAGTCTCAAAGTTTCTTCTTCATCATGAGTCAACTCTAAAGCACGTGACTTGACTCAACTGTTCTTAGATTCTCAGACAGACATGGAAATGAACCACCATAAAACACACCACTCCAGGATCAAATCTCTCAAACTGCAGGAGAGCAAAACAATAAAGAGCTGGCTTGAAGGATGCCATGAATCATAGACTCAACCAGGTTGGAAGAGACCTCCAAGATCATCCAGTCCAACCTATCACCCAGCCCTATCCAATCAACTAGACCATGGAACCAAGTGCCTCATCCAATCTTCTCTTGAACAGGCTGGTGACCCCACCACCTCCCTGGGCAGCCTATTCCAATGGGCAATCACCCTCTCTGTGAAGAACTTCCTCCTAATATCCAGCCTATACCTCCTCTGGCACAACTTGAGACTGTGTCCCCTTGTTCTGGTGCTGGTTGCCTGGGAGAAGAGACCAACCCCCACCTGGCTACAACCTCCCTTCAGGTAGTTGTAGACAGCAATGAGGTCACCCCTGAGCCTCCTCTTCTCCAGGCTAAACAACCTCAGCTCCCTCAGCCTCTCCTCATAGGGTTTGTGTTCCAAGCCCCTCACCAGCTTCGTTGCCCTTCTCTGGACACGTTCCAGTACCTCAACATCTCTCTTCAATTGAGGGGCCCAGAACTGGACACAGTAGTCAAGATGTGCCCTGGCCAGTGCTGAGTTCAGGGGAAGAATAACCTCCCTTGTCCTGCTACACTATTCCTGATACAGGCCAGGATGCCATTGGCTCTCCTGGCCAGCTGGGCACACTGCTGGCTCATGTTCAGCTACTATCAACCAGCACCCCCAGGTCCCTCTCTGTCTGGCTGCTCTCCAGCCACTCTGTCCCCAGCCTGTAGTGCTGCTTGGGGTTGTTGTGGCCAAAGTGTAGAACCCTGCACTTAGCCTTGTTAAATCTCATCCCCTTGGCCTCTGCCCACTCATCCAGCCTATCCAGGTCCCTCTGCAGGGCCCTCCTACCCTCCAACAGATCAACATCTGCTCCTAACTTGGTGTCATCTGCAAACTTACTGATGATGGACTCGATTCCCTCGTCCAGATCATCAATAAAGATATTGAACAGGATGGGGCCCAGCACTGATCCCTGGGGGACACCACTAGTGACAGGCTGCCAGCTGGATGTGGCACCATTCACCACCACTCTCTGGGACCAGCCCTCCAGCCAGTTCCTGACCCATTTCAGAGTGAATCTGTCCAAACCACGAGCTGCCAGCTTTGCCAGGAGCTTCTTGTGGCAGACAGTGTCAAAGGCTTTGCTGAAGTCCAGGTAGACTACATCCACAGCCTGCCCCACATTCACCAGGTGGGTAACCTGATCATAAAAACAGATCAGGTTGGTCAGACAGGACCTGCCCCTCCTGAATCCATGCCTGATCCCTTGACCATCCTGTAGGTTCTGCATAATTTCACTCAATATGACCTGTTCTATAACCTTGCCTGGCACTGAAGTCAGGCTGACAGGTCTGTAATTTCCTGGTTCCCCTCTTTCAGGCCCTTTCTGTGGATAGGCTGTTGGCTGGCCAGCTTCCAGTCATCAGGGATCTCTCCAGTGAGCCAGGACTGCTGATAAATGATGGAGAACAGCTTGGCCAGCTCATCTGCCAGCTCTCTCAGCACCCTGGGATGGATCCCATCTGGTCCCATGGACTTGTGAGGATCCAAGTGGCTCAGCAGGTCCCTTACTGCTTCCTCCTGGATTACAGGGGGACTATACTAGTCCCTGGTTCCATCTGCCAGTTCAGGAGGCCAGTTGTCCTGAAGACAACCTGTCCCACTATTGAAGACTGAGGCAAAGAAGAAACTGGAGTTGTTTGAGGAAGGATCTATCACCAAATATTGCAACAGATGAATGTGGAGACAAGGGGAAGTCACATTGTTGTTTTATCAGTATTTTAGAAAGCAAAAAAAGTTTTGAGGTAGGGGAAATTGTTCCTGACCTCATGCAGAAACCATAATGAAACATGAAAATGGTACTACGTAAGACGGACAAAGCTTTTCTTTTCAAAGACACATTGTATATGAATAGATTTGACAAAGCAGCAACAGAGTAATAGTGCTTAGGGGAACTTAGGGGAAATTACTTTTCTTTCCTCTTCAGCATGCTTTTTTTTTTTTTTTAATCCTGTGGTTCAATGAGATAAGTGGAGAACAGTGCAGGCTGCAGGGGACTTAGGAAGAAGTATGAGTAAAACTTGGCCAATCCTGCAACAGATTTAGAGGATCACCTGCTTTGCCTGGGACTTCCAGTCATTAAAAGCAAAAGAGTCTGGGTTTTGAGAGTACAAATTAAACCAACAAACTAACAACTTCATAGACAAAGCTGTTGTAATCAGCAATATGATTTGTATCAGGAAGCCAGGAGGTGAGGACATACAGACATGCCAATAGCAAACACTGCTGAATTGCTGAAGCTATGGTAGTCATCTTGGATTCGTAAGAGAGACATTGCATACTTAAATCACTCATACTTTAATATTCTGCTTAATTCTCTACATGCTTTCAGGAACCTACATGATTATGAAACTGATGAGTCTACCCTCTCTTACTCACTGGAATAGATTTGATCTGTGGAACAACAGAGGATAGCTTCAGAGAATGTTAAACAGCATGAATAATAATAAGATACAATAGAGCTAACCTTAAAAATTCCTTACCTTGAAAGCATCATCATTTTGGCCTTAGTTATTGTAAACCCTGCATTAATAATGATATCAATTAATTCTCCAAGCTTAGGCATCGCATCAGGTTTAATCAAAGCCAGGGTTCTGGGGAAAAAAAAAAGTAGTAGATACAGTGAACATTACTTTCTTTAGAGGATTTGGTGTGCATGTGGAGTTTATATGCGGGGGGGGAAAAAAAGGAAGGGAAAAAAAAAAATCACATCAAAGAGAAATTCTGTCAGTCAGGCATCCTAGTCCCAGTGTCTCTTCAATTTCCACACTGTTCTTGAATGCCTGCACAAGACATTACTCTGACAATAACAAGCTTTGCACATTACAAATTCCTAAGCTTTTAACCAAGATCAGCCCACAATGCTTCACCAGCAGTTGTTATTTACTGGCTTCTCCCTTCACTCTCAGAGCAAAGAATTTGACCACTTCTTCCTAACTAGTGTGCATCTCTATAGCTCCTCGCTCTTGGCTCTGAGTTAGACCACAATTAATTTGTTAATGTCTCCCTACACTTGTTCAGACCCCTTTTTTCCCTGAAGTTAATCATTATACAGATCAAAATGAAGCTGTTAAAATTACCTGTTTAAAAATATTCCCTAAATGTGTCTCCTGCATAAAATTTCAAGTGAATTATTGTTTTTTATTATTACTTTTAAAATATTTGGAGGCCTCAGGGAGAAGAAGGTCCAATTGTGCTTGGTACAGTCCAAACACTTCATGGTATAAAATTGGCATGCCAAATATCTGTCACTGTTAATAGACACAATAAAAGGTTGGCAGCCGAGGTACTGCGTCTCTTATCCTGACTGACAACTATATTCTAAGGGATACCAACCCATAAAATCTCTACACTATCCCCCACATCTTTGTTTCCAAGTCCTGTCTTCTTGATAATTATCTTTTTATACTGTACATCCCCAAGCCTAGGACTGTTTTATTAGCATGCTTTGCATAGCACCAAGTACACCATCAACACCAAACATACCATTAATCAAAAATAGCAAGCACAAAAAGAAGGTCTGTAAAATGGCGTTTTCTATTTGTGTTCATCTTTGGGTGAGTCAGCTTCAAATGTGCTCAGCTTACAAATCAACAGATTTATTCAACCCTGTATCTCAAAAACTCCATGCCTCTGACAATCCCAAAGAGCTCTTTCCATCTTTTACACACTTTTTAATAACGAAGGCTAACCAAGATAGAATTTTTTATCGCAGTACTTCCTTAAATGAAAGGCAAAGAATTGCCATTTTCTGATTTTATATACCAGCAAAGCATGGAAAGCAGCCTTGAGGTTAGCAGAAATATACTCTATAGCAAGAGCATACTGAGGTTACAGGAGATGGACAAACTCCCACTACATTTACTTTGAACTTTAAAGTCACCCTAAATTGACAGATGCTTTAGGAACAGACAGACTTCAAAGCAAATCTAAAGGAAGGGTGGTATAGGGACCAGGAAATATGAAGAGAAAGATTTCAACGTATGTGACATTTCAGACCTCAGAAACAGAGACTTCCTCAAGCATCAGGAAGCTCAAACATATGAACCAGTGTAGGCCCAGATCCATGGGGAAATGTGACACACAAAGCCTGATGGACTAAGCATGTAGCTAGAAACTGCAGGACAGCAGTCAGCCAAGCCTATGCTTCAGTACATTGCAGTGCAAGCTAAAGTTGGTTTAACCCTATCTTTAGACCAGGGAAGGCCAACCTCTGGCCAGCATTCAAAAGCATCTGCCAGCATACTCCATGCACCTGACAACCCATAGCCTGTTCCACTCTTCCCCAAGGATTTCACAGCTCCACCTCATTTTATGACATTATTTATCACCTGACAGTGTGCCATGTGCACTGAGGCACATGAAGGGGAGCAGTTTTGTGCTTGACCCACAGTCACACAATGCATGACCTGCATTGCAGCACAAGAGATTCTCAACTCTGTCATTTACTATAAGCAGTAAGGATCAAACTACTGGAATGAGACCTCCAGCACTGTTTGCATTGCCTTGAGGAATACTTTTTTGAATCTATATTATTACACAGGCTATTTGAGACAGGACTGCTAATGCTAGAAATAAATTGCCCTTGCTTTTATAATTTCAATCCTTCTAGTAAAACTGTAATTCCTACCAATATATAATGAAATATTGCATTATGAAGCAATTTATGTAGAAGACATTAATACAAACTGCACCAAGCAACTCATAATACTTTTTCCCTAACTCTGATGTATTAACTTTAGCATGTCAGTGTGAGCTTCTCAGAGTGTAATTGAGAATGCCAAAGACTGTTTCTGAGATTGGATTTTGATTCATGCGTGCTATTTTTAGTTTTAATTAGGAATATGTTTCTTGCGGCTTGATATTATGCAGTCTGCGAAGTACACTTTGAAAGTTTTATGTCTAGGAACAAAGGATAAAGCATGAAAATTATGCTCATTTGCTTACATTTTCAGAGGGACTGTACAGCAGTACTACAGTGAGTACTGAAACAACAAAAGATGGGAAATGATCAAAGGAACAGCACACAATGCACACTGTGGCTATGCTTTTAACATCTACTTATTTCTAATAATAGGACTGCTGCACATACAGTAGTTTACATCTTGTAGAGGAAGAAACACTGATTATGTCAATGACTAGAAGCATAAGAATAACATACCAAAAAGAAAAGAATTCAAACATTTCTGGTTGAGACAGAAGCTTTCTAACACTATTTTCAAACCCACATTGCAAGCCATCTACTTAGATAGGACGCTCCAGTCACGCAAATGTTTACCTCAGGTTACAACCACCCAAGATCACAAGTCAAAGAACAGAGAAATGGAACTCCTCCCATGCCAGTGGTTCCTAGAACATCAGTCTTAAGAGGAAAGGCTGAGAGACCTGGGGCTTTTTATTCTGGAGAAGACTGAGAAGAGATCTTACTAATGTTTATAAATATCTGCAGGCTGGGTGTCAAGAAGATGGGTCCAGTCTCTTTTCAACAGAGTCCTGTGATAGGACAAGGAAGTTCCACCTCCACATGAGGAAAAACTCCTTTAGTGTGAGAGTACCAGAGCTCTGGAACAGCCTGTCCAGAGAGGTTGTGGAGTCTCCTTCTCTGGAGACTTTCAAGACCTGTCTGAATGTGTTCCTGTGTGACCTGCCCTAGGTATTCCTGCTTTGGCAAGGGGGTTGTACTAGATGACCTCCAGAGGTCCCTCCCAACCCCTACCATTCTATGATTCCTTATGGGGTATACTTCAAGAGAGCACGTGCTTACTTACCCTTTTTAGTCACTGTTTGTAACCTTAATCTGATACACCAGGAAAGGAGTAGGGAAGAACACCACACAAATATGGCTGTACTTAAAAATTGTCACAACACTTAAGAAAAATAGCTGTAGAAAGTGAAGCTCCATAGAACTGTCTTAATTTCAGCCTAACTTTAGAGAGGATTTCTGTAGATCTAGGCTCTTTCTAAACACCTGAAGTCACATTCACTTGCTTTCCTGAGAAAAAAACAGTCAAGATTTTTTTAATATACATTCCTCAGCCTCCCTCAAAGGCCTTTGCTGAGCCTGTCTGCATAAATATTCAGTGACCAAAGAATGTATTTCCCCAATCAAACTAAACTGCTGATAGCCCTGTACAGCACAAGGGCAAGAAAAAGATGGGGAAACATTCTGCCTTATACAACATCCTCAAAATTATTAATAGAATTCCAACTGCAGATTTATTTTATGAATTATCACATATTGCAGAAATTTGACTGTAATTTAGTAACTGTTGTAAAACCTAATAGGAAGAGGCCTAAAAGACAAATACCTCATAGGCAACTGTGTTGCCCAAGGACTCTTTTAATATGACACTGTTTACCCAGTGAAAGCTTCTATAAAGAAACTGGATTTTGAGAATCCCTTGCCTGTTTAACACACCTTTCACTACGTTCCTTTGGGCTATTCTGAATATGTAACATCACTTGCATATCTATGTTATCTTTCAGCCCACATTCCTAAAATGTTTTCCAAACAGCTGAGATGTCATAAATTCCCTTCCTTCCTTTGTATAGCAGTAGAAAAATTCACCCCCTCCCAGCGCAAATATAGTGCTGCTGTGTAGATGGCAAATTTCCTTGCAAGAAAAAAAATGGGGTTTTATCACAAACTGCCTTTTCTTGGTTAAACTGCATCAGCAACAGGGCCTATGCTAGTTTAGGCAGAGCAGAAAGTATACATCTATAAAAAGCTACAGCGATATAAAACCCACAAACAAGATAAATGTAATCTACCCAAGGCTCCACTGAGGAATAGTTAGAATCATAGACTCATTTAGGTTGGAAAAGACCTCCAAGATCATTAAATCCAACCATTAAGTCAACTCTACCACGTCCACTACTAAGCTATATCCCCAAGCACCACATCTACACAGCTTTTAAACCCCTTCAGGGATGGTGACTCCACCACCTCCCTGGGCAGCATGTTCCAATGCAAATTTCCTACTGTCCAGCCTAAACCTCCCCTGGTGCAGCTTTAGGCTATTCCCTCTTGTTCTATCACTATCTACTTGGGAGAGGTAGAGTAGCCACATATATAGAAGCTTCCCTCTGATTCTCTGGTTTTCTCTACCTCCTTTGCTACTCTTTCATTATGTCCAACTCTAACTTGGAGAAAAACTACTTCTGGAAAGATACTAGGTCAGTCATTATCATGGCAATATTTTTATGAGGTTAAGACAAAGATGTGTGTTAAAACTTGAAATTCCTCTTGTATGTCTAGTTATGTACAACTGTCCAAAGAGAGTTCAAAATAAGGCCAGTGAGTGGGAGGCAGGAAGAAAGTAGGCGAATAAGGCTCAGCAGAAAACCATCTCTAAGAAAGCAGTCTGTGCTCTTTTCAAGAAAAGCTGGAGGAAAATTATCAAAATGTATTAATTTGCAAATTCAGAGATTAATTGCACTGTGGTCAAATTTAAATTCCTTGCAAATTAACCTTATTTTATTAAGTATCTCCTGAAATTTTTATTCCTGGATGGGCTGTTAAAGTCTTTTCCTGAGCAACTCTTTCAATCAAAAGGAGATTGAGTCTTATCTTCATTCATCACAAAAAAAATTTGTCTTAACGAGTCCATAGGCTTTACTGACATTCTCACTCTATACTTCCTGCCCTCATGCATACAAAGTTTAAGAAATGCTTAAAAAAATCTCAGGAAAAAAATCCTCTATAGTGGGAAAAACAGTAAGAGAGTGGGAACGGACCTTTCATTTCTGTTCCTACTGTTTTCACTTACTACTAAGAGTAGATTGGATTGTTAAGTCACTAGGATTCTGTGTAGATCCCAGACAGTCAGAGTAGGTAGTTAGATCCAGGTCTTTCAAGCCTGTAACACATCAGGGTCACCCTATCAATTATGCTACAATACAATCCACGAATCACAAGAATCCTGCTGCTGCCTGCCCCAGGGAAGTACCGAAGCTGAACAGGACCCCTGATCTCCTACACCCCTTATTCTCTCCCAAAAGACCTAGAAGAGGGAGCAGTTGACAACCATGGAGAAGCTGGTCTTGAGGATTTATCATTGGGCAACAGTGGCAGTCATGGGCTTGCCCAAAAGCAGGGGCAAACTCTCTCTGCTTCTCTCCAGCTATCAGTATGCCAGATCACTTCAAACTGCACACAAACTTGCAGCTTTCTCCTCCTCACCTCACAGAGCCACAGAACAGCCTACGTTGGAAGAGACCTTAGAGATCATCTACTCCAACTTCCCTGCCACGGGGAAAGATGCCCCTCAACCAGAGTTGGTTGCCCCATGGGCCTCTCAGCTAGCCTTGGTTGCTCAAGACCTCATCCAACTTAGCCTTGAACACATCCAGGATGGGGCATCCACAACCTCTCTGAGCAATCTATTCCAGAGTCTCACGATCCTCGTAACCGAAGAACTTCTTCCTAAGAACCAAACTAAACCTACTCTCCCTCACCTTAAAACCCCTCCTTGTCCTATAGCTAGACAATCTTACATAAAGTCCCTCTCCAGCTTTTTTGTAGGTTCCCTTCAGGTATTGGAAGGCAGCTATAAGGTTCCCCCCCCAAAGTCTTCTCCTCTCTAGGCTGAACAATCCCAACTCCCTCAGCCTATTCTCATAGTAGAGGTGCTCCAGCCCTTGGATCATCCTTGTGACCCTCCTCTGGACTTGCTCTAGCAGTTCTGTGCGCTTCTTATGGTGGGACACCAGAAGTAGATGCAGTATCTGAGGTGGCATCTCACAAGAGCAAAGTAGAAGAATCTCCTCTCTTGATCTGCTGGCCACAACCCTCCTGATGCAGCCCAGGACATGGTTTGCCTTCTGGGCTGCATGAGTGCACTGCTCGCTCATGTTGAGTTTCAAATCAATCAACACCCTCAAGTCTTTCTCTTCAGGGCTACTCTCAACCCAGCCTGTATCTGTGCCTGGGACTGGCCCAAACCATACAGAAAGCCTATCTTATTTCCAGCTATTTTGAAAGCCCAACCACAAAGAAAGATTTCCAAAACTATGCTTGTTACCTCTCTTTGCGGCTCCCCAGCTTGCGGGCTGTGTATTGGTCCCCATAGTCCAATATGGAAAGGTGACGAGAAAAAACAGTAATTTTGTTGCCCACAAATAAATCCTCCAGGTGTAAACTCTCATACTTGGTGCGCTTCAGAAAGGTGCGATGGTTCTTCACATCATACTGCAGAGAAAAGAAAATTACAATATACCATAGCAAGAAAACTCAACTTTTACTCTGCCTTCAGAAATTTTCACAGAACTGTGGGACTGAATCTGATCAGGGTTGTTCATCCTGGAGAAAAGAAGACTGAGAATACCTTATACCTGCACTCCCATACCTGAAAGGAACCTACAGAAAGGCTGGAAAGGGACTTTTCATAAGGATGTCTATTAATAGGGCAAGGGAAAGCTGAGGAAGAGGTTTAGACTGGATCTTTGGAAGAAGTTCTTCAGTATGAGGGTGCTGAGGCTCTAGAATAGGTTGCCCAGAGAGGTTGTGGATGACCCATCCCTGGATGCATTCAAGGCCAGGTTGTTCATAGAATCAGAGAGTCATAGAATGGTCTGGGTTGGAAGGGACCTCCAAAGGTCATCTAGTCCAACCCCCTCTTCAATAAGCAGGGGCATCCTCAACTAGATCAGGCTGCCCAGAGCCCTGTCAAGCCTCAGCTTGAATATCTCCAGGGATGAGGCCCCAACCACCTCCCTGGGCAACCTGTTCCAGTGTTCCACTACCCTTATGGTAAAGAACTTGTTCCTAACATCCAGTCTAAATCTACTCTTCCCTAGTCTGAAGCCATTGCCCCTTGTCCTATCACTACAAGCCTTTGTAAACAGTCTCTCTCCATCCTTCTTGCAGGCCCCCTTCAGGTACTGGAAGGCTGCTATTAGGTCTCACTGGAGCCTTCTCTTCTCCAGGCTGAACAACCCCAGCTCCCTCAGCCTATCTTCATAGCAGAGGTAGCAAGGATGAGGCCTTGATCAACAAGGTCTAGTAGAGAGGTGTCCCTCCCATGGCAGGGAGGTTGGAGCAGACAACCTCTAAGGCCCCTTCCAGCCTCGGACATTCTGTGATCACTAAATTGACTCTGTCCAGTCTCACTGAAAGCTTTCCCTAGCAGATCTATGCTGTTTCACAGACCAATGGCTTGCACCGGGAATGATACACGCTCTGGCAGGTCTCCTTCCCAGGGCATTGTTCCAGTGATACTATGCTTTATTTGACTTTTGACTACATAAGACTCAGAATTAGGGATGGATGGATAACTGCAGTACTAGGTTGAGAAGTTTTCACTGCCTAAAGCTGCAAGCTCAAAGGCCTGTCAAGACAATTCAGCTCTATATCATCATTCCAAACAAGAAGCAAGACATTAATGTGTAGTTTTCTGGGTGGGCTGGCAAAGCACAAAAGGCAACCTGCTGAACAGTTTCTTCACTGCATGTAGATATTAAAGATGCCTTCAATTTCCTGAGGAAATAGAATCCTGTGAAAAGAAGAGTTTTGTTCTCGTTTGGCCAGATTTCCCCTTCTCTGTCTTGAATTACATGTTCTGTCCTCTATTGCAATGGTATATAGAGCTAAAAGAAAAACAAACAAAACAACAAACCATAATTCCCAAAATCTGTGAAAGAAAAAAAATAAGAGCAAAATTTTGAAATGTATGAATACTTTGTCCTGTTAGAAGTTTAGAAGAATTCTAAATTTTTCTACAATAACCAAAACTACAGATCAAAAAATATATACATCGATAGCTCCTTCTGCTGAAGCAAGGAATAATCCTCCCCTGCTGAAATGTCTTCAGTGCCTCATACATGCTCCTACTAAATGTTCTCTATTCAAGCATGGTAGGGAATGAAATGACAGCACACTAAGACAAAACAAACAAAACCAAAACACAAACTTGAATTCAACTAGTTTGTTTTTTTCCTGAACTTTGCCAGGAAGCCTATAAAATGCCTGGGTCATACTCACATTCTTCAGTATCTTGACTAAAAATCTGAACATTTCCTTGGTTATTCCACAAGCTATTTCTTCTTTTTCAAGAGGCAAATAAAGGTAGGGGGGAGGCATCTACCTGTTAAAGAATTCTTCTTTAGTGTGGAATTTTGCATCTGTTTAAAAGGCCTTTTTATAAAGCAAATGATAAGCCACAGCAGAATAATGTAAGACTGTTTGGACTGTTCCTCTCTTGCCCATGTATAATTAGAAGTACTCAAACCAAAATAGTTCTCTCATATGAATCCATCCCTCTTAAAGATTTCTTCTCTCTTTTTAAGAAATCTCTTGCAGAAATCAAGTTGCTCAGGCTTTATGAATTCCTCATAAGAGTCATTAACTATGGAAAATTCAGGGAATGAGGCATCTCTTTGTCAAGAGGTACAGTCTGATCATATGGGCTGCTTGCCTTCCTTGGACAAAAACCTGTGCTGTTTTCTTCCAGCTGCAAAGCAAGCTGGAAACTTATTATTCACACTATCATTTTTCTTCACAAGAACCAAGACATGAAGAACTGAAGAAGAAAAGGAAAGCTGAGGACTTCACATAACACAAGCCATCAATAGCTCTTCTCCACACTCAGCTGAGGTGTGTGGTAAAGAGCTACTGTCAGGGAGGTGAGAAAGGGGATGAAACATCTTTCTCATGAGCAAGTTGAAGCTGGCTCATATCTGTTACCTCCTTTCTCCTAAGACATGTCAGAGGTATGAGCAGGCTGGCGTCTCCTCAGGAAGATACTAAGCTATGTAAATTCTGCAGAAATGTAAAATAAATTTAAAAAAATCAAGAAAAGAATTCTAGACTTGATCTCTGTCCACAAACTCACCCTCAAAAATTATTTTGAAATATTCTTTCTCTAGAAAAGATACACATTTTTGCTTTTTTCAAACTCCTGTTCTGATCACACATAGCCCATATATACTCATGACTATGTACACGCCATACGATCTTAACCTAAGAGCACAGCAGAAAAATACAAAAGTCTACCAAGCCACAGGTGTTTGATGGTGAATGCATTAATAAGCTCAAGAACACCTTGAAAGCTCTTGGTTTTGAGACATCTAGGTGAAACGAACAATTTTGCCAGCCTACGCATGGTTGTGTAGGAAGATTATTACGGCTCCTGACTGATTAGCTAAACTGTCTCTGGGAAAGAAAAAATAAAAATCCTCACATTTTGACAACTGTGCACACACAGGTTTCATACCAAGAACTAACTTAAAAGGGACAACTTCATGATAGAGTTTGTTTAAAGAGACTACTAGGAAAAACTGCAAAGTTCACAGATGGGTACTATGGTCTCAGTAGGCACTAGACTGGGCAAGAAAAGGAGGTAAGAAAAGGATTTATTACTTCTGCATTTGATATTTATAGCAGGTAAACTAAAATTTGATAATGAAATTACTCAGTGTGAATATCCAAATCTTGGCTATTCTCAGACACGTAGGTGTTCATTAAAAATGAGCAAAGACTACCTCAAACTGTTCACTCATTCCTAAAAGGAAGTCCAAAACATGGAATGATTTATTAGGATTCTTTACATGCATATACATACATGCACACATGTATATGTATATTTAAAAAAAAAAATATATATGTGTATATATATATATATATGTATGCACCTGCTACTGCAAAATGCTTGGTTTAACCTGCTATCAAAACCCAGGAAGGATTATCTGTATGAACCACAGATCAGAAAGGCCTGTACAAACACCACTGATGGAAAAATTCAGATCTCACTGTCTGAAACATCCTTCCTTTCATTAAAACCAAATTAAGAGCAGTTTACCATTTCTTCTACTTTGATAAGACTCTTTCATATTTTACTCTTCAGAGACTTCTGGAATTCAGCTAAAGATTATTCCCCTGTTTGGCATCAGCTTCAATTTATATTTCAATACAGAAATCCGAGCAGAAACTGAATGAAAACAAATTTGTGAAAATCAAAGAAAGCTTTAAGAAAAGAAAAATCATAAATGTGGAAGCTCCTCCACATGCTTCACTTTGAATCTGTATTTTCACTTTTCTTTTAGTTGCAGAAACAGAGCATGATAAGTCTTAAGTTACATTTTCCTTATCTGGAAAATTAATAGGCATACGCAGTGGCTTGCCATTTTAGAAACCATTTAATTGAATATTACACTTCTGACTATAGATATATTTTTTTTTTATTCTTACCATTTCAACTGATCTATCTTTTGGATAATACAGAAGTTCATAACGCCGAAAGAGTGAAGCATTTGGGTCATACCATTCAGCAGTGAAAGCAAATCTGTCATCTTGACTCTGGAGAAAGAAAAGGGGGGTGGAAAGGCTGTTAGAGAAAGCATCCATGTTCTATAGGTAAAAACACACCAATAAAAAAAATTTCCTTGCATTTGTTACCAGCAAAGTAAAAAATAAAAATAAAAAATCACTAGTAAAAGCGTATGCAGTCTGCATATCATCTTCTGCTTATCACAGCTGGTGACATCTTTTCACTTGTTATCTATCACCCTTTAATCATGACAGAAACAGCATAGCAGTTTCCCAGGCAATCTCAAACATTATTCCAATTCAAACAGTCATGAAACATGGATTGTGACAGAAATTGTTGTTAGACTTCTTCACTTTGTGAAAGCATTTGATTTATTTTTATTTGTTAAAAAGAATGTGTCTGCTCACAACTACATTCATAGATTCATGGAATGGTTTGGTTGGAAGGAATCTTAAAGATCATCTAGTTCTAACCCCCCTGCCATGGGCAGGGACACCTTTCCACTAGAGCAGGTTGCTCAAGGCCTAGTGCAACCTGGTCTTGAACACCTCCAGGGAAGGGGTATCCACAACCTCCCTGGGCAACCTGTTCCAGTGTTTCACCACCCTCACTCTAAAGAATTTCTTCCTAATATCTAATCTAAATCTCCCCTTTTCCAGCTTGAAGCCATTCTCCCTTATCCTATCACTACAAACTCTTATAAAAAGTCCCTCCCCAACCTTTCCTTAGGCCCCCTTCAGGTACTGGAAAGGCCACTATGAGGTCTCCCTGGAGTCTTCTCTTCTCCAGGCTGAACAGCCACAACTCTCTCAGCCTGTCCCCACAGGGGAGGTGCTCCAGCCTTTGATCATCTTTGTGGCCTTCCTCTGGACCTGCTCCAACAGTTCCAAGGATGATGATGATGATGATAATGATAATAATAATAATAATAATAATAATAATAATAGTCTTAATACATTTTCTACACATTCTACAAGAAAACATTTTTGCCTTTTTAAGCAGTCATATCTGAACATATTCAAGTTGAGGACAACATTAGTTTGATTCTCTACTTAACTTCCTGAAATTTAAATAAAGCCCAATTTAATTTACAACTCATTTCCTGTCCCTAGAGAGTGTGACAAGAAACTTAGACTGCAATAATTTTAAAACCATAGCTACATGCATAGCTTCTCACCCTTCAGAGGATAATCCCCCACAGGAAAGTAAGCACAACGTTGATGCCATGCACATAGACACACACTGTTAACACTCCCTAGTGGTGTGTGTTTGTTAGCTACTGACCCTGCAGTATCAATTATTTGATAGCTGCTAGATATTGCTTTAACTTTTTATTTTCCACACTTCTTCTAAATCTTATTGCTGCTCCTGAGGGTAAGCTCAATCTTGTCACAGGCTTCCACTGTTTAGATGTATCTGTACCCTTCTTCAACATCTCTCCATCAGGGCAAGCCTGTACAGATACAGACATTTGAAAACAAAACCACTAAACTAAACCAAACCAAACCAAAGAAAAACAAACCCGAAACAACAGTGATCTCACTTTTGCTGTCAGTGCATTTTTTCCCTTTCAGCATCTTCAGCTTAAAAGTGACTGTCTGCATTTATATTTGGGGCTAAACTCTAGCAGCTGCTTTATCGATAAACTGATGACCCTTCCCCCAGCAGAGAGGGCGAATCTGGAAAAACAGACTCACAGGCTGAAACGAAAACAGACTTAACAAAATAGCTGAACTGGTATCAATGTAAATACAAAGTATATGAAGTTGTACTGAGCCCAGCAAAAGTGCAGCAGCCACACTAAACAGGAAAGAAGTCCTCAAGATCAGGGTGAGAAGCCCAAACAGAAGCCATTAGAGGGAGGTTCCTCTCTCCTCAACAAACCTCCCTGAGCATGCACTGAACGTGATGCTCATGGTTTGGGACATACCTGTAGCTGGCTCCAGCCAGCTGTCTTGGATGACTCAGAACTGCTAGTCATAGAATGGTAGGGGTTGGAAGGGACCTCCAGAGACAACCGAGTCCAAATCCCTTGCAAAGCAGGACCACTTAGGGCAGGCCACGCAGGAGCACACCCAGGCATCCAGACCTGCAGCCCATGACTGGCGTGGGATTTTGACCAGTCAAAGCCAGGACACTGAGTAAGTGCTTCTGCAGACTGAAGTCCTAACACAAGCAGCAGCAGGAATGAATGAGATATTGAAGAACAATTCCAGAATTTTACAGTGTCATGAACGCTTGTACTTGTTCAGTCAAAAGCATCATGGCAAGTGTCCCACCCTCCTGTCAGCCCTTGCACTGCATGATTGCATCACAGAAAGACTTACCCAGCGAGGCAGCACAGTGCTCTGTGAAGGATGCAAACTTTCGTTTCTAACTGTAGAAGTCTGCATAGCACTGAAAGCCTTATCTGCACAAGCTACTTTAAATTCTGTCTTATCTCCACACTACATGCTGCAGCCTCTGACAACACTCACAACTCTTGGTTTAGGTGCAGCATCCAGCACAAAAACTGCCTAGAAATTTAGCCTGATTTCTTGCCCTTACTTAAGCCAGACACAGATTCATAGATTCGTGGTGGAATAGGCTGGGCTGGAAGGGACCTTGAAGATCATCTAGCTCCAAACACCCTGCATGGGCAGGCACACCTTCCACCAGACCAGGTTGCTTAAGGCCTCACGCAACCTGGCCTTGAACGCCTCCAGGGAGGGGGCATCCATGACCTCCCTGAGCAACCTCTTCAGTGTCTAACTACCCTCACTGTAAAGAATTTATTCCTAATACCCAGTCTGAATCTACATTCCCCAATCTTCAATCCATTCCCTCTTGTCCTATCACTACAAGCCCTTGTAAAAAGTCCCTTCCCAGCTTTCTTGTAGGCCTTCAGGTACTGGAAGGCTTCTGTAAGATCTCCGCAGAGCCTTCTCTTCTCCAGGCTAAACAGACCCAACTCTTGCAGCCTGTCCCCATAGGGGAAGTGCTCCAACCCTATGATCATCTTTGTGGCCCTCCTCTGAACTTGCTCCAGCAGTTTCATGACCTTGTCCTGAGGGCACCAGAACTGGATGCAGTACTCCAGGTGGGGTCTCACCAGAGCAGAGTAGAGGGGGAGAATCACCTCCCTTGTCCTGCTGGCCATACTTCTTTTGATGCATCCCAGGACATGGCTGCCTTCTGGGTGGCAAGTGACCTTGCCAACTCATGTTGAGTTTTACATCAACTGACACCTCCAAGTTCTCCTCAAGGCTGCTCTTGAGCCACTCCTCACCCAGCCTTTATTTGTGCTTGGGATTACCCCAGCCCAGGAGTAGGACCTTGCACTTGGTCTTGTTGAACTTCATGAGGTTGGCTTGGGCCCACCTCTCAATCTTGTCCAAGTCCCTCTGGATGGCATTCCTTCCCTCCAGCATGTCAACAGGACCAAACAGCTTGATGTCATCTGCATCACGTCAAGAGGAGTGTGGCCAGCTAGTCAAGAGTGGTGATTCTTCCCCTTTACTCTGCTCTTGTGAGACCCCCCTTCAAATACTGCATCCAGTTCTGGTGTCCCCATCATAAGAAGCATATAGAACTGTTGGATTGAGTTCCGAGGAGGGCCACAAAGATGAAACAAGGGCTGGAACACCTCTGCTATGAGAATAAGCTGAGCTGGGGTTGCCCAGTGTAGAGAGAAGACTCTGGGAAAGCTTTATAGCTGCCTTCCAATACCTGAAGGGAACCTACAGAAAGGCTGGAGGAGGACTTTTCATAAGGGTGTTTAATGATAGGACAAGGGGAAATGGTTTGAAGCTGAGGGAGCGTAGATTTAGATCTGGATCTTAGGAAGAAATTCTTCAGTATGAGGGTGGTGAGACTCTAGAATAGGTTGCCCAGAGAGGGTGTGGATGCCCCCTTCCTGGATGTGTTCAAGGCTAAGTTGGATGAGGTCTTGAGCAACCAAGGCTAGCTGAGAGGCCCGTGGGGAGGTTGGAGTTGGTAATCTCTAAAATCCCTTCCAACCTAAGCCATTCTATGGTTCTATGATTCTATGAGATTACAGAGAAGCAGTTCTCTACAAAAGAGGTTGTCTAAAAAGATAGACAATCCTGTTTCTAGTGTACTACCCTCCAAAAGTTAATTAGTGATGTATGAAATTAAAACAGATGCACCATACTTTAATCGATGAAGTCTCAGAACATGAAGGCATATACAGTTGCATTACTTCATGCTATTTATTTCATACTATAGCATCATTTTCAAGCCTATTTTCTAGGTAGCATTGCCAGAGAAGCAACTAAATTGCATGTAGGCAAAACTTCCAAATTTTCTAAATGCTTACTTGTCTCAGAGAAGTAATACATTTAGGAGAACAAGCAAATAAAAAAAAATAAAAATAGATTTTTCACTTAGTAACCGTTATTAGTCATCAGCACCTTCATGTTTATAGTAAGAAATTATATTGTGTCTCTGGCCTGGTGAGGAATTGGTCTGTTTCCTTCTAAAATGATCTTGGCTTTAAGGTCCACTTGAAATTCACATTATAAGATCTGAATGTCTGAGCTATTCATATCTTATTTTTCAACAAACTGCTTCTAATTCAGCTGAATGGCAGAAATGACCATTTTGTAGTATCTTCCTTTAGCATTGTAAGCAAAGGCAACATAATAAATGCTACTTAGACTTTAAAAACACTGCAGAGCTAGCCCCCAAACACCAAATAATGTTATCAGTAAGCAGGAAAATTCTAACCTATTATTATTTTGTATCTGGAAAATATATAGAGATAAGAGTTTTCTAAAATGACCAAGACAAATTCTGTAAAGCTTCTCCTGGGCTACAAGAATTTAGAACCATAGAATTGTTGAAGTTGGAGGAGGCCTTCGAGATCATTAAATCCAACCACTCACCTAGAGCTCACAATTCCACAGCTACTGCTAAGCCACTGCCACTAAGCCACACCCCTCAGCAATACATCCATGCATCCTTTAAAAATTTCTGGGAATAGTGACTCTACCACCTCCCTGGGCAGCCTGTTCCAATGCCTGATAACCCTTTCTGTGAAGAAAATTTTTCCTAATACCCAGCCTGAACCTCCCCTGGAAAAATTTGAGGCTATTTCCCCTTTTCTGGTCCCTTGTTCCATGTGAGTAGAGATCAACCTCCACCTTGCTCCAACCCCATTTGAGGTAGTTGTAGAGAACAATGAGTCTCCCCTCAACCTCCTCTTCTCCAGACTAAACAACCCCAGTTCCCTCAGACATTCTTCTTAGGATTTGTGTTCAAGGCCCTTCACCAACTTAGATGTTCATCTCTCTGGACAAGCTCCAGCGTTCTCAGGGATGTCCAACGACAGGACAAGGGACAGTGGGTGCAAGCTGGAACATAGGAGGCTCCACATGAACATAACGAAAAACTCTTTCACTGTGAGGGTGACAGAACACTGGAACAGGCTGCCCTGAGAGGTTATGGAGTCTCCCTCTCTGGAAACATTCAAAACCTGTCTGGATGCATTCCCGTGTGACCTACTCTAAGTGATACTACTCTGGCAGGGGTTTGAACTAGGTGATCTTTTGAGGTCCCATCCAACCCCTAGCATTCTGTGATTCTTGTAGTGAGGGGCCCAAAAGTGAGCACAGTATCTGAGACATGGTCTCACTATTCTTGATGCAAGCCAGGATGCCATTGGCCTTCTTGGCTACCTGAGCACACTTTTGCCTCATATTCAGATGGCCATCAATCAACACCCCCAGGTCCCTCTCTGCCAAGCAGCTCTCCAGACACTATTCCCTAAGCTTTTCTCTGCTTCATGGACATACAATTCTCACAATAAGTATGGCTAAAGGTAAAGAACAGTGTCAGAAGAAGAAACACTGTAAAAATAATTGGAAACTGATTATATTTGAAGGGCTAGACTGTTTCAGAGGTACTCAGGCGAAACAGAGAAATGAAAAGCAAAATGAAAACCCTGCCAAACAAGCAATTTTACTATTGCAGATTCATGCAATAATTCTGAATACAATCACGACATTGACTAATGTGAACTTACTCTGGTCAGTCCTTGCCAGTCAACGTAAAGCTGCCACTCCAAGTCACCAAGCAATTTAAAACCACATGTATTAAAAAGTGAGTATATATTAAGCTCATAATGCACCTTTTTCAATAAGAATTGAGACTGAGACTTTTATTTACTTGTCTAATGCAGGAGTAGAATTTTCAAGGCAGAAATCAAACACAAAAACCTGTCCATTTCTCATCACATTGCAATAAAATTTTAAATCTTCACAGCTGTGGGGTAACTGCCTGGCTTACCGTAGGACCAGAATGAAAATTAATGTAGTGCACTTTGGGAGAAATGTTGAGATGCTTACAACCAATAGATGTTTATGTTATCCTTGGAAATTAAGATACATGAACCCAGCCTGCCAAACAGCTGAATGAGGAAATCTTGTGAGGATGAGACAGCCTTGTTTCAGCAAAAATTGATCAAGCAAGTCTAAAACAATAAAACCACACAGCTTCAAAACAGATTTTGAAGGCTACAGTGTCCAAGCAAAGACATTTGCCTAATTAACTGCAATTTTAGTATTAAAGTTAACACCCCTCAGCATGATAACGAGCCAGAGTACATGTTAAACACATACGACTGTGTTACTCAACTCACCCCCCAAATCCCGCTAAATGACACCAAAAAGGCAGAGACAGACGGGGTTAGGACATAAAAAGCCATGAGAGGAGCACCAATCTTGGGGGGAAAGACTGTAGATTTAGCAGAGATGAGGACAGTAGCTGGGCTGTGCTTCTTTTTCTCCACCCAAGACAGGGACACGTTCTTGATAAGAACTGCACCTTCAATATACACCTTAACTTTTGCTGTGTTAGAGCTGTGCAAACATTTCCATCTCCAACTGTGTCAGATGCTGCCCAGGGTTTATTAACTCCAGCTCTATCACTTGCAGTTAGTGCATTTATCACCAGCAATCCCAAATCTGTTGTACCTATCACCTTGTCAAATTAAACCTATCAATTATTTTAACTTGCATGCACCAGTACAGGTTAGGGGTTGATCTTGTAGAAAGTAGCTCCATGGAGAAGGACCTTGGAGTCCATCCATGGAGTTGACATGAGAGAGCAATGCGCCCTTGTGGCCATGAGGATCAGTGGTATCCTGGGATGCATTACAAGTGTGACCAGCAGGTCGAGGGAGGTTCTCCTCCCCTCTACTCTGCCCTGGTGAGGCCTCATCTGCAGTACTGTGTCCAGTTCTGGGCTGTCCAGTTCTGGGCTCCCCAGTTCAAGAGAGACGGGGAACTACTGGAGAGGGTCCAGTGGAAGGCCACAAGGATGATGACAGGACTGGAACATCTGTCTTATGAAGAAAGGCTGAGAGACCTGGGGCTATTTAGCCTAGAAAAGAGAAGGCTGAGAGGGGATCTGATCAGTGTTTACAAATACCTTAAGGGTGGGTGTCAAGAAGAAAGGGACAGTCTCTTTTCAGTGGCATCCAGAGGTAGGACAAGGAGCAATGGACACAAACTGGACCACCAGAAGTTCCATCTCAACATGAAGGAAAACTTCTTTCCTGTGAGGGTGCTGCAGCACTGGAACAGGCTGCCCAGAAAGGTTGTGGAAACTTTCAAAACCTATTGGGATGTGTGGCGTGCTCTAGGTGATCCTGCTTTGGCAGGGGGGTTGGACTCGATGATTTCCAGAGGTCCCTTCCAACCCCTACTGTTCTGTGAGTCTTTGAACTTTCTGAACCTGTGTCAGTGCAAGTCCTTACTGGGGTACTGAAAAACAGGCAATGATTAATTTTGTCAAACACTTTCAGCATGAGTCCTGGTGCTCTGAGACAGGCAGATGTTGGGATCTTACCCATGATGAGCCAATAGCCCTGATATTATCTTTCCTGAAAGTTTACTTTCATTTGGTTTACTGATTAATCAACAGGACTGGCACAGAACACAACTTTCTTACATACCCTTTCACTAGTGTGCCCTAGACCACAATGTAGGAAGAAGACTCAAAGATGAGAAAGTACTATGGGAGACATGCTAAGTTTTATCCCTGGCTTCTGCTCATCCTCCTAATACAGGAGAAAAAATAGTTGAGCAGAGCAGAGTGATTATAGACCAGCAACAATCTGCCATGTGGTATCATGTTCAATGTACCACACTGTTCCAGACCACTATCAAAGGGGAAGATTTCACAGCCCTCTACCAGAGAGCCCCATCAGTTCATTCCCCCAGGAAATGGCTGAAACAGGCAGTCACTTGTGAAATCAACTCACTGCGAACAGCTCAAGTAATAACAAACCAAGTGAATCTATAAATACGTTAAAACTCAGAAAATTCTTGCTTTAAAGCATGAGTTTCCATTCATTTATATACTGTACCCTCGTTAAAATCACACACCGCCTCAGGTGCTATGACTATGTGAGTAACCAAGCAATACCTAATGGGGAAGAAATAATTTTTCATAACTTTTCACATCAGTGGGAAAATTACCAGCATTAAAAAACCCAGCAGTGACTGTGCACTTTATATTTATATCCTGATAGTTCTAGAGCAGCTGTCTTTAGCTCAACTTTCACAGCCTCTTTCCATAGTAAAATCTAGGGCCACTGGAATCAGTGCCGACAAAAGTTCACCTACTGCAAATATAGAAAGAAAAATCTTTTCCTTTCCTCCTCCTTTTGCAAGCTGGGTGGGAAAACATTTTGATGCATGTGTAGGTTTTGCTAGCTTACACTCTTTTGTTTATATTACTATGTGTGAATATGCAGTAGGATGGCTCCGTGCACGAGCAACATCTACTGAAGCACAGCTGAATTAACAAAATAAGATTTTGCACTTAGTTCTGAAAGTGATGGGGGAAGCAATCATTCTTAGGTAGCAGAGGACTAAACTCTAAAAGCTCAATCCAAGCATCTAAAGTGTTCACAAAAAACTCAGCTGCAGGGGGAAATGGTTTGTCTGGAACATAGCTGGCAAGGAAAGCATAACCAGAAAGCAGAATGCTTAGCAAGCTGGGCAGGAAATGATTGCTTGTCCTGTAAACCTTTTATACTTCCAAAGAGCTTCTGTTCTGCAGTAAAACAAAAGCAGATCTTCCAAATGGTTTCATAAGAAGCAACAGAAAGAATGGTTTCATGTGAAGCAGGATGAAGAAGGTGATTCTTCCCATCTACTCCGCTCTACTGTGTCCATTTATGGTGCCTCTAATACAAGAAGGACATCGAACTGCTGGAGTGGGTCCAGAGTAGGGCCACAAAGATGATCAGAGGGCTGGAGCACCTCCTATAAGGGGAAAGGCTGCAAGAATTGGAGCTGTTCAGCCTGGAGAAAAGGAGGCTCCAGGGAGAACTTATAGCAGCCTTCCAGTACCTGAACGGTACCTACGAGAAAGCTGAGGAGGGACTTTTTACAAAGGCTTGTAGTGATAGAATAAGAAGGAATGGATTTAAGCTTGAGGAGGGCAGACTTAAACTAGACATTAGGAAGAAATTCTTTACAGTAAGGTTGGTGAGACACTGGAACAGGTTGCCAAGGGAGGTTGTGGACACCCCCTTCCTGGAGGTGTTCAAGGCCAGGCTGCATGAGCCCTTGAGCAACCTGGTCTAGTGAAGGTGTGCCTGCCCGTGCAGGGGGGTTGGAACTAAATTATCTTTAAGGTCCCTTCCAATCCAAGCCATTACATCAGTCTATGAACAGTGGTAGAACAGTAGCTCAGGAACTAATGAACTTGAAGGGGAAGGTAGAGAACCAATTTTATCCCTCTGGCCTGAAACATACAGAGCATATATCTGGATTTGTTTTTCCTAGCTTCAAAACGCCTCCTGTGCCACACTATTTTATTGTTCTGGGGTGAATATGTCTGTCCTCTTCCTCTAGTTCTGACTAGAAGCTTCATCCTAGAGTTTCTCTTACAATGAGGAACACAGGGAATCAGGAGCTAAGGAACACTTTTTCTGCTGGTCATAGGCACTCTGGAACTTTTCAGTCCAAGGGAAGGACATTTGACGTTATGCCCCTCGCTGTTATATGGGCAACATATTTTTACTACAATTCTACGTTTCACATGACTTTCTTCTTCCCATTATACAGATAATTCTGACCCATCTGTAGGCTTGAAGTTAGTATTCCTCTGCCAGTTTGTCATTTCATGCTTTTAGGCTGCAATCTCTGTGATCTGTAACTGACTGGAAACAACTACTCGTGCTTAACCTAGTCATCAGCCTGCAATGTATCATAACCCCTTTAGCTCACTGCTCAAGAAAATGTCACATGAAACAGTATCAAAATACCGCCTAAATTCAGAAAACCCCTGAGGTATCTATAAAATGCACCTTCACATGTTGTTAGCAGTCTGGTCTCTCTAACATGCATGACATATTTGACACAGGCCCACAGCCTGTTGCCTACATATTTACAAGTTTAAGAGTCATGAAGAGTATTGTTAAATTGTAAGTGGGCAGCTTCGTGTCTGCTGCTCCTTCAATTTTCTCAGTGACTCAGTGACTCTGAAATCAGACCAGAGAGGAAAAAAAAAATTGAAAAACCTGAATCAGCTCCTAGTGAAGCAATAAAAAGACAGCACAAACCTCAGTAACAGCTAAAATAGTGCCAAAAGGATCCATCTTGATATCTGTCTTTCGTATAACTGTGCTGTCACAGGGAAAACCTGCAGTTAAGATCTGATCTTAAAAATCAAGCTGTTTACACAAAAATTACTGGGAACAGGATGATCCAGCAGACAGGAACTATGTTCACATTGAATGGGTATTTCTCCAAATACACACCCAAAAAAAAGCCTTCCAGAAAGATTTCCCTGAAAGTTCTTAAAATTCTGACAATCATTTTAAAAGAAACATTTGTTTCATAATCTGCCCTCCAACAACCAGGCTGGGGGCACTCTCAAAAACACTTTTGGAAGAGTAAGAATACTTTTATGGAAAATTAGATGGTATCAATGGACTTTCCAGGTGAAGATATCATGAAGCTGACTGCCTCCAACTTCAGGTAGTCTGTTCCTGCATTAACATATATTACCTTGCACTTTTAGGGAAAAAAAGATAAAAAACATCACAAAACCATGCAAGTTTGCTGACCATTCACTTTGGTGAAAAAATAAAACGTGGTGAAACAGACAGTCAACATACATCTTTCTCCTTGTCTTTCCTCTTTGTAGGACGTGTGTTTCCTCTTTGCTGTATGTGTTGGTGCCTTTCTTGGTGCTTTCCACAGACAGATGTTGGCCTCATGCTTTTCAGACAGTAGGCTGAAGTGAGGAACCTCACCAGCGGCCTTCATCAAGAACATTATTCTCAGAACTGGGTCCAGAAGTTATTGTTGTAGATACATGATCAACCTTTAACAGCAGGTATACAAGTCTTGTAATTAATTGAAATGGTCCTCAAAGCTCATAAATCACCAATCACTCATCTTCGTCTTGCAGACCAATCACCACTCAGATTTAACTCTACTCCCTAGTACAGAAGAAGACTTTAGCACAAATTAAAAGATAGTCACCGATAAACTCCTAGTCTGAGGAATAGTCATGAATTTCAGACAGATCCATCTCCACCTTCCTCAAAGGCAGCTACTCAAAGTCTTACACTCCCCCAGCAGGCCACAGATGCAAGCACTGTCACAGCACCACTTTAAGAGCCCCAGAAGTTCTTTGCTTGCTTTAAATGGTTCACGTATTAGTTTTCCTGGTCTCTCATTCTAACATCCATCTAGCTTTGCTTTATTTTGCTTTCAGGTGCCTCTGTCTAGGGAATTGCAGGACCAGCACTAAGCCCAGCTTCAGCAGCCCTGAGTGCTTCTGAACTGCGAACACAAAGAAATGTAACTTGCATTATCTTTAAAGATAAAATTAAAGATAAACCAGGGGTTAGGAGTGCTTTTCTTTCATGTAAGGACATCTTAAATGTGACAGCCCTCCACAGATAGATCTATAAAGCTGAAAAAGGAAAACGAAGCACATTTAAAACAATTGGAATCTCTACAAAAATGTTACATAAAAAGTCAACATATCAAAGAGGACAAGTCAAGCTCTTCATGAACTTCTGTGCAATCTCTGAACTTTCTGCATGTTTTTCTCCAGCTGTAACATGGGAGGGCTTGCCATGCTGGGCACTAGTATATAAAAGAGATACTTGTATTATAAAAGCTGTAACTCCAGCTTATACAAACCAGGCTGCTTCAGTTCCTCTTACACAATTCTTAACTGGACTGCTACACTGAGACGCATCTCAGAGCACAAAGGAATAGTGAGCAAAACAGATGGTGTAACTTTATCAGAGTACAAAGCACTTGCTTTTTCATCAAACATGTCTATCTTTGTAGTTTTCAGGCACTGCATGCCCCACATTCTGACTGAACTAGAAAGACGTTTAACTACAACCATCAACAGTCTTAAGCAACTGCACTTCCAAACGACTATTCTCTACCTTTCTTTAGAACTGCTTGGCATTACCGAATGACAAGTACTTCTGCAAGCACCAGAAGTAACAAAGCCTGATTCTCTATACTCATGTCCTCATCCCTGATTGTTTTGACCACAGCCTCGCTGCAGCTCAGGCATTTAATAAATGCTAATAACCACTTGGATTCTCTGACTTCTAACCAGGGTTGAGCTCACACTGAAGCCTTTCTTTAAAGATGCTTTAAAGCATTTTCTTCCCCATCCCCGTTCTTATGAAACCTGGGCAAACATCATTATGCCTCTGCTAAATCCAACTGAAATCTGCCAGGGGAAAACTTACTGGTCACATATTTATAAACTGTGATCAAACAAACTTTGATTTTCTGAGGCAAATAGACTGAAAGCAGACATACGAAAAATTCTGTTTGCATGCCACAAGTAATTTTCCATCATCAATAATTCTTTACAAGAAAAATTTCCATTTGTGAAAGAAAAGGGAAAGAAAAAAATGTGCAAAGCAGCTAAGCCATTAAATATTAGCAACAATTTTGAAAGACAGAAAGAAGAGACTTCAGCCATACTGGTGGTATTTAAGGAATAACATGCTGAGTGGCAGAAAGCACTCTCATTTTCAGCATTTAATTCACTTAGATCCTGAAACAAATCCTCAGCAGTACATGCTCATTAGGTTGGAACTGGATCATATTTAAGGACCTTTCCAACCCAAACCATTCTATGATTCTCTGATGCTTTTTGGACTACATACAGTCCTCTGGCTATTGCTGCCTGGAGCATCTGTTGCAAGTAACATGGCAATACTTCTGTCTCTGTAGCACTAACCTAGTGAATCTGTCTGTTCCACTGGGATCTCAGTTCAGTAAATCATCCTTACATTTTCAGGGGTTCTGATGAACACAGCTCTAGCATGCTGAAGGCCCCAGATTTTCTTCTCAGATTTAGGAAGCTGCAATCCCAAGTTGCATCAGCAAAATTGTCTTGCTCTTCGGTTAAGTTACTAAGGAAGAAATCTTTTACTACTAGATTATGTGAATTCTGCAAGCTTCCTATGAAGTGTGTAAGCATGATTAATGTAACCTTCCCCCTCTCTCTGCTCCCCTCAGTCTCTCAAGTTACCTCAACCATTTAACTTCAGCCCTCTGCAATTAGATGCAATGGTTAAGTACTTACTAACAGGATTCATGTTATTTTTCTAATTATGCAACACAATTTCTCTAAAACACATGGAGGATGCCATACTGTTGTTCACTGCTGCTCACTGACAGGTTTAGCTTGAGAATCATAGAATTGTTTTGGTTGGAAAAGACCTCTAAGATCAAGTCTAACAGCCAACCTCAGACCACCATGGCTATTAAACCATGTCCCAAAGTGTCAAACCTTGTCTTTGGAGGAATGTGGCCCCATTTAATGCATGCTTATAAAGCTGCAGATCATAAGCTATATTCTTGTACTCAGATTTACATGATCACAGGTAATTCCTCTGAGAGTAGTCAGTAGTGGCAAGGCTAATGCTGCCATGGTCATGATGAATGCTGCATCTCTGCACTGTGAGCTTAGTGTCTGCCTGTGACCCCATAAAGGGAAACAGAGCTACATATGCACTGAACTACCCATACACATCCCACTATAGGATCCAACTCATATTGTATTTACAGGAAAAACATTTTTGAAAGGCTAATAACTTGGTCCAACATTAAAGTTGATGTCAATACTCAAAGGTATTCTTTTATAAACACCATTCCTCTGGCAAACATTCAGCTCTCAATTTACAATTTTTTTCAGAACTAAATTTGAAAATATTTATTTTTAATTAGTATTCTTAAATATTTTCAATTTCACACACACATTCTGATTCAGGCCTTCCATTAATTTTTCAACCTCCAATAGAAAATTTCAAGCAGAAAGGCAAAAATTTCAGAAGGTTACAAGCAGCTGGAAGTAGAATTTTGAAAGGAAACACAAAGAAATCCTAAAGCAAAGTTGTCAACAGCACTTCAAAGCAGTATAATGCCTACAGCATCTTCAGATTATATCACCTCATAATAGTCTTCTGAAAAGCATTTTTACCGAGAACTGGCTGGTAGCCTTGGAATCACAGCTAAGGGAGAGAGGGTCCTTCAATCAGCCAACACCATGACCATTAACACCAAGGAGTTTGAGTGAATGCTCTACAGACCACACATGCTGCATCTACCTTGATCAGTCAGAGCTTCTAACAGTCAAGTAACAATTTACAGTCCTATGAAGCAGACAGACTCTGCTGACACACTTCTTATTAAGGTGAACACTTAAACATTTACTTTGCACTGCTCTTTAATTAAATCTTAACATCAAAATACTTTCATTTTTTCTCAGATTGCATCAAACAGTAATTCTAAGGAAGTTGGGCTAAGACCATATTTCAGATAGCACAGATATCATGGTCATGTATCCTTTATTCTGACGTCAGACTAATCACAAGTTACATGTGACTGGAAGTTATCATGTTAAAAAGCTGTTCAGCAATTTAAGTACTTCTCATAGAATTACAGAATTGTTTTGGTTGGAAAAGACCTCTAAATTCATCAAGTCCAACAGTCAAACTAACACTACAACAGACATGAAACCATGTCCCAAAGTGCCATGTCCACATGTTTCCTGAACACCTCCAGGGACAGTAACTTCACCACCTCTGTGGGCAGCCTGTTCCAATGCATGACCATTCTTTCAGGAAAGAAATTTTTCCTAATAGCTAACCTAAACCTCCCCTGGGGCAGCTTGAGGCCATTTCTTTTCATCCTATCACCTGATACCATGGAGAAGAGACCAACCCTCACCTCACTGCAAGCTCCTTTCAGGGAGCTGTAGAGAGCAATGAGTTCTCCCTCCAGCCTCCTCTTCTCCAGACTAAACAACCTCAGTTCCCTCAGACACTCCTCATAAGACTTGGTCTCTAGACCCTTCACCAGTATTGTTTCCCTTCTTTGGACATGCTCCAGCACCTCAATGTCTTTCTTGCAGTGAGAGGCACAAAAATGAAGCCAGTATTTGAGGTGCGGCCTCACCAGTGCTGAGAACAGAGGCATGATCACTTCCTTATTCCTGCAAGCCATACTATTCCTGACTACTTAATGTAGCTAAAATTATTGAGGAATCCTAAACAAACAAATAACATGCAACTGGTTCTCTGGAACACTGCCCTGAGTGATCCTGCTTTGGCAGGGGTGTCGGACTCGATGGTCTCTAGAGGTCCCTTCCTAACCCTAACAATCTGATGCTGTGAGCGCTGGCGAGAGTCGCTTCTTTACAAGTACAGGAGCGCCCTCTAGTGCTCAAGGACAGCTTGAGCACCTTCTTGAAACTCAAGAATTAACTGAAACGAACAGTAAGAAGCCATCTCTTCTATCTCATCCTAGTGCGCTACGCCTCAAAATTAGCCACCTTGTAAGACGAGGTAGAAATGACTAAATTATAAAGCACAGATCGCCACAACCCGGGGGATAAAATCCTTTCACGTTGGAAAACTGCTGACATGTGGGCACGCAGCCCACATGGGCTAGCAGCACTGTCCACTCCAGGCAACTTGCAAGAGCCACCTCACAGAATTTCTCTCATACTTGGAACATACTCCTCTAGGCATTAGTGTGAGGAAAAAAAAAAAGAATTTCTATTTCTTGCATCTGCTCATCCTCATCTGACCAAGGAATATTCTCCTTATACATTCAAATACTTGCTAAGGTCTGGTTCTTAATACCAACCTGCAGCAGCATGTTCCAAAGCCCAGCTATACAAAATTCACTCCCTTTATCAAACCTTAGGCTGTTTTTTTTCTTTTGATTTTGTTGGTTGGCAGAGAACTACTGGGTTCCACACACAAAACACTACTAAGTGACCTTGACATGCTAGGCCTAGCACAATGTTTACTTCCAGGAAATAGTATTTTTGATGATTATTCCTGGTAGCCACAATTATAGTTAAATGTCAATGTTCATGAAAAAACCCTCTTCAGACTCACAGCAATATGTATTCCCTACTACCACCATTTCTCACCAGGTAGTTAATGATTAACAGAGTATCCCACCTGGATATACTAAATCACTGTAATATTTCAGAACCTGACACTAAAATGTTTAACTACACAGCCAAAAACACTTTTCAGAGGCACACTATTCCCTTAATTTAAATGAAACAGACTCTATCAAACAGAAGAAAGACAACAGCTTCAGATTTTAGCACTTAGCCACTGAGCACCTAAACAGTCAGGGGCTGGAGAACACAACACACAAGATAAGGCTGGGAGAACTGAGCCTGCACATCTCAGAAAAGACTGAGGGTGACCCTACTGCTGTCTACAACTACCTAAGTGAAAGACACCAGAAAAATGGAGCTGGACTCCAAGGTATGCAGTGATAGCAAAAAAAGCAAGAGACACAAGTTGAAACATTCCAGTTGCATATTAGGAAAAAAAATAATTACAAGAGTGGTCAAACACTGGCACAGGCTGTCCACAGGAGGTGTACATCTGCAGAGATGTTCAGGGCTTGCCTGGATGTGGCCTGGCACAGTCTGATCTGGCTAGACCACTTTAGAGCATGTGGGAGGTCCCTTCCAACCTAAATGATGATTCTGTGACTCTTGTTAATAGTTTGGAGGCTACTTGCCCAAAGGTAACATCCATCCTTCCGAGCTTCTTCAGAGCTTACACAGACCTGTTGGGTTCATATATTAACAGTCTAGACGTGGTTTCAAAAAAAGAACTCTCTAAGTATAAATGCTAACCACGTCAAGCCTGCCTGGAACAATTCTCAAATAGCCACTGTCTCTTCTCATAAAATTCTACTAGTTTTTCTTGCCAACTGAACAGAAAGTTATAACTTTTATTTGCTGAGTAATTATTTAATTTCTTCAGTTTCTGATAATATAAAAAGAAAAAAAACACAAAACCCAACCAAACAAAACAGCGACAAACACAAAAACAAACAAAAACCCCAACAATAAACCACAAACCAACAACCTGAAAGATCTGAAAAGACAACTCTGGGTGATAAAGGGAGATCAATATCAAATGTATTGTTAGGTAATGCCAGCTAACTTTGACTATCACAATGCCAACTACTTGAACCACTACATCAGAAGAGACACCAATGCATCTAAAATTACTTGTGGAAAGAGGGCAATTTCTGCAAGCCAAAGCCAAGACTTGACTAGAGCAGGATTCTGAACCTGTCAACTTTATATTTGTAGCATGTACAAATGTATATTTTACAGCATGTAATGTCATAAAGATGGCAACATCAAACCCAAGAGGAGATCCTGAAACAAAGGAAATTTATATTTTTAGCAGCTTTCAATTGACTGACAAGTGGCCAAAGATCTTGTTACTTCATCAGCAACATCTTCTGTAACATACAGAGCCTATCTTCTCAAGAAGTAAAATTATCAGTAAAATCTGGAAAGCTCAAGAAGAAACTATGTTTTATTTGTGATGCTCATAGGAAGACTCACTATGCCTTTAAATAAGTGTTAAAAGGCTACTTGGCAGCATTTTGTTTAATTTTTCTTCACATTGCATGCAATTACTATTTTTTACCTTGTGATATGATTGAGGTGGATGGCGTCTTTACAAATGAAGTGGTGCCTAGAGGAAGTTGAGATAACAAAGAAAAGACCAGACTAGGAATCTCAATAGTCCAGCCTTATCTCTGTTTCATGTAAATCACAAAGAGCTTCTCATCAGTGTCTCACCAGGGGTCTTGCTGTAAATCAGCAAGAGACAGTCCTCCCCAGATAACAAACTGAACACAGCATAAATTTCTGAACTTTCGGACAGAGCACAGGCTTAACAGTCAACTGAATACTAACTTCTCCACCCAGAGAAGTGAAGAACCTAATTTAAATTTAAAGGGGGCAGGGGGCGTGTTGTACCTGTAAAGGGAAACATGTAGTAGGTGGACCAGGAAGACTTAGCCAGTGAGGAAAGCAGGAGGGAAATGTGTGTCAGTGAATCTAGGACCAAAGGGAAGCTGCGCCTTCCAGCAATTTGAGAGATTCCCATAAGGATTTTTGTCCCATGGACTCTCCCTTTATTTGAATAAAATTTTACAGTACTCCTCTGTCTCCATTGTGGACATTAACGTCTAGCAAGGGACCAATTTTCCTTACACTTGTGATGAAATGCTGCAATGACAGCCATTAAGTAAGGAGACTTGTCTTTGCATCATGTAAGATTATAACTGAAAGGGTCAAGCCACTTTGCAGTTGAAATAAAAAAATAATCAATGTAATCACCAGCTGGCACTCCAGTGAAACTGAGCAAGCAATGTGCTCTTGTGGCCAAGAAGGCCAATGCCATTCTGGGGGGTATTAGAAGGGGTGTGGTAAGTAGGTCAAGAGATGTTGTCCTCCCCCTCTACTCTGCCCTGGTGGGGCTGCAACTCAAATACTGTGTCCAGTTCTGGGCCTCTCAGTTCAAGGACAGGGAACTGCTTGAGAGAGTCCAGTACAGAGCCACAAAAATTAAGGGAGAGGAACATCTTCCTTATGAGAAACTGACGAAGCTGGGTCTCTTTAGCCTGGAGAGGAGGAGACTAAGGGATGACCTCATTAATGTTTATAAATATGTAAAGAGTGAATGCCAAGAGGGTGAAACCAGGCTCTTCCCAGTGATGCTCAGATGCTCAGTGACAGGACAAGGGGCGATCAGTGGAAGTTGAGGCATAGGAAATTCCATGGAAACATGAGGAAAAATTTTTCACTGTGAGGGTGACAGAACACTGGAACAGGCTGCCCAGGATGGTTGTGGAGTCTTCCTCTCTGGAGTTATTCAAAACCCACCTGGATGTGTTCCTGTGTGATCTGGTATAGGTGATCTTGCTCTGGCAGGGGGGTTGGACTAGATGGTCTTTCGAGGTCCCTTCCAACCCCTAACATTCTGTGATTCTGTGAGCCTTGTTTTAAGATCAAAGCAGCAAATCTTTTCAACCATTAGGAAAGTGTCTTTCAGGGAGATTTTTTATCTTTTCCTGGAAGATTTAAAAATGCCTTTTTCTTTTTTTTTTTTATTTTTTAAGGTTACTATTTTGCAAAACAAAACGTATATAATTTGGAAATTATTAAAAGTTATTTTATAAACATACACGTATTCAGGGAAGTCTGTTAGGAGGACAGTTTTGTCTGTTTATACAATCAGCTCTAAATGACAGCTCTTCACCAAAGCTGTCCTGTTTTACCAGCTAATCCAGTACGGCTGAAATTACAGGAGTTCACTTGGGAACCAGTACACCAAAGTATATTCCACAGATGACCCATAAGCTTCATTGCCTTTTATAAATGTGAAAACCTGATCACACCATGATATGCTGGAACATCCAGAACCCAGGACTTACTGCTTTCAAGCTCTAGCAATGTCTGACTTGCTTCCTATCTTCCAAGAAACATTTTCCAAAACATGAAGTAATTATTTTCCACTGGTCAATCAAAGTGGTTTTAATAATTACTCATTTTTTCTTCACTATCTAAACTGAGGATTTCCATGTCAACATTCTCTAAGCTGAGGGTTTTACCAACGAACTGATGATGATAATAACAACAATAAACATAGAACATACAAGTGGTAAAAATTTCTGTTGAAGTGAGCTGAATTGCTCATCTCCAGATATATTCAAATTATGTGGTCAAAATTACAAGACTGCAAACGCTGTCTACTTTATATACGATCATAGAATCGTTTTGGTTGGAAAAAGACATCCAACATCCTTGAGTCCAACTGTCACAACAAACACCACCGTGGCCATTAAACTATGTCCCAAAGCAGCATGTCCACATATTTCTTGAACACCTTCAGGGACGGTGATTCCCCTTGGGCAGCCTGTTCCAAGGCCTGATCACTCCTTCAGTAAAGAATCTTTTCCTAATACCCAATCTAAACCTCGCTGGCACAATTCAGGTAATTTCCTCTAGTTCTATCACCTGATACCAGGGAAAAGAGACCAACACCCACTTCACTACAATCTCCTTTCAGGGAGTTCTAGAGAGTAACGAGGTCTCTCAACTCTGCCTTCTCTTCTCCAGACTGAACAATCCCAGTTCCCTCAGCCACCCCTAAGACTTTGTTCTAGAGACTCTTCACCAGCTTTGATGCCCTTCTCTGGAAAAGCTCTGGAGCTCACACTGACACAGTCAAGGATATATATATACACTCCAGCGTATCAAGGATAAGAAAGTCATTGGGAGCAGTCAGCATGGTTTTAACAAGGGCAAGTCACGTTCAACCAACTTCATAGCCTTTAATGAGGGCATAACCAGGTGGATAGATGATGGTAGTGCAGCAGATGTGGTTTATCTTGATCACAGGAAGGCATCTGACACCATCTCCCACAGAATCCTCACAGATTTACTGAAGGAGTGTGGTCTGGATGATTGGGTGGTGAGGTGGATTGGGAACTGGTTGAAGGGAAGAAGTCAGAGAGTTGTGGTCAATGAGACAGAATCTAGTTGGAGGCCTGTATGTAGTGGAGTCCCTCAGGGATCAGTACTGGGATCAGTACTATTCAATATATTCATCAACAACCTGTATAAGGGCACCAAGTGCACTGTCAGCAAGTTTGCTGAGGACACCAAACTGGGTGGAGTGGCTGACACACCTGAAGGCTGTGCTGCCATTCAGTGAGACCTGGACAGGCTGCAGACCTGGGCTGGGAGAAATGTAATGAAATACAACAAGGACAAGTACAGAGTCTTGCATCTGGGAAAGAACAACCCCATGGACTGATCTGTTGGAGACTACCTCTGAGGAAAGGACCTGGGAGTCCTGGTAGACAACAGGATGACCATGAGCCAGCAGAGTACCCTTGTGGCCAAGAAGGCCAATGGTATCCTGGGGTGTATTTATAAGGAATGTGATTAGTAGGTGGAGAGAGGTTCTCCTCCCCCTCTAATCTGCCCAGATGAGGCTGCATCTGGAATATTGTGTCCAGTTCTGGACCCCTCAGTTCAAGGACAGACAGCTGCTTGAAGGAGTCCAACGCAGAGCCACAAAGATTCAGAGGTGGAACATCTCCCTTACAGAGGAAATGCTGAGGAAGCTGGGTCTCCTTAGCCTGGAGAAGACTGAGGGATTACCTCATTTATGTGAAATACATGAAGGGCGATTGTCAAGAGGACACAGCCAGGGTCATCTCAGTGATGTTCAATGATAGGACAAGGGGCAGCAGGTGCAAGCTGGAGTGTAGAAGGTTCCACATAAACATAAAGAAAAACTTTTTCACTGTGAAGGTGACAGAGCCCTGGAACAGCTACGCAGAGAGGTTGTGAAGCCTCCTTTTCTGGACACGTTCAAAACCCACCTGGGTGCATTACTGTGTGACCTGCTCTAGATGATCCTGCTCTAGCAGGGAGGTTGGACTAGATGATCTTTGAAGGTCCCTTCCAACCCCTAGTGTTCTGTGATTCTATGATCTCAATGTCCTTCTTGTAGAGAGGGGCCCAAAACTGAACACAGTATTTGAGGTGCAGCCTCACCAATGCCAAGTACAGAGGCAAGACTTGTTTTTTTCCCCAATTTTGCAAAAAGAACTAAGGTAGTTGGACACTCATATTCCTCTAACCACGTGCTTCTACATACACAAAATCAAAGCCAGATGGCATTTTTAGACAAGTCACCTGGCTTTTATGTGCTGTAATTTCTTTGTTGGCAAGACAGAAATAATATTTGTCTACTCTGCTGCTAAAGAGTCTTCATAACATAGTCTGAAGTTGCCAGCTGCGCAGGGGTAAGAATAATTTTCTAAAGAGTGGAGGGGAAGGAAATCATCCAACTGCACCTATGTACAGCCAAAGTACAATAAGGTTCTGTATGTGGGGGACATGCTGCTTGCATACAGAGGTTCTCTGGCAAACGCTGCATTTCTATACCTGGAACACTTTCAAGTGTCAGAGCACACCAAACTCATTCATAATGTTCTTAAGGTGATGGTCCAATATGTCTCTGCATGTGATTACACAAAAAGCACCATTAAAGAATAATGCATTCCATCAGCCAAGTTAGACAGCACATCTCAGATGGAGATAAGCAAATTTCCCTTTGGGAATTTACTCCTTGATGTACACAGCAGGCACGTGTCACCTGTGTACAATCAAGACCCCAGAATGTGTTAGATTTCATTTGAAACACTCTCATCTGATGACAATGAAAACTGTTTTCCAATGATTAGCAGACCTTTTAAGCCAAAGTGCTGTCACAGAAAGACAAACTGTATTTTTCAGAGTGAATTTATCAAGAGCAGGTTGAAAGCAGCCCTGAAGGAAAAGACTTGGGAGTGTTGATTGATGAGAAGTTCAACCTAAGCCAGCAGTGTGCTCATGCAGCCTAAAAGGCAAATCATATCCTGGGCTGCATCAAGAAGAGTATGGTCCTGATTCTTTCCCTTTATTCTGCTCTTGTGAGACTCCACCTCAAATAATGTGTCCAGTTCTGGTGTTCCCCTCTTAAGAAGGGCACAGAACTGTTGGAGCAGGTCCACAGGAAGGCCACACATGATCCAAGGGCTGGAGCACCTCTGCTATGAGGAGAGGCTGAAGCAGCTGGGGATTTTCAACCTGGAGAAGACTTCAGAGAGACTTTATAGCGGTCTTCCAATACCTGAAGGGAACCTACAGGAAGGCTGGAGAGGGACTTTACATAAGGGTACCTAGTGGTAGGACAAGGGGAAATGGTTTTAAGCTGAGGGAAAATAGGTTTAGGCTGTTTCTTAGGAAGAAGTTCTTCAGTATGAGGGTGGTGCAACCCTGGAATAGGGTGCCTAGGGAGGTTGTGGATGCCCTCTCTCCCTGGAGGTGTTCAAGCCCAGGTTGGATGAGGCCTTCAGCAATCAAGTCTGTTTGAGAGGTATCCCTACCCATGGCAGGGAGGTAGGAGTTGATAATCTTTAAGGTCCCTTCCAGCCTAAGCCATTCTATGATTTCAGAACATTTCTTCCTTTACCTTAGCTTCCATCACAGTTATGTGCCCAGATTTACATCACACACAACTATTTCCAGTGCACTGCTTCTGTATGGCTGAAACACAGGGTCTAACACAAATACACTCCAATCTGATTCCACTAAAACTTACTACATTTCTTTTCCTTGCTACATTTCCATTTATGAGCCATAATGACTCACAATTTTTTTTTCTGAGTAGTATATCCAATAAAACTAATGCAATCTATACAACTGTCTAGAAGCAACAGACTACTAAAAGCTGGGTAAGCTTTCTAGGAGAAAATTAATAACTTTTGGGTTCCTGAGGCTAAAATCCAGCTTGTAGATCAATATTTTATTCCACTGGAAGGAGTATTTTATTTTTTTTGATTTATTGTTCCTGAGAAAACCTATTTTGAAATTGTTTGAGACGGATCACGTGTCTACAGTTCTGGTGTTCAACAGTCACATATCTCATCCCTTTCCCAGGATGATGTGTCCATACCTAATTGGCCAGCATACATTCCCAAAGTATCTATCTTCCAGCTACCAAATTATTCTTACTGTATTTTAGCAAACTGGCAGAAAGAAGGGTACATGAGTGGGAAAGTTGGTGGCTTTGCAAGTATCAAAGCAGCAAGCCGGACTCTGTAACACTTGAAAAGCCAGACAAAAAAAGAGAGAGGTCCCATGGCACTGGTGAAGAGAGACAACTTAACAGTCAGTCACTGAGCATCCAAGAAGACAGTATGATAATAAAAAGCAGATAATGTGAATTTGTTACAAACAAATTTCTCTTAGGAACAAATCTTTTTCTGACACAGAGAGCAAGGGAGAAGCCACAGACGTGACAAACTTGGCATTGATTGGGCTTTTAATCTAAGTCACCTGAGAGTCTGACCAGCTGAGTGGGGAATTACAGCCTAAATTGAAGAGCATTTATGACTACTATGTGAAGAAGTAACTAGGAACACCGGTCTTGAAAACCGGGAGCCGAAAGAGGTTCCACAATGATCTTCCATGCACCCAGCTTTACTTAATATTTCCTTTATTACACTGACAATGAAACTGTGTTATGTAGTATTTATTGTAAATAAAAGTTTTCCAGAGTATTCCAGAATGCCAGAGGGCTGGACAGTACCCAAAGGGTTGGACAAGACATTACAAAAATATTTTTATCCCATCCCATTCCCCTGTAAATCTCTGTATAATCTGAAGTTGCAGCTTGTTCTTTCTCTTTTTTCCCCCTTTTGCTCTTTTTTGCTTTCTCACTACTCCCTTAACTACTGTTTGGGTTCTGCAGAGTGGGAGATAAGACTTGGTGTGGTGGGGACAGAGAGAGATAATATTTGTCAGCTGTGCAACAGCCTTCGAGCTTGAGCTTTTGTCCAGGGGGGTCTAGGCTGTTGTCAGGTTATATATATACATATATATACATATATGCACATGTTTATTACCCTTTGTATTTAGGCTGTATTACCTTTTGTAAATATCATTTTTCATTTAACTTTCAAATTCTGTAAAAGAGTTATTTACTCCTTTTGGGGTAAATTCCAAATTCTGTTTGGTGCAAAACCACTACAAATTGAGAAAGCACTTTCAGAATCTGGGCTGATAACTAAGGTGGGAAAACCTGCAAGCAGTTCAGTAAACAGAAGCATAACTCAAATATCTGAAAATTCTATGGAGAGAGTGTTATGGTAGGGCCATAATATGGCCCAGTACAAATCCAGACAGGCCTTAAGATATCTTGACAGAGTCCCTTTCTCTCCCCTCCTTCCTGCAGGAAAACAGGGCAATGTGGGAAAAGGAACAAAGGGGACAGGACTCCCACCTGTCTGGTAAACAAGATGTTTATCTGGGGTGAGAGCACATAAGCTGACCACTGCTCCCCCAGATACAAGGTCCTTGCTTCTGCCTTTTATGGTTATATATAGCCTGGCAGAACGCCTTTCCATGGGGCAGCTACAGGTTAGCTTCAGTGCCCCGTTGGACCAACTGACCTCTGGCATTTTGTATATATACAAGTGGCTAGGTAGTCCAGCCTTGCCTTGCTCAAATCTGCTGAAGCCTTGCCTTGCTTCAAGCCTCGCCGCCTCGAGTTGCCCTGCCCTGCCTCCAGTGCCTGGTCCAGAGCCTGGGATAAAGCCACGAGCCATACACGTGCAAGCCGGAGAAGCCACAAGCCTAAAAGCGGAGGTCACCGAGCCTGCTTCCCCTTGCCACCAGAACTGTGCTGTGCCTCAGTTTACCCAGGAACCAAGCAAGCGCCCGTCACCATGAGCATCGTTAACTGCCCGCCATCCACTGAAGCCAGACCAGCCTGGGACCACACGGTAAACCTTTCCTGCCGGCAATTCGCTGTGCTGTGCTTACGAGAGCACCCCAAAGCTAATGCAGCAGCAGCATCCCTTCTATGGGTGAAACTAGCTGTGAGTAACTAATTCACTGCCTTTTGGGTTTAATGGTTCTCATCGAGCCTTCTCCCTGCTGTAACTGAGCGCTACCTGCTCTTGGGGACCTTCTCTTTCCAAGTTGTTGCCTCCTAATTTGCATAGAATAGCGTGTATTTGCCCTGAGACTGCATAATTCCCTTTGTAAATATATCTTCCGACCGTACAATGATCCTTTCAACGAGTTTTGGCATATTTCATTAACAAACGGTTACGATTTTTATTAATACCTGTTTGCCATCCCGTTTATTAATTATCGCTGTGAGGGTAATTAATAAATACTCCTCCCCTCGACCGCAACAGAGAGATGCAAAGCACTATAATGATGAAAATAAATTCAAATACAAAGGGAAAAAAAATAGCCAGACAGCAACACAGGAAAAAAAAAAGTCTGAAAGTTACAGTGGGTTGCAGGGTAAGAGTGAGACTACAATGAGAAATAGCTTGGGGGGGGGGGGGAAGGAAAAAAAAAGCCAATTAGGAAGATCTAAGACACAAGAAACAAATATTTTGCTCTGTTCAGTAGCAGTGAAACACACAGCAGTTGACAATGTACAGATTAAACACTACATTTAGAGAAAACTGCAGAGTAGAAAAAAATCTAAACTTTAAAAACACACGATCAGCAGGAAAATACTAATAAAACAGAATTTTAGTGTAGAGCAATGTGAAAAGAGGAAAAGGCCGAGTTATAATCTTCAAGTTCTTCTGCAAGTAAAAGACAACAGTGGAATATCTTTATACCTAGACCTAGGACAGAACAAGTACTCACTGGCATCATTTGCAACACAGAATATACAGAAAAACTTCAGTGAAAAATTATCATGTAATGAAAGTAGATCAACAGATCATGCAGGATTTTCAAAACAAATAAATTCACCACCACACATTTTGTTAGAGGTTGCGTTAAGATCTGACATCGCTTTAAGAATCAGTTAACTTGGAGTCACCTCAGAAATAACGGGAGGTTAGAAATGCATCACACTCATAACAACAGTCAACCACAACCAAGGTCTTTTACCTAAGTGACATCTGTGTGAACTCACAAAGCAGGACTTCTGCCAATGCAAACGAATTGAACATCAGAGCCAAAAATTACAATTTTGCCTCTACCCTCTGTACGTGAAATCTAGCAGTGGCATTCCTACTTAAGTGGCAAATGCTGATCTTGAGTTTGTGTTCTGAAAGCAAGAAGCAACCAAAGTAGCTACACAAGCTAGAGGAGACGAATCCGAGCTGCTTGAGGCAGGTATTTAAAGCTGCAAATACTAGCAGGTGCAGTGGCCATATTCTTACACATATTCTGCATATGGTTTGAGTTCAGAACGCTAATCAGTGTTACTGGCTTTTAATGAGCTTTGCAGCACTGGCTTTTGCATACCATCTTGGCAAAGGGGTCCCAGTCGGTTGTGTTATGAGTGCAAACTGCTCTTCTTTAGTACTCTTGCAACAACGTCTTGTCACCTCCTTGAATTACCAAACAGAAGATCCAAGCAAGCATAAAGATTGTGGCACCTGAAACGTATTCCTTTTTTGCAAATTCACCAGCTGCCTTCCCAATCAGTCTCTCAGGAGTTTCTGAACTAGCCTGTTCCTAATTCAGGGCGGATCAGACGCGAAAATCGCATTTCCAGTTGGGTATCAATGGGGCGTGATGACAATTTATGATCCACGGCTCACTGCGCCCCACAAGATCCCTCAGAAAGGAGCAAAAGGAAGGGCCAGGGCACATCTCAAGAGTGCAAACCTCTCCGGAGCCCGCCGGGCCGAACTGGCAGGCAGCACACACCGGCAGCAAGTCCCCGTCCCGCCCGGCTCACACACTGGGGAGCACAACGCCTAAGGGGAAGCACGCAGGGCCCCTCCCGCCGTTATTCCGACAGCTCCACATCACCTGCCTCGGGGCTGAGCTTCGCCTCGACAGCCGCCCCTGCAGAAGGCGAGCTGCACGATCTCCCCACCCGCCACAAACCCGGTCCCCCACGCCTCGCCGGCGCTCACCATGGCGATAGCGACAGGAACCAAAGAGCCTCACCCTACCGACGCGATGCGACGTGACGTGACGTGACGTGTCGCCGCGCGAACTCGCACCCTGGCAACCGAAGCCGCATCCCCGCGCACGGCCTTGGGATTGATTGGGCGAAAGGAGGTGATGTCACTCGCGAATGCTCTGCCCCCCTGCAGGAAGCGGAAGTTGGGGAGGACGCTGCTGTGGTGGGGGCAGAGTCTGTCGTAACGGTGCTGCTGCGCGCTCCGGTAACCTCCGCGGGGCGGCCCTCCACCGGGATCGGGGCAAGGGAGTTGAGGTGACAGCGTGACGGTAGGGACAGAGTGAGAGAGTGGCCGGGGCTGGCTCCCTGGGGCTCTGAGGCGGGCGGGGGAGGACTAGGCCCGTGTTGGGAGATGCTGCTGCGCGGTGAGAAACGTCTTTTCCAGAGCGGTGGGCAGCGCCCAGCTCTCACTGGCAGACTGCAGGGCTGCGGTGAGGGCCATCTCCTCCCTGGTAACGCAGGCGCGACGGGGCTGGGTGGCAGGGATTGTGTGAGTGGTGGTTTTCCGAGGCCGTTGTTGGGTCGTGATTCAGCCGCGCTAATACAGGATTCAGACAGTGAAGGGGGTTTTGCCTATAGAGATGTAATAAGAGGGGGAGAGGAGGGGCTGTGCAAGAGGCTTACACTGAGGCTTTGAAAGTAACAGGACGGTAAGAACAGTATTATGACATGAGTACTGAAGGAACAGGACCATCAGCGAGTGGTCTCAGATGAAACAGACAAGACGAAATGCTCGTAATAATTCTTTTTATTGAGTATTCTTGCCTCTTTCTGACCAGCTACACTTTCATCCTCCTTGTTCTTCTCAAATGAATAGTGACCCTCAACCACAAATTAAGCAGTAGTAGTGGTGATTAACACTTCTTGATATTAAGTGAAGGAAAAAACAACAACTCTGTGATCTTATGAACTCCAGATGTAGAAGCAACAGATAGTAAGATGTTCCCATATTTATACTTTGAGAAAGCTCAAGAAGGTTTCTTTTGTCTTGTGGCATTGACAAAGAATAAACCTACCTTCCATTAAACAAATAATGTTGAATCTAGAAAGCTGGCAGTAGTGTGCTCACTGCTACCATTATCTCTTCAGGGCAGAGAGCTGTAGCAATGGAAATTAAAAAAAAATTGTAGTGAAGCCTTCTCAGTGGTATAATGAAAGGAAGCACCAACTCTATTCCCTTGAATAATGGGAAGAACTAAGAAAAACCAAACAACCACCACCACAAAGTAGGGCTATACTGATCTAAAATTAATGTAGTTAGTGGCAGATTCTAGAAAAGGGGGATGAGGCACCTGGAGAACTGAGAGTGGATGGAACTGCACATAAAGGAGGCATGATGAGTATCATTGGTGGGTAAGAGAGAAAATGGCCAGGCTGGTGGTTTGAGCCAAGCTGGGGGTGAAGTTTTACTGTTAGATTAAACTGAGCATGTGCAGCCACTTGGGGCCCTGACTCCTCCTTTGGTTAGCAAATAGCTCTGTCAAAGAAGTTGTATTACCAATCAACACTGAAGCTACTGTGCAACTGTACAGCTGCTGTCATTTCCTCAACACTTCTTGCTCTGCATTAAGCACAGTGTGAGGTTTCCCTTTCTTGTGGTTCTGTGACTATCTCTACATGGTTATGCATGTTAGAGAGTAATGCTCTAAGTAAGATGAGTGCTCACTGAAAAAAGGAAGGGACCTGGAAAATTAAATCTGAGGAAGGAAAGCTGGAACTACATGAGGAGCAAGATATAGGAGTTGGAAATTCATGTATTGGTGAAAAAAAGAAACAACTGCCGTCAGTCTCATAGGCCTTCTCTTTGTAACTGGATCCTGGTGTGGTTTTTATAATTTGAGGTTTTTTTCCTTTGTTTTGGTGTGGGTTTTGGGTTTGTTTTTTTTTGTCCACTGGAGTTTACAGGCTATACTAGAAAATAGGGTAATCCAAGAGTAACTGTCACTGCTACCTTGCTAAAGACTTTTTATTTTTCCCTTCCACATTTCCTCGTCAGACTTCTGTAGTTGGGCAAAGCTGACTACCAAAGAGAAAATGACATCTGTAGAAAAAGGTAAATGATTCACATTGTGTCTAAGCAGACTGGATTAAAAGTACTTTAACTCGAATACTCTATTAATTTAAATTTATTCTTTTTTATGTAGCTATTAGGAAGTAGTTATTTGACTTCATTATTGCAGTGAAAACCAGAGTGGCCTGGATGGAAAACTGAATGAACTTTTCTAATGCAGCTTTGTATTGAAAAACCCAAATTTGTCACAGGTGCTGTCATCAATATAGTACTAGTACTGCACTTGTCTGTCAGTCCTCCTCTAGTATTTAGAACCACTTGGTGCTGGTTGGTACATCTTGAAAGTAGAGCAATATAATGGTGTTACTACAGCATTTTTTTTTTTTTGATAGAGGGTGCAGACTCACCTTACCGACTGCAGTATGAGAAAAAAAACAGCATGTGTAGTTGTGTTTCTTGCTTTCACTCATTGTGAGGAAACTTTACTACAATAATACTTGATTCAACTGAAAACTTAGTGAACTTGAATAAAATTAACTTCAGTAAACATAAATAAAATTAATTTCAGAATGCAGTATTACTGGGAATACAGAGGGGTATTGATTAAAATGAAGCAAAACTGGCTTGGGTTTTTTTAAACTTTGACTTGGACAACTAAATTGTGTGGTAGATAGTATTTAAGTCTGCTAAACTTCTTAAGGTGTTAGAAGCTGCATTCCCTTTAATTCTTGCTTTTAAAATTAGACTGCTTAATTCTCTCGGCTCCCAAAACCTGATTTTACTTTTAGCCTATGAGTAATATTGCCACTCATTTTCTTTGTGCTAGTTCTTTCTCATGCCTGTACTTCAGCTTGTATGGCAGCAGGAAATCAAGATTAATACATTTGAGATCAATGTTAGTGTCTTGTACTATTAATGCTAATGAGTAATACATACTTGAGCAAGGACTTTTCTAACTTGTGCTTGGTAATTGCTGCTGCAGAGAGCTGTTTTATACATGCAGTGGGCAGTTAAAATCTGTAACTTTGAAGTAGGGAGATGAAGAGTTGCAAAGAGACTGTAACAAAGTAAAAGGTCATAAACTTTCCCTCTGCTATTTCCAAACTTCAGTGGAGGATGCCTCATCACCCATTCGTGGACCTGGAGATGGCATGGAAACAGAACAGACAGCTGAAGCAGCAGAAGTGATCACTGGAGCCAATGCTACAAACCATCACATCCACCATAGCCCACTTAAGAAGACAGTCTCCTCCCTGAGTCCTGGAGTTCTGCAGCTGGGAAAAATCCATGCTGATAAATCAGTGGAGATTGAAGCTATTCGTATCATAGTCCCCAAAGCAGCTATCACCCATGTTGTTCCATCTAAAAATGCTAAGGTAGCTAAATCAGTGGGACATAAAGGAGATGCGTTCCATCAGTCAGATGGAGCCATAGATCCCAAGAAGGAACAGACAGAGCTGAAAAATGCAGTTGAGAAGCTGAAAAATTCAGAAAAGCGTCTGTTACAGGATAAAGAAGGTCTCTCTAATCAGCTGCGTATACAGACAGAGGTAAGAAATGAAAGGTCTTTTCTCTCAAACAGTTGAGCTGCTTCAGTTTATGTGAGCAGTTTGTGAATGTGATTGAAGAGAACTGCCCTGACCCTCTAACCTTAAAAGAAATAGTTTCCCTTTTGAACTTATCAGCTGGGATACAGTGTGCAAGTACCTCTGAGTAGTGCAGTACTGCTTCTCTGACAACACATGAAAGAATTCAAAGGCTTGAAGCTAGGAGAAACACATTAGAGGGCTGCAGGGAAATATGTCTTTAATGAAGAAAGATTTTGCTCCTCAACCATTAAGTGAAAAATGTTATGCCATAGGATTGACTAATTTTTTGCTTAATACAACCTAATGATGTATGTCTTGTCTAATCTAAACATGAGAAGGAACTTTGAGGGTGACAGAGCACTGGAAAAGGCTGCCCATGGAGATGGTGTATTCTTCATCTCTGGAGACTTTCAAGGCCTGCCTGGACGTGTTCCTGTGTGATCTGCTTTAGGTGATGCTGCTCTGGCAACAGGGGTTGGACTCAATCTCCAAAGGTCCCTTCCAATCCCTACCATTCTGTGATTCTGTAATCCTTTATCTTGCTGATTCAGGACTTGACTACTACTGAAACTAACTTTGTCTCTTGTAGCAGGCCTTCACTCTCCCTCTTGGGCCTCTGCTAGAATTTAAAGAATGTTTTAAACGTGTTGATCTCAAATGTTTATGCTCACTAGAGCATAATGAAAGCACTATGAGGCTTAATCATAGGATCACAAAATGGAAAGGGTTGGAAGGAACCTCTGGAATCAAGTTCAAACCCCCTGCTGAAGCAGGATCACCTACGGCAGGTATTAATATACTCTGCATACAGTATGCAGGAGAAAGGTAATTTGTTGCTAGCATTTGTATTAACTTGCACTGCCTCCTGGAGGTATGAGGTGCTTCCTTCTCTATTGATAACTACAAGACTGTCTGGTCTGTTTCTAGGTGAATCGGGAGCTGAAGAAATTACTTGTTGCTTCTGTTGGGGATGATCTGCAGTACCACTTTGAACGGATGGCTCGTGAGAAAAATCAGCTCATCCTAGAAAATGAGGTTCTGGGCCGGAATTTGTCCCAGTTATCAGAGCAGTTGGAGCGCATGTCCATACAGTGTGATGTGTGGAGAAGCAAATTCCTGGCAAGCAGGTATGTTCCCTCCTACAGAGCTGAAACAACAGCTTTTTCCTTCAGTCTTTTATCGAGTGCACCAACTGCGCTGCCTGGCAATGTGCCTACATGTGCAGAGGACAGCCACAACAACTACACTGACGCCTAGTATGAAAGCTGAGCATAGAGAAAAGGTTACAAAGAAAGTAAGCTCCTTCTAAATCTAACTAGCTCTGCTTTTCAGAGGTAATACAATGAGTCCTAAACCTCCTAAAATGCTAACTACAGTTCTTGTCAACATAACAAGAGAAGTTCTTAATTCTGATAGATATTGCGCAGTTTAGAGTTTAAAAATGTCTTCCAGGACAGCTGTTTTGACTTGTCTTAAAGGCAGGTAGCTTGTCTTAATTAGCCCAGTCTTTAGTATGGTAAAATCATCAGTTAAAGAAGTTATTTGGTTAAGAACTGTGCTTATTCTTGTAGAGCTTGTAGAGGTTGTTCAGAGATTTAGGAAGAGCAGCTCAGTGTGGAAGAAAGAGTAGTGGGACCTCTTCATTAAACATCGGTTGTGTTACTGCTAAGAACCCACCTGGTATTTCTGTAACCATAAAGCTGGTCTGTGTCAAAATCTAATTTGAACAATGGATTAGACTTTTAACTTGTTCAGTGTAGTTGCCTTACCAGATCTGCAAATAGTGTTCCAGGATTTTTAATCTTCTCTTGTGCTCAGATATAACTGACTACATTTTAATTATGACACCTAATGCATATTACAAAAGGCCTTACTGCCTGAAGGAAAGGGTCATAGAATACAGTCTCCTCCCTTTAATTTGCTGGTTTTAAGAAGTTTCAGCATGTTGAGAGAATGGTAAATGCTTGTGATAGTTCTAGCTAGGGAAGAGTTACTATCCTAACTTAACTTGTTTCTTTAGCGTTAATAGAAGTGTTAAAATGGGGATGAGAGTCCCTGATGATGCGCTTAGAGTAACACCTTTGGATATTGTCCTATTCTGGTTCATTGAGAGCTCAGATTTCTAAATGGTTTAAATGTCATTCTGGTCCCTGCATTTGCAGTATTGCAGGCATTTGGAAAACCTGCTTGAGGGATCAGTGCCAAGCCTCATGGCATGAAAAAATGTGACAACAGTTGTCTCATTTACAGCTCTTAAATGCTTGTATCTGATGCATGTAGTCCCTGAGAAAGGCAGAGGTGAGTGAATGCAGTGTATAGCCATAGCTGTCACCTTTAGAGATGAGTATGAGAAGATGTGATTACAGCACACTTGTGAGAATCATGTGAGTAAACCAAAATATATTTAGCTATTTTATCTCTCAGGATCCCTGTCAACCATGTTCACATATCCAAAGTCTTTCAAAATGTCTGTTACTAGGCTTCTGTTAAATGACATAAGGTCATTTAAACTCAATAGGTCAAAAGATAATCTTGCACTTGTGCTGACTGTAGTTGAACAGAAATGATCCTTAATATGCATCCTTTTTAATTAGGTTGATAAAGGTTCTGTATGGGGAGGGCAGAGTGAGAACAGCAGCTTAATTCTTAATTTGAGCTGACAAATTACCCTCTGTAGTAGAATAAAAGTGACTTTCATACTGCTCACTTCCACTAATGATTGAAATTTTCTTTTGCAGGGTTATGGCTGATGAACTAACCAATACCAGAGCAATTCTTCAGCGTCAGACTAGGGATGCACAAAGTGCTATCCAGGACTTGCTGAGTGAACGTGATCAGTTCCGTCGAGAGATGATTGATACACACAGGTATGATTTTTCTAATCCGGACTACCTTTTACAAATTTAATTTCTGTTGGTTTATTCTAGGCCAGAGAAGAGTCAAATAACTTTCCCCAGTTTGAGTGATACTCAACAAAAATCAATTACATTGATGGATAGTACAGTCACACTTGGGTCCAAGAGCTGAAAGGGTCAAAGTAGCTTTAATTCTTCATTGCCTGGAGGTGTGAGGTCTTGGGGTTAATATGCTGTAGAACTGACATCCCTTATATCCTCAGGCTGTCTTTATTTAATCACTTACTGTCTTGACTTCAAGTCTCCTCCCACAGCAACGATTCTTCTACCTGCATTGGCCTTTTTAGTGCTTATGCTGCCAGATGTCAAATAAGTTTTACTAGTATTAAAATACTGTTAGTGACGCCTTGCCTTGGAGAATAGCCTGTTTGCATCCTTGGTTTTAACACTTTGTTTTTTCCCCTTTTTTTTCTTTTGTTAACATTTAGCTTGTTCAGTAAATCTTGAGAAGGGGAGATTCCTCTCAAGTGCACTGTGTGCTGATAGTAAAGATTACAAAACCCACTAACTGTGTTTTTTTTCCTTTCTGCATAGGCTCCTGGAAGAGCTGATGGTTTCTCTTCAATGGGGCAGGCAACAGACATACTATCCTAGTGCCCAACCTTACACTACAACAGAGCTAGCAGCTGTGAATTGTAAGCTAGCCAAAGCTGTAAGTTCACATCTTCTTGGAAATGTTGGCACTAACAGTCCAAAAAAGACTTCAGCAGCTGTGGAGTTTTGCAATACCCCTGCTGAAAAAATGGCTGAAATGGTAAGAACTGTTCATACATCTCAATCCGTCAGCATAGTCTTCTTTTCAGAAAGAAAGCTACTTAACAGTTTGCCCTTTGTAAAAACTATATGCAGGGAAAACATGATGAATAGAGCTGTTTTCCCTCATTTAAAATAATGATTTTTAAAAGCAAACAAAACTAACAAAAAACCCCATCCAACCGGCCAATTAAAAAAAAAACCCAGACAAAAAAGAACACCCTCAAAAAAACCCCAAGCCACACTTAAATTAACATGGAAGAATAATTAACCTTGGAAGAATAAGCAGGACAACAAGAAATAATATATATAACAAATAATACAACAATGCATACTGTTTCCTTCTGTCCATAGCACCACGAATGACTGGGTCAAAATTTGTTGAGAATTAGGCAGGAGGAAGCCAACTGAAAATACGCAGTTGAGTTTCAAATTTTAAGTGGGAGGAAAAAAATCAGGTAGAAATAAATCATAACACTTCAATAGTAGTTTATGTTGCTCTAAAAATCAGTTTCAAAAGTGGGTGGAAACACAGAGAGAAGCTGTATGATTATCTTTCAAGATAAGGTTCCATTGCAGGAAGCTTGATGTTTAAATAGCAAGCTAGACTCAACTGTTTAGTCTGGAAGCAATTGAGTAAACAGTTCAGCAGCAAGACTCTCACAATGCATAGTGATCTGTGTTGTTCATGCCTGGGTTTGCTCAACTGTGCTAAAGATATTTTGAAACATTTAAAAAATCTTAATAAAACCCTGCCTTGGATTTCTGTTGGGCATACTAATTTATAAACAGTACTTAGTATCTCTATATTGAAGGTCTGCATAGTTGGATATTAAGTTTTCAGTGCTGAAAAAAATTGAAAACTTGCTTTTGAGCAGAAAACCTTCCTAGCTGTTAGAGAAAGATAAAACCCCTTAATAAATACATTTTCAGTCTTAATTTTTTTCCATCTTTAGGTGCTACATGTACTGGATCCAGCAGCACATACAGAAACCTCAACTGAAGTTTCCTTTTCTGAGACCTCTCCTTCCTCCTTTCTTTCCACAAAGAAGAGTATTGGAAGGTTTCACCCATATACAAGATATGAAGATGTAACTTTTAACTGTTGCAATCATTGTCAAGGAGAGCTGATAGCCCTTTAAAAACACAGCTAGTGCAAGTGCATGTGCACTGTTTCTGGAGAACTACACTCTCTGATGTTCAGCAGACTTCCTGTTTTCCTATTTCTTTCCATGATGGACGTGTTTAACATTGGAAATTATGTAGTTGCTGCTTCTCTACCCCTTGTGAAGTTTAGGGACTGACAGGACCTTCTTAGCCTCTGGGATACTTCTGCTGCTTTCCATTATGGAAAGCTACTTATTTTCTTCTGCAGAGGCAAGACCAAAAACATTATGCTGGTCCATTTTGTAGAGCATAGAGGTGCCCTTGACTATGTAAAGTTTACAGTTTTAATTAGCAAATCTCAATTAATTTCTTCTTAGAGGGAGACGAAAGTGTAACTACACCGAAGTCAATGAAGTGTTGATAGGTTGCTTTACAAAAAAAAAGGGGGGGGGGCAATGGAAAATGGCCAGCTCCATGCTTTTGGTTTTTTGTTTTTTTTCTTTTTTAATCTTAGCAACGGTTATGAACCGTTCCCAAGTCTGTTCAGCCTTTTAAATTTAGTAATTAAAATGAATATGTGCAATGATTCTTCATAGCTCTAAATAAGCATGAGTATAAGCAGTGTGGCAGCCATCCTGGCAGGAAGGGGAAAGAGCTTCAATGAACTCCAGATGTAGTAGATAAATAGTAACTGGTCTTCATGGACTCTGAAAACTGTGTGGGGTGAGGTTATTCTTGTGTTGACATAAAGCTAAAATCTCCTTTTCCATCTATTTCAGCTTCTAGAGTGAAGCTGTTGCATAGCTGATCATCAGCAAAAAGAGACTGATATACCTCCTTTAGTACCTAGTATTGAAATCTGATGTAACATTAGAACTCAGTCCTTGCCCAAGGTCTTCCTGGGTGTTGTGGGGAGCTGAAGCACTGTTTGCACAGGTACTAGTAAAAAATATATTTTTTTACTTGTATGGTTTTGTAATCCTGATGTGATTTTGAAAAGAACTTTTAGCAGATAATCTGCTACATCCAAAGAAGCCTATTTAAGTTACGCATATAAAGAGGAAAGGTAGGAGGAAGCAAATACACATTCTAATTTCTTAGTTTCACTCCTAAAGTTATAATATGTAGCTGTGTAGTTTAGAGAAAGGGTTTGTATAATGGTTGCTTTTTCCCAGTTTTCCTTTGAATCTCATACCATGAACAGAATAGGTTAAGTTTGAAGTTCTTGCTGTTGCTAGCTTTGGTTTGCATGAAGGAACCTACAATAAACTTTCTTTGCTTCCTTTCAAGTTGCAGTTTTAGAGTTAATACACCTGTATTTGTGACCTTGTTTTCTCTGCAGCATAAAAGGAACTGACATTGAAATGTAAAAGCCTTTACTGGTCTGACGTAAGGAATCAAGGCTTACTACAAGGGAGGAAGCTATAAAGGAAGATTGCTTAAAGAGAGATAGTCTGCACCTTTGCAGACTTCCCCTGCATTTGCTTGTCAGACACAAAAAGCATTTCTTGCCCTTGTGAGGGGAAGGCTACAGGAAGGAGGAAGGCACCTGTTACGTGTTTCTGATTAGGAGGTGAATTTTTCATTTCATACCCATTTCCTTTATCTATGCTGTCAAAAGGTGCAACGGCACCTTCCTCTCATACACCAGTACTCTTTCTATGCCTACAATTAACTCCAAAATGTTAAGAGAAAAGTACTAAGGGCAAGTTGGCTTTGCATCTGCCACACTTCAGTCTGTTACAGTACTTACAGAAAACACTTTGAAAGTGGAAAAACAAAAGCACAATGCCAGATCATAAACTCTGTTGGACAGAATTGCCCTCATCTTCCATTAACTTTGATTTCATGAGTGATGTCAGCATACTCTCAGACAAGAATTCACAAAATATTTAGCTGGGTATGGTGATACAGTTTATTACAATGAACTTAGCAAACAAGAACATGTATACAAGGAATCCAGCTTCCTTGATATTCATAAGGGTCTTAAATCACTCAACCTTTTAATTACATGGAAAACTACTGAATATTACTCACAGAAATCAGTTTCAAAAACTCTAGCACATTCACATACACATTAGCCTTCAAAAACCACTTTCGAACTAAAATCAAATAATCCTCTGGTCTAGCCAGAATCAACAGCTGGTTGACACAGTTCAAAGTGATACTAGAAACAGCATTTTCCAACAATGTAACACCTTCATCACAAGCAGCAGCAAACAGCAATATTAATCCAGCAAAAAGTCAACATTTTACATCCTAGCCTGCATCCAGGAATTCATGGTGGAGTTGAATATAAAGTGCCTTCTAAAGACAGGAATGTGTATTTGCCACCTTCATATATAGATCTTGCACACATTTTGATTTGGTCAAACTAATAAGATCCCTGAGTTATACATAAAAGCAGGCTTCTCAACAGAATTGCAAATAAATAGATAGTGAAATCAATGTCAGTGAAAGTAATTGTTAAAGTTGCTTAAAAGCTTTAAAAACACCACAAAAAGTCAGTTGCTGTAAAAGGAGCAAAAGCTCAAGCCATGATAATGAAGAGGGTTGTTACAAAGAGCTTTGTGCTTACATCAAACTTTCAACTGTAATGGTCTGTGAAGCGAAAGGATTTTGGCTCTGAATTAATACAGTGGATGTTCTGCAACTGTTTTGCTCTTCTGGCTTCTAACCTAAGCTGCCTTGCTCTCTCTTTAGCAGCTAGTTCTTCTGCTCGTTTTTCTTCTCTCTTTCTTTTTAGCCATCTGTGGAAAGAGAAAGAGGACTGTTAGTCGTGATGGAAAGTTCTTTTGTCATCCATTCATTCATGCCCCCATTTAACTAGAGTCACCTGCCCTGTAGAACTGAGCCAGTTTAAAAGCCTGACACTCCTAAACATAGGAAGCACTATTTTTCCATCCCTGTTCTCCTGATTCTGCACCCACTTTTACCTCCTCACCTCTTTGTTAGACTGACTCAACTCATGGACTCAACAACCATCATTTTACTGGATTAACTTTCTGCTTAATGAACTGGATAAACCCAAGCCTGCTCCCCAGGCAAAAAGGGACAGGGGAGAAGGATCTCCTTTTGTCAGTAGAAGTAATTCACTATTTCAGCTCAAGTTTTGACAAATACTTTCATAATAGTGAACAAACAACATCAAGGAATCAATGTGGGTTTGCTAGGATGTAAGTTTTGGCATATTCATGCAGGAAAAAGAAAATAAACCATTAAGGACGTAAGCAGTAAAGATGCACCATAAACTACATACAGGGAATCATAGAATCATTGAAGTTGGAAAAGACCTCTAAGATCAAGTCCAACTTTCTACCCAACACCTCCATGACCACTAGACCATGTCCTGATCTGCCCCATCTACTAATTTTTTCAACACCGCCAACCACTCCTCCACCATAACAACAGTCTTAAACTGACAAGACTACAAAATTTCCAAATACTCCCTAGGAATGACCCTACTCACTCTTTAAAGGCTCTGTTGCATTCCTCTGTTCTTGGGAAAAGTGTGATTCCCTCAGCTTGGCGTCTCAACATTTCTATCTGTTTTTCTTTCATGTGTTCTTGGTGCTTTTTTTTAAGCCATAGCTTGAACGCTTCTTCTGGGTTCCTGTTCTTATCCTATGTTAAAAAAAATTTAAAAGAGATGTGTATGTAAGGCTTATAATTAAATGCATTTTATATTAATCACATCGTAATAATTCTTGGAACTCTGCTGGCATCTCCTATGCACAAAACAGAATGTATAGGCAAACTAGAGCATATGCTAATCATGGAATATATGCATGATCAAGCATTCAGAGCAGTATGTTTTAAATCCCACTGAATTTAGTTATAGTTGCCTCACTGCAGGGCAGAGGAACTTCAAAGCATCTGAATCTTCTGGGTTCAATCAGGACATGCATTAATTGCTTGACAAGTTCTTCGAAGGGTTTTCTGACTATTTGCTGCAAGGTTCAATCAAGTCATTCTGATGAAAAGGAGCATCCCTCTATCTCTGATTTTATAGCTGTGAAGTTCACACATGCAGCTTCTACAACACAAGCCACCCTGCCAAGCAGAACAATCCCAGAGATGCTAGTCAGTCACTGAAAACGGTGTGACAAAAATGTTTCCTATCCCTGTTAATTTTCATATGCTTAGCTCTGAACCCAGGCTTAAAATCTGGTTTTCCTGTTTAACAAGAGTACTACAGATTCCAGTCCTGCATTAGGACAGATCTTACTTTGCTGTTCAAGTCTTCTAGCTCCTTTGCACGACGACTTCGCTTTTCTTCTTGCACTTGCTCTTTTTTCTTCTGTAACCAAGCTTTAAAAACCATCTCATTCTCTTTTCTTTTCTGCTCTTCCTGTTCCCGTTTCCTTTCTTCTTCCTTAAATAGAATGAAAAGTGAATAAATTTAGTTTTTAAGAGAAGCATCTTAATTTGAAGGGGCTTTCATAGACAGTCATTTGAATTCCATGGGACACAAAATAAAATACTGAGGAAGCAGGAACACTCAACAACTGCATCATAGTTGGTATTTATAAGGAAGAAATGAGTTTGAGCACTTCTGCCATTCATGTTACATTCAGATGCTTTCAGTCTAGCCCTTTGTGATTGCCTCCATTTGCATGATACATCTCAACTCAGACATTTCAATAGCATTAAGTGAAGACTTTTAGAATTAGGCCTGCCCAGTATCTCTGATTGGCTTAAAATCAGTTAAAACATGCATTTTAAAAATTAATGCAGTTCTCAGGCTTGATGCACCACTAAATCCTAAAGGACATTTAACTACCTATGGACTGCAGTCACTACCTTATAAGTAAGGATTTTTTTTTTCTGTCTGTGAATCATGGAATTGTTTTGGTTGGAAAAGACCTCTAAGATCATCAAGTCCAACCACCAGTCTAACACAACTCACAGCCATTAAAGCACGCCCTTAAATGCCACATCCACGTTTCTTGAACACCTCCAGGGACAGTGACTCCATCGCCTCTCTGGGCAGCCTGTTCCAATGCCTGACCACTCTTCCCATAAAGAAATGTTTCCTAATCTAGATCTCCCATGGTGCAACTGAGGCTATTTCCTCTCATCCTGTCACCTGATACTAGAGAGAAGAGACTGATCCCCACCTCACTGCAACTTCCCTTCAGGTAGTTGTAGAGAGCAATGAGGTTTCCCCTCAGCCTCCTCCAGACTAAACAATCCCAGTTCCCTCAACCACTTCTCATAAGACTGGTTCTCTAAACCTTTCACCAGCTTTGCTGCCCTTCTCTGGACATGCTCCAGCAACTCAACAACCTTCTCATAGCAAGGGACCCAAAAATAAAGCCAGTGTTTGAGGTGTGGCCTCACTTGAGGTGTGCCAATCACTTCCGTACTCCTGCTGGCCCCACTATTCCTGGTGTGCCACATTATTCCAGCTAGGGTGCTGGCCACCTGAGCACACTGCTGCCTCATGTTCAGCCAGCTGTAAACCAGCAGCCCCAGGTCCTTTTCTGCTTGGCAGCTTTCCAGCCACTCTGCCCCAAGCCTGTAATGTAGCATGGGCCTGTTGTGACCCAAGTGTAGGACACAGCACTTAGCCTTGTTAAACCTCATACATGTTATACCTCATAGGTGAAGCTATAATGTATTTACTCAAGGAGTATTAATAGCTTAACAATTTTTTCAAGTTTTCAAAAACAAATGTTTGCAAAACAAAATTTAACTTGAAGGCTTCCTCTGGACTTTTATGAGAAAAGGGTTTTTTTCAATTACTAACTGCATTTTATCTAACAAGTATCTACAAGGAGGAGAAAGGTTTTCAAACATCACTTTAGAAAGCTGACTAGGACATTTTACCACATTTTTACTCTCTTTGACAGAAAAGCTACATTTCCCACTCATTTTAGCAGTCAGAGAAATCTATTCTTGCAGACAGATGATGCTCCACCCCCACACACAACTTTTACACTATCCTCCAAATTTACTGAAGTGAAAGAAACCACACCAAAATGAAGCAAATGGATTCCAGTAATGTCAAGAAATGTTTCATGCCTGTGAAATCAATCACAGAATAGAAATGCATTCATGAATGAATAAGGTCATACACAGCCAACAGAGGAAGAGATTGAGCACACATTGTTACGAAAATAACTTTCATTACCTCCACTAAGCTTTTACTTTAAATATGCAGAATATGGTGTGAAGAGATGTAGTCTTGTGTGTACAAAGAAAACACATCAGTAACTTCACATTTCATACCCCATGGTACTGAGCTGAGCCTCAGCAAACTTCAAATAAAGTAGACTAGACCTATTTCCACGATAGAAAGCAAGCTTTGAACCTACTTAGCCAGCTTACTTAGACCATCATGGCACAGAAAAATGATAGATGTCTTGTGTTGTTTTTATAGAGCAACACAGATAGTAAGTTACCTTTTGTATCATAATGCAAAACAAAGAAAAGCATCTAAACTTTGAAAATATTTGTCAAAGATTTCTGAAGTTCATGTCAAAGGCTCATCCTCTACTAAATATTATTTTTTATGAATAATGAGCTGAGAAAGAGTTAAAGTTTGGTTTGCTGGGTTTTTTTCCCCACTAATACATATGATAGTGATTTAATTTGCTAAAATAAAATTATTATTTTTCTTCTTTTAAATTGCTGCCCTTTACAGGTTCAAGAAGAATATCCTCAGTACTGGGAATATTTTCTTCCTCTTCAACTCTGTGTAGCACCCAGGTAAAACCAAATAAGAAAGAAAAGTAATACCAACTAGTAGGAGGAAAAAAACCCAACTGCTGTGCAACAAACAATGAGAAAACTTAGTACAACACTCACCCATGCAAAACCTTTACAGGGAAAATGTATCCAGCTATATACTGTCAGCATGCCACATGCATCTTATGCAAATAACTACGCATGCCACTTTTGAAGGTATGCATTGTTGCATGTTACATGTTAAGAACACCCCTCAAAATCAGAGAAAGCTAGGGGTACCTCCGGAGATCACCAAATCCAACCCCCCTGTCAAAGCAGGATCACCTACAGCAGGCCACACAGGAATGCATCCAGATGGCTCCTGAAAGTCTCCAGAGAAGGAGACTCTACAACCTCCCTGGGCAGCCTGTTCCATGGCTCCAGCACCCACACAGTAAATTTTTTCCTCATATTGAGGTGGAACTTCCTGTTGCCCCTCATCCTACCACAAGGCACCAGTGAAAAGACTGGCCCCTTCTTCTTCACACCGTCCCTTCAGATGTAAACGTTGATCAGATCCACCCTCAGCCTTCTCTTCTCCAGGCTAAACAGCCCCAGGTCTCTCAGCTTTTCTTCATAAAACAAATGTTCCTGTCCTTTAATCATCCTCAGATCCCTTAATTTGACTCTCTCTTGTATATTCCTGTCCCTCTTGAACTGGGGAGCCCAGAACTGGGCACAATACTCCAGATGAAGTCTCACTAAGGCAGGGTACACAGGGAGGAACACCTCTTTTTACTTGCTGGACACATTCTTAATTCTTAGTGCTCTCACAGTCATCTTCCTGCATAAATCTTATTTTAAGACTGAACACTCTCCCATAAAACTGCCTATTATATACTTCCTGAGCACACAAATGTGCACCTGCATTACTGTGGTTAATGTTAACTTCCTGCACTGCAGTGCAATCTGTGGAAATGCGATACCATGTCCTAGGTCTCAGTAAACAGTGGGCCTGTAAATGAACCTAGGTAGAGAGTTAAGCACAAGCAGTAAGCACAATATAGCAGAAGAAGGGCTATCTATGAATCACAGAATCCTAGAATTGGTCTGATTGCAAAAGACCTCTAAAAGAAGTCTAACCATCAACCTAAAAGACCTCTAAAAGAAGTCTAACCATCAACCTAACTCCTAACCTAACTCCTGACCATGAAACCATGCCATTGTGCCATGTCCACGTTTCTTGAACACCTCCAGGGCGATGACTCCACCACCTCCCTGGCAATGCACAACCACTCTTTCAGTAACATCCAACTCTTTTCCTAATACCCAACCTAAACCTCCCCTGGTGCAACTTGAGGCCATTTCCTCTCATCCTATCACTGACCCGCATCTTACTGCAACCTCCTTTCAGGTAGTTGTAGAGAGTATTGAGGTCTCCCCTCAGCCTCCTTCTCCAGAATAAACAATCCCCAGTTCCCTCAACTATTTTTCACAAGACTTGTTCTCTAGACCCTTCACCGGCTTTGTTGCCCTTCTGTGGACATGCTCCAGCAACTCCAACATCCTTCTTGTAGGGAGGGGTCCAAAATTAAACACAGTTATAATTAAAAAAATACTAAATTTCTCTTGTGAGCAAGTCATGATCCTATAGCATGTTGGTTTAACCTTTTGTGCTTTTTTTTTCTTTTAAGGAAAGGAGTTTCGGAGATTCTATACAAACTCCAGAGAACTGTTATTACTGCTTCTTTTATCATGGAAAACTGGAGTAAATTGTCTGAACAGTCACTGTGATCTACTTGTTGCCTTTTTATCTATCTTTACCTCCTTCCTCAGTTTTTCCTTCCTTAGTTCTAACTGCTTGCGCAATTCTTTTTGTCTGGGAGAAAGGCAGTAAGTGGAGCTTCTCACAGCCACATTTGCAGACTGTGCCCTTGGTGGAGTCTTCCGTTTTCCCAGACCTCTTGCAGCACCAGCAGCAGAATTTGGGCGACGCTTGGGGTTAGATGGAGGCTTAGGGAAATACAAACACTCTTCTCCACCTGCACCTTGAGAACAATGTGCTCCTAGTTTTACTGGAGGTATTTCCTTCATTCGAGAGGTAGGGCCAAAAGGACCATACTGTGAAGATTTTGGAGATTTATGTTGAGTTTCAATATCAGTAAAAGAAACACTTATTGGGGGCAAAAATCCTTGGCTTTCAATATCACGTAAACTTAAGAGTTCAAACTTCCCATCTTTTTCCACTAGGATTTTACCATCCTTCTTTTCCTCATCCTTGCCAGCACGTGGTGAAAGTGATGTGCTTTCCTGTCCCATTTCGTTAGAAATATGCAACCGAGATAGCCTGTTTGAAACATCATCTCCTCTTGCAAGCTCAGTTTTACAAACTTCAGTATCTTCTAGAGGAGGGACTTCAAGATCCACCAACTTATCCTTAAATTTTAATTTCCGTTCTCTTTTCTGATCCACAGGAGCCTGATTCTCCAGCAGTTTGTTGGCTTCTTCAATCTTTTCCAGGATATAACGCTTTATTTCTTCATCCTCTTCTTCATCCAATTCCTGCTGGTTTTCCATCTTGGATTCCTGGATAGAGCTTTCACTATCAGTATCAGATACACAGTCACCCTGTTTAATATCAGACCTGGATTCCAAACTTTCTTCATTGGAGGGTCTCACTTGTGCATCTACATCTGCCTCTGAAGGCTGATCTGGATTTTCTTCCATTTCCTCGTTGTTTTCCTCCAAGTTGTCCACAACTTTAACAATTTGTGCTTCCTTATCGTCTCCATTTTTTTCAGGATTCTAAAAAAGAATTAAAATAAACTAGTCTACTTTCCCAAGAAAGAACAGTTACCAGAAAAAGATAAAAGAAACAGCAAGAAGGAAGAGCAATACTAGCATAACATGACAGCATAAAACCAGAACAATGTGAATCATAGAATCATAAAGTCATAGAATCGTTTTGGTTAGAAGATATCTTTAAGATCATCAAGTCCAACCTTCAGCTTAAGACCACCATGGCCATTAAACCATGTTCCAAAGTGCCATGTCCACACATTTCTTAAATACCTTCAGGTACACTGACTCCACCACATCCCTGGGTAACCTATTCCAATGCCTGAACAATTCTAATGAAAGGAATACAGAAGTACTTTTGAAACAAACTTATTATTTTCAATGAACACTGGATTTTCTGCTTTAAGGCAATTATTACTAAACTAACCCATCCACTAAATTGTTTTTCATTATAATTCCATATAACCTTCCTTGTCAAAATTCAGTGAATGCACCTACACATTTCAAATCATACTGAATTTTGTGTTTATGATTTCAAATATTACGGAGGTTTGTTATCTTAATAAGACAACTAGCATTTAATTTAAAAAATACCTCTCTTTCACCAACATTTTCTTCTTCATTAGTTAGACATTCATGGTCTTCTTCAAAATCATCCTCATATTCTCCACTTTCTACTAAATCACCCATGTCTGCTGGATCTCCTTGGTCTTCCTTTTTATCACTCATTTTGGTGATGTTTTAGAGTAATGCTACAAAAGGGAGAGGGGGAAAAACTAGTAAGACACAAATATAGAACATCAAACTTGTAAGCAGTATCAATGCAAATATGGCAGATAGCACTACAGCACCTGAGGATTAAGGAACACCAATGGTTTATAAACATGAATGATTTGGGCCTTTCCAGCTCTAATTATTAGGGGGAAATGTGAGTAAAAGCAAACAAAGCCAAAGTGACAGACTGGATACAGTCATATTCACAATAAAACTGAAGATGAGCCACTGTAAGGACTGAATCTTTTAAACAATCTTTGGACTGCATAGTACACAGGTGTCAACAGCTCCTTAAATGGCAGTGCTTGAGTTCCAGGCTGACTGCCTGTCACCCCTCACTCGACAGAAAGACCTGCCTCCATCTAAAGACACAAAAGGGTTAAAGATGTGTGGAGAAACACATCAGCCTAGAGAGCTAATTCCACTCTTTTTACAGCTTTAGCTACCGATCATTCTTTATCTACTTTTATCTACTTTATCATTCTTTATCTACTTTGTTTATGAAAACAACATAAAAGAAGGAAAGGTTGATTATTCAGACGTTCCTATTCTGTGTCCTCTGCTGTAGACTAGAAGGTGTCACTTCTGAGTGTCTCTAGTAGCACAAATCTGTCATTTACAGCATGCTACAAGACCATGTAGCATATGGCAACACAATGTGGGATGTAAGAATTAGCTCTGCCCCTGGATAGCCCTGAGTGAGACCATCTTGCCCTTCCAAACAAGAAGGGTTGCACCTGGACTTCCCAGTCTGTCCAACCACTCTGTAATGCAAAAGCCCTCCGGAAAATGTTGCTTAAATTTCTTCAAGCTCTTGTTTTAAGTTCTGATGAGCATATTTGAGTTCTCAGTTATTTATTCTCAGGAACACCAGCTCCACTTCTTCAAACACTGCATTTCATGCTGGACAAGAGTGCTGCTTTTTTAGACCTTAACGTTTAGTCAACATTTAAGAGGTGTGCTGTTTTGGCTGGGATTAGTTAATTTTCTTCACAGTAGCTAGTTATTAGGCTGTATTTTGGATTTATGCTGGAAACAGTGTTGGTAATTCCCAGCATGGTAGGGGTTGAAAGTGACCTCCAAAGATCATCTATTCCAACCACTCTGCTAAAGCAGGTTTATCCAGAGTGGGTAGCACAGGTCTACATCTGAGTGGGTTTTTAATTTCTCCAGAGGAGACTTCACAATAATTCAGGGAGGTTTTAGTTACAGCTGAGCAGTGCCCACATAGAGTCCATGGCCTTTTCTGCTCCTCATATACCACCAGCAAGTGGGCTGAGGGTGCACAAGAAGTTGGGAGGGGACACAGCTGGGCACAGATGACCTCAACCGACCAAAGGGCTGTCCCATACCATATGATGTCATGTTCAGCATATAAAGCTGTGGGAAGAAGGAAAAGGGGACAGAGTTATGGCATTTGTCTTCCTAAGTCATTGTTGGAGCCCTGCTTTCCTGGAGATGGCTGGACACTTGCCTACTGAAGGAAGGTGATGAATTAATTCCTTGTTTTGCTTTGCTTGCATACATTGCTTTTCCTTTACCTATTAAGCTGTCTTTATCTCAACCCACAAGTTTTCTCACTTTTACTTCTCTGATTCTCAACCCCATCCCACCAGGAGGGTGGAGTAAGCAGCAAGCAATGTGTGAGTCTTAGCTGCTGCTTGGGGTTAAATCACAAGAGGAAAGAATGGTAATAAAGCCATGCACTTCTGCTGCAAACTTGTTTGTATAGAAACTTTATAAATAAAGCTCTTTTTATCTGATCCATAATTTGTTTGGGAAGATCTGGAAACTGTTTACTCCCAATTCACTTCTTTTTAGCCATCACTTGACAGGAGAATCACCCATTCACACTATGTTTCTTCAAGTTTATATTTTCAAGGCTTCTTCAGACTGTTTCTTTGGCTTTCCACACCATGTCTATTTCCATCATGTTTTTTCAGCACCTCTCCTCATAAGATATGCAATAATTTTTGCTGTGAAATGCCCCTTCATTCACAAGTATCCTTGGTTTGAGTGGTGACATATACCTGGGTTCTTAACGGAGGTGAGTTTGCTTCTAGTACATACTCAGCAGGAAGGAATCATTTCTCCTTAATTTCATCATTATGCTAAGCGGACATAAAAGCTACAAAGCTGAACTGTGCCATTAGCAAAACACGTTCAGGTCTATCTGTGACATTCAACACAAATACTGAAAGATGTTCCATATGTTTAGGATACATATAATAAAGAGCAGCAGCATAAAAATCAGCCTCTTCTGTTAGAATACAAAGTAGTCATGGCTGAAGAGATCATTTCAATATAACGACTTTTTTTCAGAAAATCCTAAATCAGGTTGTATTCCAGTTGAGGTCTTATGAAGTGCAGATTAAAACGCTGCAGTTTTAATAGGGACCCAAAACATTCAGAAAATTTCAAGTCTTCATTTCCACCTGTTTCTATTTTAATCTGGGATGGTGGGATATGCTGTGACTGAATCGTTCTGCAAAGCTTAATACTCTACGTGGTTATATTCCGGCACCGTTACCACACAAAGAGGGGTACGGTGATGGACTGTTGTTCCTTTGTGTCAAAATACAGAAATATAAAGATACATAAACTCGAACCCAACAACGCTGCGGTGGAGGTTCCCTCAGCCCGGCCCTGCTTAAGGGACCGGCAGCACCGACCTCCACGTTTCAACGCGGTCAGCGCCTGCTGATGGGGACCGGCAAACGGCACTCCCCTACTTTCGGCAGCGCCTCACCGCGATTATTACCGACAGCGGGGAGCGGGCGAGACAGCTGGGTCAGAATGCGTGGAGGCCAGCCGTGTGCAGGCCGGCGTACCCAGCGGGCAGGTGCAGACGCCATTCGCCTCACCTGCACCCCGCAGGAGCCGGCCCCGCCGGCCTACTTCACCCCACCCTGCCCTCTCACCGCGGCCCCGCCAGGTCCCGCCACTGTCCTCGGACCAGGAGACGAAGTCCTCCCACGGTGCGGCCGGCGGCGTTGCCATGGCAACGGCCGATCCCGGATCCCGCCCCCCGCCCCCGAGGTCACTGCCGACGGTGGCCCCTGAGGAACAAACTCCACCCGGCCCTGCGCGTACCTTTATCCTGCCGCCGGCACCGGGGTAACAACTGGCACAGGCGCGTTGGCAAGGCGGCACCGCCCCGTTGCTATGGAGAGGGGCGCCGCCCCCCCTCCTCTTTGTCCTCCGTTTTGAGGTGTGAAGGCCCGTTAGAAGGAATCGTTTCGGTCCATCATTAAGTCCAACCCTTAACCCAACACCACCATGGTCACTAAATCATGTCTCTACAACCAGTTGTCTCTACAACTACATGAAATCAGGTTGTAGTGAAGTGGGAGTTGGTCTCTTCTCCCTACTATCAGATAATAGAACAAGAGGAAATGGCCTGAAACTGTACCACGGGGGATTGAGTTTGGATATTAGGAAAATTTTCTTCACTGAAAGAGTGGTCAGGTATTGGAACAGGCTGCCCAGGGAGGTGTCCAGGAGTCACCATCCCTGGAAAGGTGTTCAAGAAACATGTGGACATGGTTTAATGGCCAGGGTGGTGTTATGTTGATGGTTGGGTTCAATGATCTTAGCAATATTTGCCAACTGAAACAATTCTATGACTCTCTGTCCCAAAGTGCCGTGTCCACATTTTTTTAAACACCTCCAAGGAAGGTGACTCCGCCACCTTCCTGGGCAGCCTTTCAGTAAAGAATTTTTCACTAATATCCAATCTAAACCTCCCCTGGTGCATCCTGAGGCTGTTTCCACAAATCCTATCATTTGCATTACACAATTGCATTTAATGCTCAGAAATTAAGGTGAAGTAGAACAGGGGGTGGGAGGAGTGTACAGGCAGATGTGCAGCCATGAGCTCCTGGGAGAGTGGCAGCAGTGTTGTAGGCAGCTTTCTCTGCCTAGCCTAAAGCCTTTCAGTGCTGTTAAATTATGCACTTGATTGGGAAGTGCCTGAGTGAAGGCAGTTTTTGTGTGTGTTGTATTATTCATGCTCTGACTGCTGCTGAGCAATTCGATCAGACCAAAAGCAAGCAGTGTCAAAATCTGAGCTTTCATTAATATAGAGCTGCACCTCCAAAAGAGGCACCTCTCTGTATTAACCACACATCACTCCTAGATCTTTGAAATGCTACCAAAAAAAAAAAAAAAGGAGGGAAAAAAAAAAAAGGAGAGAAAACCACAACCAACTACAGCCTCAAAAACACCCTAAATTAATTCCCTTCTGAAAAAAAGCCACCAGAAATCACCCTGAGTTATCCCCTGGGTTGGGGATAGCTGGTAGAAGGATCAGGCTCCTCAGCCAAGCTGTTGGGAGGAGATGGCACTTCATAGCCTCCTGTATTGAGAACCTAACAGCCCCACAGACTGTGGGTGCTGTGCCCCAGTGATGAGCATGCCCCACAGCCAGCCATGTGATCTCTAGACATGCCATGGAGTGCAGAGAAGGTTTGCTACAGGGCAGAGGCTCTCCTGCAAAACGCTGGCTGTGGTGGCACCAGGCAGAGGCTGTCACTGCTGCAGCCTATCAAGGCCTTGTGGAGGGCAGGGCTGTGCTGCCCAGCCTCAGGGAAACAGATGTGGCATTTGAACAGCTAAGCACACTGATATCTTCTGAAAGGCTCCCAATAAACAGGGTTGTTGGTGTTGCCACCAGTTACCACAGAAAGCCACTAGCTTGACCCTGGTAAACGTAGTTCAAGAGGAAGCAGATATGCTCTCTTGTTAGAAAAACCCAAACTATTTCCAGATGTCAGCTCATGTCACAGACTCAATTCCCACCCACAGCACCATCACCACACAATGTATAAGCTTCCCAGTGCACAACATGCTTCTGTGGTTCCCTTGGCCCAGTGAGGGCAGCTCCCAGCAAGGGAAAGCAGCCAACACTACTGGCAGCCCTCTGAGGTGACCAAGGCTTGTCCAGTGCCATGTGGTGCTTCCCAGCACCATGTTTGAGGGGCTGGCCCTCCTGCCAACACGTAGGCCTGAGCTGTACTGCATGGCACCCCAGGGTGGAGGGTATGGGAGGAGGGAAGGAGTTGTCCTTGCTGACAGCATGGATGTAGCACCCATCACACCATCCCCCACACAGCCATGGCCCCAGGTCGAATACACTGGCCCAGCAAAGTGAAGGATGACAGTCTACAAAAGCACCAGAAGGCCACACACACCTCAGAGGGCAACACAGTTCCTGGACTAAATGGTTAATATTAATGAAAAAATGTAGGCTGAAAACAGCCATGAATAAGTTAGCAAGGGCATTGATAATTCAGAGTGATGTGGATAGAGTTACCCTTTTACTCAAAGTAACGTCGGGTGGAAAAGCTAAACCCCTTCAAGGTGGGATTCAGGTCTCTGAAGATATCTGCCATTAAAGGCCACACAAGGAGATTGGACTCAATGGCCTCAGGATTTCTCCTCCTCTGACACCATACAGTGGGAAACAGAAATGGGGTTTGGCATTGTTTTCAGTAGATAGGAAGGACTCCCTGATATTTACTTGAGATAACACTCAGGTACCTGAGTGTTAGCAATAGTTCCTGCTGTACTTTCAGAAACTTCAACCACTGACCTCACCCAGAGTCATACAGTTATCCTGCTCTTGAAGACAATATGCCAAACTTCTGACTGTCCACATTACAGACAGGTAGCTTTGATAAGTTCAAATAGAGAGAACTGGGCACAATATCAAAACTGTTTGTTCCGCTTTTATCATAATCTATGCATCTTACAAGCCAGTGCTACTCCTTGCATTCACAAGAGATGTTTTACTTGACTAATTACAAATCAGCATAATTGCAAGACAAGGATTAGACCCCATTGTAGGAGGATCAGGCTGTGATGCTTGTTAATAATTTAATATCTTAAGGCCCAGCTTAAGAATCAAGCATACATTCATTAACCTAGCTGTTGTTAATTTAGGTTTTCAGATGTTCCCATCCATGAGGGAGCTACAGAGCATCATTATGAAGAAATGCAATGGAAACAACAGCTAAGCAATGCAAGTCTCTGAGGACAAACAAAGCAATGCAGAGTTTTAACAACAAGCCCTGACATGTTGGTTGCTCTTTTCCATGTCACTAATGCATTGTGTTTAGGGAATACTGATTCATGCAGAGCCAGGGTGTTTGACAGAGAAAGACCACATAGCACCTCCAGAGCAATAGTAAACAAGCACCTTAACAATGCTTGTATGTTGTGTAGGAAACGCACTGTTATCAGGCACTGGGAGCAGGGTCCACTGCTCCTGGTCTCCTGCCCCTTCCATAATCAAAGTCCCCCCCTTTCCTTTCCAGTACTTAGCTACAATCATATTGACAGAGAAGAAAATGTAATCACTTCATGCAGAGCCTCTCCCTTTACCTGCAAGCACTGCCAGAGCAGTCAGCTGTTTCACATGCACACAGCCAGTTCAGTATAACCTTGCTATGCCTTGGTGGGCTGCCACAGCCAGTGCTAGCCCACGGGGACAGCAGTGGGTGCTACACCCTCTGGCAGCTTTTACTATTCCTCGCTTTTTGGATAGAACAAGCTCAGCACCCAACCTCTTCCCTTAACTGATCCTAAAGCCCAGAAACTATACTATACCTTACCAGCACCATAGCAAGCCCAGCGTAAGAGACAGATTCAGTCGTAACACTCACCTGCAGCAGCCCCCAGCATCAACTGGAACAAAGAAACAGCTTCAGCATCCCAGGACAACACACCAGCCATGTCTAGTATTTATCTCATCTCCCTCAGACTGCACTGTGTGCTGTATCATTAATGTAGGAATTCAGCTTCTTGACATCAATGGGGGGGTCTGTCCCTTTTCAGATCTCTCAGCTATACATGGTATGGCAGGATGTGATGGGAGGAGCAAGGAGGATTAACACAGTTCACATGGACCTGCTTCAATTGCAGCCAAGAGCAGCCTCATAGTTCTTCTCACAGCCCTTTTCACCAGCACCAGAGATGTCAAACACCTCAATCCACCTTAAAAGGTAATGCTATACCTATATGAGCTACTAGATACCTTCCTGTCATATGCAAGCAGATGTTTTAATCCCATATGCCGTCAAGAAGCTCATCCTCACACAGCTGACTCCTGCATTCACCCAGGGAAAGCAGAGCAATGAAATTCGGGGCAAGCCTGACATGGTGACAGTTCTATGCCTCCTGCATCAGCAATAAGGCTTTCAAGGAAATGTGTAAGAAAAGCCCCGCTTCCTCCCCAGACCACTCCTTTTGTTTTTGGTGTTGTGCAGAGAGCTTGTTAGACCCACACTAAACACCATCAAACTGGTAGCAGATATTTGAAGCCCACTTTCCCCTTTAGCCCAACGTGTACTACCAAGTACAGGCCATTTCTTCTAGAAGCACAAGACAAGGTGAGCCTTCCAAGGCACTGAAGTGTGGGTGTGTCAGGCTGGGGAGTTTACAGCATTTCTCCTTAAGGCCTCAATTTTGTAATTAGGTCAATGTAAACAGAAAGGTTCTCCTGCATGGTAAACCTGCACCTGCTTTTCCTTAGGCACCCTCAGTGAGATTGAGACATCCTGACCACTGTTATTCTCTGTATCAAGTGAGTGATCTTCTCCCACACTGGACCAATCTGCACAGGAACTACAGTGGTATTTCTGAACTGCTCAGCAATTAAGGATCCTCAATGCAACACACCTGCACAGAGCTCTGCAAACCTACACAAACCAGCCAACAACTATCAGCTCTTGAGGACTTCTTTCTTTCTGCATGTTTTGTCATTTAGGATCTTTCTTCCTCTCCCACCTTTCCCCCCCCCCCCCCCCCCCACTTCTAACAAAGATGCTCAAAATAACCTGCAGCAGCAGTGCTGCTGATTAGCAAGGTATCAAAATACAAACCCACACTGGCCACACAGAATATTTCAGAGTATTTTTATTTAACAAAAATACCTATTCAATTAGAAACCAACAGCACATTTACAGAATTTCACAGGCATCAGTAACTCTGCATACAGCTCCAGAGAGGCTCTACAGTCACCTCATCACCACAGCAACAGCATAGGAACCTGAACATTCCAGGTGTGTTTCCATACATTATTAGGTCTGAAGACATACATACCTCTCTATTGCAGCTGCCAGTCTCATTACTTTGGTAGAAAAATTGTTATTACTGTAATTCTTTAGTTAGATTTTTTTACCTGCTTTTAAATAATTGGTTTATTTCCCATCAAAGATTTGTCCTGTATGAAAAATGTGATTAAAATTGAGCTGTGCCTTTCAGTCACATGAGATGAGTACTCCCTGTGCCTTGCTGCAACTGCCATCAGACAGGATATGCACAATCTCTTTCCCAGAACAGCTCATCAGCTAGCATTTCATGGCTTCAGATTTTATTGTAAAAAAAAAAAAAACCCAAAACAGAAAAACCAAAACCAACCAAACATACCCAAAAAATGGTAAAGAAAGGAATATATACACAAGTAGCTTCAAGTTTACATTTTAGGATAAGGCAGTTAAGTTTACGTGTGTACATGCCAGTACAACTGAAGCTGTTTTCAGAATATAGGCTGCAAACACAGAGAAGCTTTGGGGAGTGGGTTCCCCTGAGCAGCCAGCCTGAAAGGGCTCCCCAGACCCTAGGCAGCACATCTCAGACATTATTTATTCACCTTGTGTGGTAAAGGCTGAGGCTTGCCTAGGTGATGAGAAAGGCCATACCTGTCCCAGCAAGGAAAGAAATGCCTTCCAAACCTTGATAGTGTGAAATCTCCATGGCACTAGAAGCAAGAAATGAACCCAAGCTGCTGCTTCAGGCTCTGACTGGAAGAAGCTCTAAGCAGCACATACAGAGAAGGCACAGAGGGAAGCATGCTGCATTGTATCTTCTCCATTGCCAGTTTTGTACACTTAAACTCACCACAACATACACAGCAACAGGAAGAGTCCATAGGTTGCTTTGCTGGTCATGGTGTCTGAGTATCCAGGTGCCCAAGCCCAGAAAAACTCTGTGCAACTCCTCATTGCTGAAGCCATTTGGAAAAACTAAATTTCAAAAAATCAGGTATAAGGCAAGTGCCAAATTGCTTAGATTCAACAAAATAAAAGACCCACTCCAAACATTCATTTTTCTGCTTCAGTGGGAAGAAGAGGTAGAACTACTGGAAAGAGACCCACCAGAAGCATAAAGGCATTTTAAAATACCGGGGGAAACTGAGAGACCAGAAATCAGCATTTTTCCAAAGCCTCAGGCAGTCCTTGTGCTAGTTACCATCACTGAAGGTGTCTATTTAGTAACCAGACTTGTGACTCTCCAAGGTCACAAAGAGCAGCTTAACATCCTGTAAATCACCTTCCTTCTCAGTGCTATACTAACATCCACCATCTCAGCCCCTAGGGTTGGAAGGCAGTAACTCCAGGAATCTGCAGTCCTAATGGACAAAGGCAAAGATGTCCAGTTGTCCCCTGAATTGGCATTCTGCCAACTTAAACTCCCTTTAAGCTTCCCCTTCAGCTTTACAATCCCTTGAACACAGACTTTCATGGCACAAATGGTGCTGCTGATAGTCAATTCATCAGTGTCACAAGTTGCCCTATGACACCGTTCGTGTTTTGGGAATCAAAAACGTTGTTTTACCATGATCAGCTATCACAGCAGCTGGGATGATAGACAGGAACAGCAGAAACAGTACAAGCAACTCAAGGAAACGTTGTGTATGCATAAACAAAAGTGTAGTAAGTCTTCAAGCATTCAGCATCACAGGGCAACCACAGCGAGAGCCATACTGCAGAATATGGGTCTGAGGCCACTTCCTGCCCCAGGCATGGGGCTCTCCACAGAGAGGTCTATTGTCTGCCCTGCAGGAGCACCTCAGTGACAGAGTAGCAGTTGACTAGACAATCATCAGGCTGCCTTTTCAACGTCAGCCTCCAGATGCACAGCCTTAGACTGAAACCTCCCAAGGCTTTCATTCTTTGAAAGAACTTACAGTTCTTTGCTGCACATCCCATATATGCAACAGAAGAGCAAAAGGCATTTTAGAAAGAAGATATTTGTTCTTACTTATGTAAGAGCTAGTACATTTACCTTCTAAAAAGTGCTACTAATTTAGTATAAATATGGATCAAATACCATGAAGGTGACTGCCTTGGGAAGAAAAGGCAGAGATTAAAAAACAGACCTATATCTTCATATGTAGGCTCCAAGAGTCTCAACCTGGTCCACTACTGGCTTTCAGGAGATCTGCTTTGCATCTGCTCTTGTCTTTTGTAAGCTCTCATAATACTGTATATGCCACTGCCCAAGAACACCAGCGAGATGGCCGCAAAGTAAGAGGCATAAATCATGAACTGCAAAGAAAAGGAAAGAAAATAAAAAGTAGTAGTGATTAAACCAAACAGTTATCAAATCTGTAAGAAAATTAATACAGGAGTTCCCTTCCTCTTCTAAAACATCAGGAATTGGTGATAATTTCTCTGTGAAACCCTGTACCCAGAAACAGGTGGCTGACAAGCTTCACAACTTGGTTTACCTTTCTCCCTCCCATCAGTAAAGCTAAGAGTGTCTATCATACCTGGGTAAAGATGTCCAACCCAAGTCCACTGGCATCCACAACAATCAAAGTGAGCAGAGTCTGAAGTGCTAAGGCAATGAAAGTATTGACCCCAAACACCAGGGCGTACCGTTCTACACTAAGATTTGAAGCAATCTGGAACCTGGAAAGAAAGGGATGACCAGAAACATAAGGACAGGGGGGGAGAAAGGGGAAATGCAAGAACATGAAGAGCATCTCTGTGCAATTAGATGATGCAACCTGAAGACTTAAGCAGACTGGTCCAGCATTTTCTACAGATAAATTACCTTGCACTGAGTGTGTTTTTCTAAATAGGATCATGAGAGACTAGCATAGAAGTTATAAGAAATGCAGGCATAAGCTTAGAAACCCCAAAACAAAACACTGGGAGTTCTGTGGGTTTCAATCTTACCGAAGCAGTCCTGTCCAATGCTGCTAAACAGTCTTGTGTCACAAAGCAGATACATGCTCAGGTCACAGACAGCTGTTGGCAATCTCACAGTGTCAGCTAACTACAGTGTGGTCCATAACTCCCTGCATCCTTCTAACCAGAACTCCTTTTGCTTACCAGTTTCAGCATCACCCCTCATATTGGGCCTGAGCCATCTTGCAGCAATTATGCACTCGTGGTTCAACAACAGCTGTGTTTTCCTTCCCAAAGTGACAAATAGCATTAAAAAAGTTTTCTTCCTTAGAAGTTGGGGAAGGCTGACACTTCCACACAGGCAAAGCATTTCTCCTCGTCTGTTACCCCTTCACTCCAGCCACATTTATGAAAAACATTCCCCTGGCAAGCAGCACAATCTAATATTTAGAAGTAGTCACTTTACTGTCGTAAGACTTTTAAGCTTGATCAGCCTGCCAGTCAAATGCATCTCTGTGCCTCAGTTTCCAACCTGAATCACAACACAAACCCTTTCAACAAATTCCTGGCAGGCAAGACTCTAGTTACACAAATTATACTAGCATTCACACCTTGAGAGCAATTCACCTTAAAGATACTCACGTTGCTATTGTGATGAGCAGCATGTAGATAATTCTGAAGACAACGTAGGATGTGTAGCACACCCAGATGTTCCGAACAGTGTCCATGATATACACAGCAGCAGCAATAAGAAAGGAGAACAGGGCAAGTGCCACTTCACCCCACATTGCCCAGGATGTTTTTATGTGACCTACAACAAACACTGCAACAGCTCCTGCAAGGGAATGGAAGGAAAGTGTAACTGTTAGCAACTGTAATTAGAGCAGCTTGGAGACCAGATTAGGAGCTGTACAGCCCCTAATAGCTGAATGTGACTGAAGTGGAGGACACTGATATGCACACCTCAGTAGCTCTCCTTCCTGACCTTTCCCTCGTCTGAAACGCTGCTGTAAATTCCCATTTATTCACTTTTACAGGAACAGGGAAAAAAATTAAGACAAAGAAAAGTCAATGCTGAATGCCTCTAGCTTCAGAATCACAACCACCCCAAGACTAAGACTACTGCTGCCCAATCCTCTGCATCTGACTGTAGCAGTGTTGTCAACTGGCTACAGTGAAATGCAAACTCTAGTTCTCAAAAGCACTCAGCTAGTTATTTTGTAGTCCTTTAGGGGTAACAGGAGGGAAGAAGACACTGCTCACTTCATTACACAGCTGTGTATCTCCCATGAGGTGGAAAAAAATATCTTTGCTGTCATCTTCATGCTGAGCTGTAAGAGTAAGCAAGAGCAGGCATTCAAATCCATATGTTCCAGCAAGCAGCCTAATTGCAAGCTACAATCATACACCACTGGTAGTGCAACAATCCTTTACAAATAGAACAAGTTTCTAGCTCCTGCTGGATTTTACAAAGGAGGGAGATGAGGGAAGACAGCTCACAAAATGGAAAGCATGTGATACTTCATGCAACTCAATGAGCAGACAAGGTATTTCATGCACTATCACAGATGTAACTACTGAAGCCTAAACATATTACAAGAAAATTCCCCTTTGAAGTAGGCGTTGCTCTGCAAACAAGCCAAATAGCAACCAAGAGCACGATGACACTGCATTACACAGCAAGCTACATAAACAGCATAGTGACAAAAGGAGGCTTACTGGAGATCTCTGAAGAACAGGATTGTATTCAGCATTTGACCACTGTAAAGAAATACTACAGTAGTCCTTGGCTGGCCTGCTATCTTAGAAATCCTTCAAGCACACAGACTCCTTAGGTACCATTGGTATGTACAAGCCTGCAACCCCATCAGATTTCCTATCAATCTTGAATATTAGTGAAGAAGGTAGCTATGCCAAGGGAAGGGGATTTACTCACCCCCACTAAACTCATCTTTCCAGTGCCTGCTTTGAAACAGCTCAACTGACATTTTGCTTTTTGAAAGTCAGGCTTTCCCAGTAGAAAAATCCCAAGATTCAAAACAAGCTAAGTCCAAAAGCCTTCTTTCTGCTGTCTCAGCAGTTCCAAAATCTGGGAACAGACATCACTCTGGGAATCTCATGGCAAATCATGAAGCTGTACTCCCTGTATGACTCATAATTAGGTGTCAGGCTGATAAAATCTTGACAAGATCTACAAACTGTGTCCTGTGATTAGACAGCTACAGCTGATCCAGTGGTTTCACAGCCCAACTTGATAAAGGATTGCCACATCCCAAGAAAGTACAGGGATGCAGCTTAACAGTCAAGTTGATCTCACTACAAGAAATATTATTTATGTTGCCTAGGATATGAAGCTGACAGCCACAGGAGTCACCATGCGCAACTTAAACCCTTCTGCAGGGCAGCACGGGTACAGGCAAGGACAGCAACAGCATCTTATACAAAGGCTGCCAAACACCACTCATAATCCAGCACAGAAGACTAAGAGCCATGAGGCAGCAAATCAGATCTGGGATGCACCAGGAAAGGTATGTCTAATAAAAAGAGAGAAGAGTGAACAGTATGTTTTTCTACAAGCCTGAGGCCTCACTGAATAAAACTGAGTGGAGCTCTGGCCATCCTCCTTCAAAAAGAATGCACCTCAAATCAAGTTTGGTGCACAGGGACTAATAAGACAGCAGAGGGATCAAAAAAACATAACTTCAAAGTACAATGAGAAAACCTGGACTGAGAGCAAAGATTTTGTGCTAAAGTATAACCTAGGCATGACATCAAAACCAAACTGCTCATTATTAAGTTCAAAATAGAAACCAGAAGAAGTTACATGATTTGTACTAGTGCCTAGGAAGTTAGGTCACTAGATGCTTGTTCTTAATACATCCCTTCCAGTCCTGTTATAATCTTTAAACTGAGATGATTACTTCATTAAATTTCACTTGTTCAATGAATCTGTGTCAACAGAAGGATTTCTTGGTTCTTCTTTTTGAGCAGTTCAGGGACAAAGGCTAATTTGCTTTCACAAAACATCACACAAAGTGATTAAACCATTTATAAAAGTTATACTTGGCGGGGGGGGGGGAATAAATCAAAACTAGGAACTAGTTTTTTTAACATAAGTTTAGTGCAAACCACCTTCTCTTCCATTGGTTCATTGCTCACAGGCCTTTAAAAGGACCCTGATATCAAAAAATACTGATACTAAGGTTTGAAGAATACTCCTTTTTTAGCAGTCTTTTCTTTCCCATGATATAGCAATTCTTCTCCTTCATGGAATCAAGACAGAGTGGTAAAGGAAGCCAAATCAAATGAGAAGTAAGAGCCACAGCATCATATCAGAGTGGAGGAACATCATATGACTACACTTTATTAAAGTGCAGGTTTAGCACACCAAAGATGATTCAACAGTCAAAGCCCTCAGAATCAAAATGTCAACAGTTTCCAACCCAACTAATGATGGGTGGTAGACCAGCTTTTAGAACTATGAAAGAGCCACAGCTTCCCACTGAACTCCAAGAAGGGGCTAAGCATGCCCAAGAATGTACTACGCCTTGCTTGTCTGTGTATCACTGGTTTCTTTTGCCCCCGAGTAGGCGATGTCCACAACAGAAGGTGGAACAATGACTCCATTAAGAAAAGGAACACACTGCAGCAACACCTAGAAAGTCTCCGTAAGGGTATGTTAGCGATCCTAAAAAGGTATTGTCCTACTTCTGGTAATGGAAAAGTATTAAACAACTTAATAAACTACTGTTTGTGTTGACTGACCTACCTGTTCCTTTCAAGCCAAGCAACTTCTTTCACCTTAACAGCATTTCCATTTAACAGTGCTGCACTGACTTCATGTGGCTCACTGCATGCTGCATGTACCAGAAACATTCATATGTTCCCTATACTGCCAGAGGGAAATAACCAATACAGCTAACAGGACCCTTAGTATGACTTCGAGTGGTTAAAACAAGTATAATTCCACTGCCATAGTGACAGTCAAGAACACAGTCAGCCACATGCCTGGAACCTTCTGCCAAACATTTCAGAATAAACAGTTGACTTGTGAGACTCCTTCAAACACCTACGTACCGAGTTACAAGAATTAGGGCTGCGTGAAGCAACTAACTTGGCAACGAACAACAAACCTGTGCATGTCAGCAAAGACTCACTCCAGATTCCAGGGTTGCCTCTCCTGCATGCGTGGGGGAAACCAAACCACTTCCAAACCATGCTCCAGTGACCCTGAGGGACACAAGATATAGCTCCTGCACTGCTGGGAGAAATACCAGAAGCTTACCTAGCAGCGTTGAGGCTGCCTCCACAGCACCATTGTAGATGTCTGTGCTATGAGAAGGCAGCACCATCTCCCACAGGCCCTGAGCATAGTTGATGACCTGGAAGTAGCCACAGGTGGACAGTGCCCACCACACAGACCAACAGAGCATGGTCCAGGAGGAGTAGCACTGCAGGAAGTCCTGCCAGAGATCTTTGAGCACCTTTACGATGTCTACTTTCTGCTCCTGCATAGACTGGAGAAGAAAGAAGAGATATGTTAGTATTTGCTTAAAAAATACTTGGCACTGCTCCACAAAATCGTCCCTTCCAAGTGGTCTGTGACACTGTCTGGTGCCACTGGTGAGTGACAGTTGCCACTTGGACACAAACCTCTAAAGAGTAATGCATACAAAGTGACCCCATCCCACAGTCTCAGCCCTAACCAGAAGGGAGGGTACACTCTCAAGTGTGGCTCAATCTGTCTCACTCAAGCAGAGAGCATTAACTTCTAGATGTTAGAAGTATTACATGAGCAGCTGGAGGATATTAGAGAAGAGGCACAGGAGAGCAGAATACAATAACCACTCTGACAAGACAAGATCAGAGGCCAATCATTCAAATCAAAGTCAAAAGCATCACTGATTCAAATTCAACCAAATTTGGTAGTGCAGAACACATGAAAGCCATCAAGCAGGTGACTGTACTTTCCCACAAAGAAGCTTGATTTTCTTCAGTACTTCCATTCAGAGATTACAAATATTCAAAGAAACAATCTCATGCCACACTCTACCCCTGTTAATGTTCACCAAGGATCTGATAAGGTAAGAAATGTCACCCTGGGATCTGAAAAGAAATAGAAGCTACTTCCACCAGACACTACTATTGCAAATAGCAGCTCCTGTAAATACAAGAGCTCTGACAAACAGCACAAAATAAAATTGAAGTTTTCCCCACAAATCTTTCTAGAAAGAGCATGGAAGGAGGTAGATCCATAAAATGGTTTGGAAAAAAGGAAAAAAAAAATAAAGTAGATCAGCTCAACTAACGGGATGACCACAAAATAATTTTCTTTTTGCCACAGAGGCTGTTGCAGGCTTGCTCCTAATACCTTAAGCCAACAGCAGCAGAGGAAACAAGCATGTCTTTGCATTGCAGACAGAACTGCTGCATGCACGCATGTACAGTGTCTACAGACAACCAAGACTTCTTGTCTAAGTCAGAGCAAGGATTACCTCATATGAAACTGAGCAGAGCCCTCAAGGCCCAAACAGCACACCTAGCCCCCATGACCTTGGATTCCCTGCAGAGAAACACACAGCACTGTCACAAAGCTGAGCTACTGCACATCATGCTGTTGCATGTCCAGTTTCAGTCATTTCCAGACAGCAGCAGCAGCTTTGCCTTAATTGCCTCTCCCTGAGGCAATCATGCAGTCTGTGCCTGGGAAAGGCTATTCTCCACAAATGACATAACGACCTTTGTTCTATTAAAACCCTCAAAGGCCGTAGTCTAACTCTATCCTGAACTATCTTTTTTCCATTCCTCAAAGTGTCACAGATAAGCATCACAGTTCTAAGCATCTTTATTCAAAAATCAAGAAGGTTGGAAGAGACCTCAAAGATCATCGAGTCCAACCTGTCACCCTAAACCTTATGACTATCTAAACCATGAAACCAAGTGCCACATCCAATCCCCTCTTGAACACCTCCAGGGATGGTGACTCCACCACCTCCCTGGGCTATTAAACACCACACAGTCCCTTTGCCAATGCCAATGGCTTGATCCACATGGGGACACCATTCCTCCAAAGCCCAACAGACCTTGAAAAGAGGTCAGCTTGTGTCAATGTCACTTTAGGAACCTAACTCCCATATGGAAGGTTTCACATGAAACTCAAGTTTTGCTACAGGAAAGCCATGGAAGGGAACGCTCATATACTACAAAACCTGATTATCATTCATTCAACTGAAGCATGTGCCTGGTAAGTCAGAAGTGTCCATCTGCCCTCCCACCACTTGGCAGTGCTTCTTCAGCACAATTATTCATACAGCCATCCATCTGTGTTCATGAAACACAGTTGCTGTTACCTCAGTAAGGAGGACATTCACCACATGCCAATGCTTCTCAGCTTCTAGCATGTCGTATAACTGAATTCTGGAGAGTTGAGCAAGTGTACTTACCCCTTTTTCATTGCTTACCATTAGTTTGGAACCTCTCACAAAAGGGATGGGTAAGTCACATTAATACCTTAGTCATTATTGGCATAGAATTTGTCATTTAACGAATACCCTTCAAGCATGCAAGTATAACATGGTTAAAAACACTTTTACTCCAACAAGATCGTGATGGACGGGGCTGGATTAGGACCCTGGAATGTTAATACCTTTAATTCCCAGCTGCAGATGGAAGAACCTGGAAACAGCCCCGGATGCTGCCTCCCCCGACTCTGCTAATCAGGGCTTACTTGCTAAGTGAAATACCCATTAGCTGACTAAACCAACAGCCATGCTTTCCTTCTGGCTTCTCAAACACAACCTCCTGCTAACTAAGGAGCAATGCTGACTTCTCCCCATGGTCTCAAACCACCCTGCCACAACAGGCTCTCTTTACATCACCTGGAGCAGTGTGGCAGTGACATGCCCAGCAGGCAACTAGACACAGAGGATCTCAGAACTGGAGGGTGTGCACTCACCACCTCATAGGACACATCCTACCACCAAAGAGCACCTGCATGCTTGTTTCCATACAAGTGACTTTGTTAACAGATATACAGTCCACAAAGGCCACAAGTTAGGGTACCACCTCAGTACTCTCACAAGCTGCATTAAGCTGTAATTATGCAGAGGTACTTCCTACTACCTACTATTTAGCCATATTTTGTCCATCTATAACTAATCGATATCAGCCTAGAAGTGCTGTGAAGGATTCCTGCAGTTTCCTTCCTAGATCATAAGAGAAAAGCCAATTACTACACATCTTAGTACTGTGCTATTTGCACAACAGCTGAAGTTACAAAACCTGAGTGCAGGAACAATCAACTCTTTCCTGCAAAAAACAGGCACACACAGAATACGGACGTATGCACCAGTTTTAGTGCCACTGCATGGCAGCTTGATGCCTAGAGAATTTTAACCAGTCTTGTGAGACATGCAGAACAACTTCAGAAAAATCAAGGAGCAGCCTACCACACTCAAACAGGAATAAATTTCCTATGCCATAAATATGGAAGTAAGATAAGCAATAGGATACTTCAGGGGTATTACTTCTCTACTGCTGTGTACCTATTTGCACATATGCATGCATGATAGCCCCATCAGTATTGCACCTTCTACTTCTGTAAACTCAGGGGACAGCTCACCCGTTTCTTTGCTGCATGACTCTCTCCGTTTAAGGGAACTTGTGATTCATCCTCCCAGCCAGGCGCCCTCTGCACATCAGGATGATCTTGGACAGCTGATCCATTTTTACAGTCCATGACCTTCATTTCACAACTGAGCTGCTGATTTGGGACGTGGTGAAAGAAAAGGCTTTTTTGTGGCATTGGCAGGAACCACGCTATGCCAAAAGCAACTGATATGCTGGTTAAGGAGATAACGTTCAAGCTGAAGAGGGACCATCCTGCCACTGACACAAGGACCTGCCCGGACACCGAGCCCACTGTGTAGCCCACCAGGGTGGCGCTCCGGCAGTAACTGGTGACCTTCTGGTACAGGTTAACATCGACAACACTGTAGATGTAGGAGTAGTAGGCAATGTCCGTGGCAGTCCCCATCCCGTAGAAGAACTCGAGGAACTGGACGGCCCGCAGTCCTTGGGCATACAGCAGCATGAACCAGGTGACGATGAGGCTCAGGCCCTGCAGCAGGACCACGGGCTTGTACCGCAGGTAGTCCGTGGCCAGGAACACCGGGAACAGCAGTGCCAGGTAGGAGTAAGTCCACACCGGGTAAATCTCGTTGAACACCTGGAAGGGCGAAAACGACGCTGGTAACTCCCAGCACCCTCATACTGCAAAGAAAAGGCAAACGCAGACACCCAGGTAGGGCTGCTAGGTGCCCGGTGCCGCGATACCTGGGTCTCGGAGAGGTTTTTCTGCGGCTCCAGCAGGTACCGGGTGAGGAAGGGCTCCGAGGGCCGCACGCTGCAGAAGAAGCCGTAGGCGCACAGCAGCCCCGTGGGCAGCGCCCAGCAGCACCCGCCGCCGCCGCCACCAGCCCGGGCGGAGCGCCGCGCCGGCCGGGCTCCCCGCGGCCCCGCCATACCGGGCAGGGGCGGGGACCAGGCCTGAACGCGCTCCCGAAGCTGGCGCTCTTGGCGGCCACGGACCGCCCGGGGTCACCTCCCGCCGCCGACTCCCGAAAGACGACTCCGGCCCGCGGAGCTGCGCTTAAAGGCTATTCGCCAGCTAGCGGGAGGCGGGACAGCGTGCTGCCCTCTGATTTGGCTTCATCGCCTCCTCTGGGCAAGACCAGCCAATAGAAAGCAGGAGAGGGCGGGTCGGCCGTAGATGGGTGCGAGCACGTGTGCGGAGAAGGGGGTGGGGGATGGGGGATGGGGGTGTGCAGGGGCATTGCACCTGACCCGGCGCTGCGAGCGCCGTGGGGGCAGCGGGAAGGGGGTTCGGCCTTGGCTTTGAGCGGTACCTGCCTTACCCAGTTTCTCGAAGGGCGGAGCAGCGTGGTTTGCGGTGCACCATCCAACCTGACGGAGAGGAGCAAGAGTGGCACCCCTCGAGAGTGGCATCCCTCTGGGGTGCAGTGCTCCAATCACTGCTGAGGACCCCGCCGTAGGTAATTTTCTTCCCAATATCCCTCCTCTCCTCTGGAGGGCAGGTACAAGCTTTTCCTGAAAGGACAAAGAGACCCTCTTCCTGATATGCTGAGGTTGTTCTTCCTTTCCTGGTCCAAATGCTTACAGATGCTAACCTCTGATACTTCCTTCCCTTTAGAATCACAGTATGCATCAGGTCATTTTGTCCAATGTCCTTGCAGTGAGCAGGGACATCTCCAGCCAGATCAGGTTGCTTGTGGCCCCATCAAGCTTGACCTTGAATGTCTCCAGGGATGGGGCCTCTACCACCTCTCGGGCCAATCTGTTCCAGTATTTCAACACCCTCATTGCAAATAACTTCATCCTTACGTCCAACCTAAATCTAGTCTGCTTTGGTTTAAAATCTTTGGCCCATATAACTACAAGTGCTTCTAAACAGTCACTACCCAGCCTTTCTGTAGGTCCCCTTCATGCTGAAATGCTGCTAAAAGCTCTCTCTGAAGCCTGCTCTTGTCCAGGCTGAACATTCCCACCGTTCCCAGCCTGTCTTCATAGAAGAGGCAGGAGATAAGCAATATAATACCTGGAACCACTTCTGTGTTTTAATAAATGCTGCCCTTTGTTTTCTGGGCAGAATGAATACTGAACAAGAGGGGAAAATACAACTATCACATTCAAAGTGATAATCTGAAGCTTCACCTAGGACTACTATTCTTAATTCTTTTGTAGTCCTTCTCAAACTATTTGCTGGATTGCTACTTACTCTAGCCTACAATGGCCTGCTAGCGTCAGGTGTAGTGTGTCTTCTTACCAGTCTGGGTTATTGCTTCATGCTGAGCAGAGGTGGGAGGAAAGAGTAAAACCTTTGGAGTTCCCATGGCACACCCTGCCTGGGGACAGCAGTTCCCACAACTTCCAGACTTCTCACAGGATCTAATGGGTGGCCTCAGTCCTTTCTAAAATAGCAGTCCCTAGAGTTGTGCCACTGGAGCTCAGCTGCTGTTTCCAGGGGAGTGGCTGACGTAGGAGTTATGTCAGCTCAACTAATTTCCTTAAAGCAATACATAGTCAGTCTAGATTTCTCCTCCAAAAACTGTGCAAGAAAAAAGAACCAGCAAAGTGTTGAGTACTCCAGGTTTTTTCAGGGTTTCTTTTCTTCTCAAAAGAGCTCACCTTATTTTGTTTTCACAAAATACTTTCAGCCTAGGGAACAAAGGCAAAACAAATTGTAGGGTTGCTGTTTTAGAAAGGACTGAGGCCACCCATTAGATACTGTGAACAGTCTTGAAACTGTAGGAATTGCTGTCCTTAAGCAGGGTTTGCCATGGGAATCCCTCCCATCCCTTCTCTGGCCTTCCTCCCATTTTCTTTCTCCATCTCACTACTCTACTAGAAAAAGTAAGGGAAGGTTAAAGGTGTTTAATAGTAAAGAAAAACCTAAAACATTCCAATATTTTTTCTAAGCTGGAAGACATGAGCTATGAAAAGTAGGATTTCTCACACTTTCTTTTCCTAATCTTACCTGCTCTCCTCCTCTCTCAACAAGCACAAACACTTTTTTTTTCCAGTGGAATGAAAGGAGTAATACCGAAGTTTAAGAACAAAGAATTATGAATAGGGGACACATTCTTACTTTTCAGCTGTAATTTTTTTAATTCCAAAGCCAAAATAATGTTACAATTTACCTTAGTGTTAAACAACGGCTGGTTTCTTCCCAAAACCACACATTTGTTCCTTTCTAGCTTCCCAGACGGGTGAAGAGTACTTTGAAAATCACTACATTCCACACATGAATGAAACCATTTTCTAGAGAAAATAATTCTCTTAGCAGAAATATTTGGCCAATTTGAGTGATTGCTCATATTCTGAACACTTCCTCAGAAATAATATTGTGCAGAAATAATTGTAAAATCTTTCAAGACGATGTCAGTGCAAGTTTGTTAGAGAGGTAGCACCTGCACATGCAGGATCTGAACCCACTGAGTCATAGCTGCAGCATGGATGCACTGTGTGATGGCTGCCCATCACGGACACCACGCTGCCCTTGAATGCCTCAAGAGCAGTCTTGAAGAGAAGGACTTGGAGGTGTCAGTTGTTGAAAAACTCAACATGAGCCACAAATGGACTGTTTGCGGTCCAGAAGGCATGTCCTTGGCTGCATCAAAAGAAGTGTGACCAGCAAGAGAAGTGAGGTGATTCCAGCTCTCTGCTCTGCTCCTGTGAGACCCTGCCTGGAGGACTGCATTCAGTTCTGGGGCCCCCAACACAAGAAGGACATGGGTCTGTTGGAGAAGTCCAGAGGAGGGTCACAAAGATGATCAGAGGGCTGGAGTACCTCCCCTATGGGGGGAGGTGAATGTGAGATATAGCATGTATGTAACTAGAGGTGACGAAGGCAGCACTGGAGGAGATACATGATGGAATGTGTGGATATGAAGGCGTGAGCTAGGTGGTAAAAAGTGTGAAGTTTAAGAAAAATGAAGATTAGTTTGTGTTGAACTAGAGTACCAAGATACCTTGGACTTCCACATTGTGTATAGTAAAATAGAAGCAGAAAATAGACTCTGTCCATGGTACAGAGAAGAATTACAGAATCATAGAACAGCTTGAGTTGGAAAGGACCTTAAAGATTATCTAGTTCCAACCCCACTTCTATGGGCCCGGACACCTCCCACTAGACCAGGTTGCTCAGTCTCATTCACCATAGTCTTAAACACTTCCAGGGATGAGGTGTCCACGACTTCTTTCAGCAACCAGTTTCAGTGTCTCACCACCCTCATAGTGAAGAACTTCTTCCTAATATCTAATCTAAATGTACCCTGCTCTAGTTTCAAACATTGTCCCTCATCCTATCACTATATGCCCTTGTAAACAGTCCCTTGCCAGCATTCCTGCAGGTCCCCTTCAGGTACCGAACAGCTGCTATAGGGTCTCCACAGAGCATTCTCTTCTCCAGGCTGAACAGACCCACATGCCTCAGCCTGTCCTCGCAGGAGAGGTGCTTCAGTCCTCTGATCATCTTTGTGACTCTCCTCTGGATCCGCTCTGGCAGTTTGATGTCCTTCTTGTGTTGGGAACTCCGAAGTTGGATGCCGTACCCCAGGTGGGGTCTCACAAGAGCAGAGTAGAGGGGCAGGATGACCTGCCTTGACCTGCTGGCCTGAATTATGTGGTGCTTTTAGAACTATCTAGATCACAGTGGGCTTAATGTAGTATTGCTCCCATTAGGAATGATGTTACAGATGTGCTCAGGAGCCTTGAGAATGGTCCCATGGCCTGTTTTGGGGAGTGCTGTATAAACATTTGAGAAGACGAAGTCCCTACCTAAAGGAGATTATTGTAATTAAAGCATGATGCAAGAACTGGGTGTAACAGACTGGAGAATGGGGCACAGTACTGATAGGAAATGTAGGAGGATAAACTGGTTACAATATACAGCTAGCACAAATAAACATAGCAAATTATACGAGCTAGAGCAAGAAGAGGAATATTTAACACAGATTAAGTGGAACAGACCGAACAGCCCAGACTGAAAGAGTTGGGGCTGTTCAGTCTGGAGAACAGAAGGCTCCAAGGTGACCTTATTGTGGCCTTTCAATATCTGAAGGGGGCCTACAAGAAAGCTGGGGAGGGACTTTTTAGGCTATCAGGTAATGATAGGACTAGGGGGAATGGAATAAAGCTGGAAGTGGGGAGATTCAGGCTGAACGTGAGGAAGAAGTTCTTCACCATGAGAGTGGTGAGAGCCTGGAATGGGTTGTCCCAGGAGGTGGTTGGGGCCCCCTTCCCTGGAGGTGTTTAAGGCCAGGCTGGATGAGGCTGTGGCCAGCCTGATCTAGTGTGAGGTGTCCCTGCCCATGGCAGGGGAGTTGGAACTAGATGATCCTTGTGGTCCCTTCCAACCCTGACTGATTCTATGATTCTATGACTGATTCTAAGTGACTGATATAAAACAGCAACTGGTCACCCCTGGACAGTGTTGCATCTTGTTTTGACAGTGCTAAATAGTAATGTTTAAATAAACAGTCCAAAAAAATCTTTGGCTGTCATGAAAGATGCCTCATAAGTATCAGTACTTGTGAAGTTGCAAGCCCTTAAAGTCTCAAGTCATAGAATCATAAAGGCTGGAAAAGACCTTTAAGACTGTCTTAAACAGTCCCAAAATTCTGAGCAATCCACCAGGGGTCATGGCCATTTCAAGGGGTTATAAAGGGTGCTTAAAAAAAGGATGGATATTTATCTGGCATCCTGATCAGATTCTTACTTGATGCTTTTTCTGTAGATTTCTCCACGCATGCCATGCATGCTCACTGATATCTTTAATAAGTGAAGCTGCCCCAAAGTCCACATTCACCTTTGCATCTATGTTGATGCACAGCTCAGGAGGTTTCTGAGAGAATGAGCACAGAAACATGATCTGTGTTGAATTTAATACATGGGTACTATGCAGCTTTGTGTCTTCATTTTGTTACACCAGTGGCATATCCAGTTTGCAGACTTAGAGAAACCTTGGTGAAGGTGAGGTGGCTACCCTCATAGTAAAGGTGCTGCAGCAGAACTACCAACAGAAAAAGCGGCAAAAGCAGACATTATATCAGCTCTATAAGCAAGAGGTGAGCTTACTGATTCATACAAGGCTGTCTGAATCAGCTTTAGAATTTACAGTGCATTCTGTACAAACCTGTTTGAATACTGGTCTAATACTTCAAGAAACTACTACTACTACTTACTCCTACTACTGCTAATGCTTAAAGAAACTATTGTGGTGCTCCTGTCAGTGACTACTTCAGAGCTGCTCAAGCGTCTTGATGCATACCTCCACCTCCCTTCCAGTCCAAGTGTGGGCACAAGCAGTTTCACAACTACTGCATGAAGAAGTACAGCCACCACCTGTGGAAAGTGTTGTGGTTTCGACAAAAGCAAACAGAAACAGTGGCATGTGGCGAGTAAAGCATTAGACTTACAGCCAACCATATTGCAGGACCACACAACTCTAGGAGTTGGAAGAGACATCTGCAGATCATTAAGTCCCACACCCCTGCCAAAGCAGGATCATCTAAGGCAGGCCACACAAAAAGGCTTCCAGGCAGGTATTGAAAAACTACAGATTAAACTGCCCCAGGCCTCTCAGCGTTTTCTCATAAGACAGGTGTCTTAGTCCCTTAATCACCCTCAATAGGTCTCTGTAGGACTCTCTGCAGTAGTTCCCTGCCCTCCTTGAACTGGGGAACCCAGAACTGGATGCAGTATTCCAGATGTGGTCTCACTAGGGCAGAGTAGAAGGAGAGGAGAACCTCCCTTGACCTGCTGGATCCACTCTTCTTAATGCACCCCAGGATACCATTGGCACTCTTGGCCACAAGGCACTTCACTCTCTCATAGAATCATAGAATCAGTCAAAGTTGGAAGGGACCACAAGGATCATCTAGTTCCAACCCCCCTGCCATGGGCAGGGACACCTCACACTAGATCAGGCTGACCAGAGCCTCATCCAGCCTGGCCTTAAACACCTCCAGGGATGGGGCCCCAACCACTTCCCTGGACAACCCATTCCAGGCTCTCACCACTCTCATGGGGAAGAACTTCTTCCTCACGTTCAGCCTGAATCTCCCCACTTCCAGCTTTATTCCATTCCCCCTAGTCCTATCATTACCTGACACCCTAAAAAGTCCCTCCCCAGCTTTCTTGTAGGCCCCCTTCAGATACTGAAAAGCCACAATAAGGTCACCTCGGAGCCTTCTCTTCTCCAGACTGAACAGCCCCAAGTCTTTCAGTCTCTCCTCATAGGAGAGGTGCTCCAGCCCTCTGATCATCCTGGTGGTCCTTCTCTGGACACGTTCCAGCATGTCCATATCCCTCTTGTAATAGGGGCTCCAGAACTGGATGCAGTACTCCAGGTGGGGTCTCACCAGAGCTGAGTCGAGGGGGAGAATCACCTCCCTTGACCTGCTGGCCACACTTCTCTTGATGCAGCCCAGGATCTGGTTGGCTTTCTGGGCTGCAAGTGCACATTGACAGCTCATGTTGAGCTTCTCGTCCACCAGCACTCCCAAGTCCCTCTCCTCAGGGCTGCTTTCCAGCCAGTCACTGCCCAGCCTGTGTTTGTGCTTGGGATTGCCTCGACCCAGATGCAGGACCCTGCACTTGGTCTTGTTGAACCTCATGAGGTTGGCTTGTGCCCACCTCTCCAGCCTGTCAAGGTCCCTCTGGATGGATCCCTTCCCTTCAGCATGTCTGCTGCACCACACAGCTTGGTGTCGTCAGCAGACTTGCTGAGGGTGCACTCAATGCCACTGTCCATGTCACCGGCAAAGATATTGAACAAGCCTGGTCCCAGGACTGATCCCTGAGGGACTCCACTTGTCACTGGCCTCCACTGGGACATGGAGCCATTGACAGCCACTCTTTGGGTGCAGCCATCAAGCCAGTTCTTATCCATCTCGTGGTCCACCCATCAAACCCATGTGTCACCAGTTTGGAGACCAGGATGTGGTGTGGGACAGTGTCGAAGGCTTTGCTCATGGTCAATTTACTTTCCACCAGGACTCCAAGGTCCTTCTCTGTGGAACTACGTTCCAGCAGGTCAACCCCTAACCTGTACTGGTGCATGGAGTTATTCTTGCCCACATGTAGGACTCTACAGTGTCATCTGCAGACGGTCAGCTTTGAGCACCCTGAGGCCACCTGGAAACTGGAGCAAGCATTAGAGGGCAGCAACTCCACCACAACACTGTGTGAGACTAAAAGCAGTTAACTTTGGACCTTTGGATCAACAGGCCAGTCTGAAGGCATCTGCCCAGATTTGTGAGTGAAGAAATTACTGGTCTGATGGGAATACTCTGAACTCTGGCACCACATTTCTCCCTCAGCCCCAAAAGAGCTTGTGTCTGCTGACCTTCATACTGTCATATACGTGTTTATTCCTTAGTTTGCTGGAATTCTTACTCTCCTTGTGTATTTTGCTAATAATTTCACCTTACATGTGATTTCATTCCAGTGTGTAAAAGGTTGTGCAAAACTGACTCTTTTAAACGACAAAGTTCCACAAGCCCTGGCAGATTCAACATAAGCTGGTTACTTCACAAAACGGATAGAAGTTCTTTGTTTTCCAGCCACCTGCAGGATCACTAAACACCACTTACCTTCAGTTTGGCAGACCTGGGACAGATATGTTTCACATCTACCTTGCTGTAAACGTGGATCAGGAATTTGCCCCTCTGTTTGCATTTGGAAATACTTTGTGTGCCTGATCTTGTGTACTCTGGGATAGAGCTAATTTTCTTCCTAGCAGCCTGTGCAATGCTTTGGATCTGCAGCTAAAAGCTTTGATAATACACTGATGGTTTAGCTGTTGTTGAACAGTGTTTGCACAGCACCAAGGCCTTTTCTTTTCCCCACCCTGCCCCTCTAGTAAGTAGGCTGGGGCTGCACAGGAGGCTGGGAGAGGACACAGCTGGGACCCCTGACCCAAGAGATATTGCAGATCATATGACACATGCTTGAGGAGAAAACCTGGGGGAAGAGGAAGGAGGGGGTGTTCAAGGTTATGGTGTGTGTCTGGCCAGGTAACTGTTAAGTGTGCTGAGACCCTGCTTGCTAGGAAGTGGCTGAACACCACCTGCCTGCTGATGGGAAGTGGTGAATGAATTCTTGTTTTGCTTGCATGTGTAGCTTCACTTCACTTGTTAAACTGCCTTTATATTAATCCACACGTTTTTCTTGCTTTTACTCTTCCAATTTTCTCCCCCAGCCTGCTGGGAAGAATAAGGGAGGGACTGAATGGGGGCTTAGCTGCCAGCTGGGGTTAATGCATCACGGTCATTTTTCATAGGATCATAGAATTGTTTTGGTTGGAAAAGACCTCTAAGATGAAGTCCAACCATGAACCTAAGACCACCACAGCCATTAAACCATGTCCCAAAGTGCCATGTCCACACATTTCTTGAACACCTTCAAGGATGGTGACTCCATCACCTCCCTGGGCTGCCTGCTCCCATGCCTGACCACTCTTTCAGTAAAGAATTTTTTTTTTTAATACCAAATCTAACCATCCCCTGGCACAATTTGAGTTTATTTCCTCTCGTTCTATCACCATGAGTGTGTGCTAGGTGAAATTTACAACTGTTAAACTGTTAATTGGCAGGATCCTGTGCTTCCTTGCATTACTGTATGTTAGAGTCTGGTGCATGTTAGGGGTTGGTTTGAACTTTTGTGGTTTATTGTAGCACTTACCATCAAACTGGGCTGTGCCAGGAACATTTTGTTAACACCAATGGGCCATGCTCCTGGGCTGGCATAGGGCCCAGGCACTGCTGCTATTGGACATGCTATAGCACTAGTGTCTAATTGTAGCAGCCCATAGGGCACTGGATTTTGGATTTCTGACTAAAATGGTGTTGACAATCCATGAGTGTTTCAGCAGTTACTGAACTGTGTTTGCACAGTGTCAAGGCCTTTTCTTTTCCCCTCTCTGCCCTGACAGTGAGTAGGCTGTGGATGGTTGAGAGGCTGAGGAGGGAACACAACATGGACAGCTGACCTTAGCTGACCAAAGTCCTATCCATTATCAAGTGGAAACAGAATCTCCAACTTGTAAATTTGATGCAGATGTATTGAGTCATTCTCCTGCAATCAGTTTGGCATTTGTCTAACTTTGTGCAGAACTACACAGATATATTAAAATCTAACTCCCATTAAGATCATGCCCTTCTAGACCATAAATAGTTTGCCACATTGCACAAAATCCTGATTCTGCTGATGTCAGCAAGCATTTATCATCTGTGTTCTAGGGCAAAATCTGACTCCAAAGTTGACTTTTTCTTTTTTTTTTTTTTTTACTGAATATGGCTTGTATTGTGATTTCATGTCTGTATCAAGCAAAAACAAATCAAACACTGTTACGAAATACTAAGAAACAGATTTTTTTCCAATGAAGCAATTATTCATATGTTTTCACCATTTGAAATTAATTCTAGTTAGCACTTAAAATTCCCATCAAGCTGAAGATTTTACTTCTGTGATGCAAACCTTAACTTATTAATAAGAGGTACTACTGTCAAGGTAAATATACAAAATAAATTGTTGATGTTCTTCATGCTATAATATTACCTTTATTTTTCAGTGAAAAAAAACAACAGTTTGTGACATAGTAAAAAAAAAAAATCAGAAAATATTTCTTTACTTTTTATACTTTTTTCATCCCACTCTATTCCTTAATTTTGAAATACACAGTCTGTAAGATATAAGAATTGAAAAACTACTGAAATAACTTGGATAACACCGTACAAAGTTCAAAGACAAGATGCTTTGAAAAACCCACCATGTTGAATGGTACCTAATGTGAAAAGTGGAAGTTCTGCAATTAAACAATTTACAGCACAGAAGCCAAAAACACTACTGAAACCTTAGCTAAAACTCTGCTGGAATAATGAGTTGACAGACTGTGTGATGTAGTCATCCTGGTAAAAATCCATGTATGCTCTATGGACAAGAGTAGTTCCGTTAGTGAAAACACTGTCTGAGCTAAATAGTAAAGAAGATGCAGATGTTTCTATCACCCAATTTCATCTAAACCTCCTCTGATGCCACCAGGTTGTATTTCCACTGAACAGCTATAGTTCTCAATGCTTTGCTATTCCAAGGAGCTCCCTCTCCCCATGGTCTAAAAAGTTCATATGGGATCAAATGTCAGGAGTTCTGGATTCTCACTTTGGTTCTGTTACCATTCCATGACCTGCCATAATTGAGGTTAAATCACTTCCCTTCTCATTTCTGACTCCCCCTCCCTTTGCCATGGCACCAAAGATGAATTCTGTGAACTCGACAGCATTTCAGGTGTTCTAGGTGTGTAAGAACCAAATCAATAATGCAAACCACATTCTCCAAGGAGGGCTTGCACATGCTCAACACTGGGATATGTTCTACCTCTGTCTCCATATGGGACGCAAGGCCACCCATAAAATAACTTCTTACCAAGGCATTGCTGGAGTGTAGCACCACAGCTCCATACCTCCATTGGTTTTCCCTCTCAGCCCTATATATGAAGAACATTTACCTGCTGTAGCTTTCTGTTCCTCCTCTGTGCTGCAGGAGCATTACAAAACAGAGATAATCAGGGCTCAGGACTAAGGCCAGAGTCTCTATCACTAGGGATTCAGAATTTGAGTAAAAAGTAAGACAAAGTACTGATTAGAATGAAGAAGGGGTAATAAAGTCCAAAGGGACTGCTATTTCTTTCAACAGAAAGGAAGCTGTTTTCTGAGGTATGCATTTATAGGAATGAAACATCTGCCAGAGAAGTCTTTCTCAAGACTTGCTAACAAAACATTACAGTCCCTTAAGGAAGCACAGAGCCAAAGTAGTAAGAATGATTGTTTTAAGGGTTTTGTAAAAATTGATGTCCTCCATGACGATTACTGAATGGTTAAGAGCTCCCAGACTTGTCAGTCCTTTCCACAGGCAGACCCCCACCAAAATCACAGCCATAGAGTTCTACCCGAAGGGCAATGCCATGATACCACGTTCGTGGGACAATGCGGATAAACCTGGACAGGATGGGTGGGTTAAAGAAATGCTTGACTTGTCCACTGCTGTTTTCGTTACCCAAGAAAACCTGCAAATACACAAGCATACAATTAAAAAAGAATTAAAATAACTACTTTGTCTTTTTAAAATGGTTCCAAGCTGTTGCAGGGAAGAATGAGTGGCTCATTTCTGATTTCACATAAGAACACATTTCAGTCTCTTCCTAAAATGCTAGTTCAAAGGTACTTCAACCCAGCAATACCTGACTCTGAATAAAAGTTTCTGTTTCCATCTGCAACACAAAATTTGCCATTCTAATTTTGACAGACTGAAAACCCAAACTTCCGTTACTTTACTTCTGCTAACAGCCCTTGCGTCAGGTAGCTTGTGTAAGGTGAAGTGGGCAACAATACAAAGTACTTTGTCTGGTCCATGGCTATCAGGAGCTCTCCAGCTCTGTTACAGCAAAACTGCTTACTAACATTAACTCCACTTATAAAATCAAGGCAGAAATAAAAAAAGCTGAAAAGAGCTGAGAAGTTCATTGTTCATTCAAATTAAATGTCCTTGTTCATTCCAATTAAATGTTGAGGTTGAAAGGCACATTTCAGATCAAGTCCAGCTGCTTGCCTAGAGCTCACAATCCCACCACTACTGCTAAGCCACTATTGCTAAACCATGTCCCTAAGTACCACCTCCACACATCTTTTAAATACTTCCAAGGGTGGTGACTCTACCACTTCCCTGGGCAGCCTGTTCCAATGCCTGAAATCATCATGTTACTTCATTCTCTACAGATTTGGTGTTCTTCCCTTTTGTTACTGTTAATAACTATGACTAAAATTAGATGGATATTACGACATTATCTGTAGCTCCCTAGCATTTTAAAGACCTGTGAAAATCTCCTTCGCTGGGTATTCTGCCTTTGGGCCTTGACTCTGCTCAGCATCTGAAACCAAACAACAATACAACTGTCTTAGGTAAGGATGATACCTTTGCCGTTGAGCTTGAACCATCCATATAGGATTTCCACTCTGAGCCGTGGTCACTGTATAGAATAACATAGGTTTTCACAAAGTTTTCAGCAGTTAGGGACTTGACCCCCTGGGTAGTGATAGCAGTTATCTTCTTAATTGTGAGGAGATCAATTTGTAGCCACTGTTGGTTGTTGTCTGACTAAAATTGATTTAAAAGGTTGTCTGTTAGTAAACACATCTGTGTCTTTATTTGCTTAAGTGAAAAATCCTGTTTGAAGACAGTTAAAACTGCATCACAATGCATCAAAACTGTATCAAAGAAGTGCAGAAGAGTGAAACTGAGGCAAAAGTCACAAGCATATTCAGTGACCCATGCAATTCACCTCTTCACTGCAGGTTGTGTATTTGGTATCTTAAGATTTCCACATTAATTTCCAATACATAATGAAAAATAACACAGATTTGCCTCCAGTTTTACAATGCAGTACATAATACTAACACCAAGTGCTTGTACAAAACAGTAGCTTCCAGCAAATCTCAAGCTACTTCATAAAGAAATGCAGCACCATTTTGAAGAGACAAGCTCACATGCCTTGCCAAAGATCAGCCACCCCCAGATCCATTAAACTGCACTGCCTATAAAGCAACCCAGGAAAGGTTCTTTAACCTCTTGATGTTGTAGTCATCTCCTGAAATTAAAAGGGCTGCAGGTTCTGATCCAGAGGACACCATCCATCTCTTGAAACATGGTTTCATTAATGTTGCCAGAAGTTCAGCAAGTTTTCCATTGGAAGAGTTGAATGAGCTTTTTCCCCCAAAGAATGGCTAAAGAGCTGTGAAGTAACCCTGTCACACGTGGCACTGGGCACAGTGTGCAGAAAGCACATAAGCACACAGGCACACAAATTTATTAACTGTAGCTGTCTTGCTGTCATCCCTACTTTTCATTTGTTACCTTGGCTCGCCAGGCATTCACCTTTCCTTTCTGATTGAGGCGAGCAAGTGAAGGGTCCCATGTGTTAAACCAGGATGTCTTAACAGATGAGGCTGTTATCTGGGTATTCTTGATCTCTCCATTTTCCATTCCAAGTGGCAAAGAGCAGCCTGGTAAGAGAAGCACTGTGTTATCTCCAGATCATTCAAGTAGCCATAAGCTAAGCAGCGATGTTGGAATTGAGAACACTGACAATTTTAGCTTTATTTAACATATTAGGTTAAAAATTTTGCCAGAAAGGAAGCAGCAGCACATGACTCATTCTTACCATCAACTTCACAGCCCAGAAGCTCCATGCGAAGAGCAGGCCTGTTGTAGGCCTCTGTTGGGTAGACTCTGACATACCTCGCAATAACAGGGGGGTCAATGATGTTCTCTTTTATTCCATAGGCATCAGAATTACCTTCAAAAATCTATTACAAAAAACAATACAAAAATCAATAATTTAACACAAACAGAAACTGGGATGCTAAAATCCTGCTCTGGTACGAAGGAATTTTTTTTTTAAGTCCATTGGGCTTGTTCATGATGATGGAGTGCCCTATGCTGCAGAGGAACTTGAAATATTTCATGGTCCCATCTTGGCACATTTGAAAGTGCCTGAAGGCCTCAGTTCAAATAAGTAAAGAGGCAAAAGGAGAGGTAAGAGGTTATCAGTCTGGGAGAAATCTCAGGGTAAACCAAAGGTTTACCTATAATTGGTAGGGCCAGAGAGACTGGGCATACAATTAACTTCTTTCGGATTAAGACCACACTAATACAGACCTTCTGTAGGCAATTCAGACAGTTTAATATTCAACTGTTGTGACAGCCAAAAGGGAGGGACAAAAAGGATGAACCAATCACAAATGAAGTAGGGCCTGATTTTTACGTCAGCTTCTTGCTTGCTTCCAAAATTTTGACGTGGACTTAGGAAATAAAAGGAGGGAGAGGTGCTTATGAGAAAGTCAGTTTATACAGTCAAGCTTACAAAGTCAATCTAAATAGCAGTTTAGGAGATTCCTCACTTTACAATTTGTCTTCTGGTCTGAATTTTATTAGATTGGTAAATTACTTTTGGGGCCTTAAGCTGTATTATTGTCTCTGAAGGCTAGAACTATCTCTTAACATGGTGGCACGCGACACAACTAGAGGAAATGGACACAAGCTGCACCAGGGGAGGTTGAGGCTGGATATTAGGAAATACTGCTTCACTGAGAGGGTTATCAAACATTGGAATGGTCTGCCCAGGGCAGCGGTGGAGTCACCATCCCTGGGGGTGTTTAAACAGCATGTAGACCTGGCGCTTAGGGATGTGGTTTAGTGTTGACCCTGTGATGCTGGGTCGAGGGTTGGACTGGATGGTCATGGAGGTCTCTTCCAACCAAATACATTCTGTGATATAAAACTGTCATCTCACTGTGTGATGCTACCTAGTTTGTTGCAACCCCTATGGCACATACAGACCTTAGATGCTGGAGAACTGTCTCCTTTGAAGGTGCTCCACTTCCGTTTGTCTTTGCTATAAACAAAGCAGAACTTCTGGACGTACAAGGACTTCAAAAACTGCTTAGCTCCCTGTGTCTGTATCCCAGTTAACAGAACTTGTCTTTGAAAGTCCACCTAGGAAGAGCAAACCATGTTCATAAAACCAATAATGCACAGCAAAATCTGTTTCATTCTTTCCACTCCACACAATAGCATTTTAACACCCACAACGTAAACACTCTCAGAAGGAATAACAACCAGATGCTAGAGTCTCATTTAATTTATTTATTTGTGTGTGCTTTTAATCTCAGAGGCCATTTTACAGTGTTCAGCACAATACCACAAAGACACATCAAAAATATCTGATCTCTGTGGTAGGCAGAACTCTGCTATCCCCATTTATGGATAGAGAAACTAAAGGTTCATATTTTCATAAGCTGCCTCTAGTTTGGAACCCTCAGGCTGACAAAAGGCATATGACATCCCAAAATGCTGAAAAGCCACTGTTACTGCTTATGTGAGGTCCAAACACTTAGTACATAAAACCAAATCAGCAAGATGTTCCTATCAGTCATTCTTTGGGAAATGCCCTCCGCACCTCTTCCTGCTTCACTGGCCTAGCCTCAGCTTCTCATTACCATGTTCCCTGTCAAATTCTTTCTTCCCTCAACATAATTTCTAGTTCCACATCAGATCCCCCAACCTTCTTCCCCTACTTCACCACCACTAACTTACTAGCATGTCAAATGTTAGCAGGCCAAACAAAACAGATACCAACACATTGAAGTTAAACTGCAACACTAGTTTTTCTTTTTTCCCCCGATTGCTTATTTAAATGACATTTGTAAGAAATCAACTATTCTCTGCAAATTTGGGTGTGAATTCGCTGTCTGGTGCAAAAGTGATTAGAATGGAAGAAAACAATGGAAAAAAACAATGAAAGATGTGAGGTGACTTGAATGATTGTAGTGGTTTGAAATAAACACCAATGTTCCCCACTACCAGAAATAATGAATTTATGATATTTTATGACCGTAGGGCATTATCGTCCTGGACAGGGGATTCTGGGTTGCTCTCTTGCTTTCGAGGTCCCAGGCATGCAGGTGTTTTTTCGCTTGTTTTCAGGATTTCTGGACTGTATTTTCCCCTTTCCCTTTCCTTCTGTTTCATACATACACTGATGTAATACTGTTGTAGTGGAGGAGTAAACTATTTTGTGTAAGTCAGCTGGAAAACTCTCCCTGTCTTTTTTTCCCCTCTGTGTCTTATCTCTTTATAAGGGGTGAGGGAGGAGGTGTGAGCAGGAAAGAGGTGGGAGCAGGAAAGAGGTGGAGCAGGGCGGGGGGAGCAGGCACAAACCATAACAATGATATAGTGCTTGAAGCCATAATTATAAGATAGTTTCCCTGTGATGCCACATTGTGCTTTGTCAGGTTGGACATAAAAACATGCAAATCAACCAAACAAAAGCTGCCTAAAGCAATGTTTGAGCATATTACACTTTAAATGATCACCCAACGAACACATGCATATAAATACATATTGTTAGGAAGACAGAGGTAAAAAAACCCCACAAAGTAGTAGAAAGAGCTACCCCATTTGCTTACAAAATGGTTACAGTCTAAATTATGAGGGTAACTGTCTAGTCAGTGGGCCTCAATAATTGTAGAGACTGGGTTACTTTAGGGGTGGTGGACAGCTTACGACATCACCAGTCAAACTTGCTAGATCTTTTCAGTTTTCCGCCGCAGTCTTCTCAGCAAGAACAAGAGCAGTCTGGCCTTATAAAGCAAATTGCAGGAAAATCACAACTCAAAGGTGGTCAAGCATGTGTTATACCAATCATACCTGGATCCAAGGGAGTTCTTCTTTTTTCATTGTAGTGCTCCAAGCATTGTATGTTCCAGAATTGTTTAATCGGGCTAATTTAGGTTCCCAATAGTCTAGACAGAAAATACAAATAAAGCAAGAATTTAAAGAAGGGTGCTGAAAAAAACCAAAAAGAAACAAAGAGGGAGGCTGCAGCTAGCAACTGATGTTGAGTGCTTCATTCCTTTTCTGCTCTGTCTTGGTAAAAAAATAAACAACCCATAGCAAACAAAGCAATCGAAAGACTATAAAACCATAATCTAGGATAATTTGGACATGGTCAGCAACTGAAAGCCAGCTTGTTTCCTTGCAAAATTTTATAGTTGGCAGAATGGCTTTTAAAGTAACAGCGTTTTATGTGCTGTACTGTCTCCTGATTTGGAAACAGGGTCCACAGTTTTGTAGAAAAGTTTTGGCTCCTAGCAAGATCAGACACTATATTCATGGAAGAGAGCTCCACTCTGCATAAAGAAGTTTCTGTCATAACAACTGACATGGAATGTGACATGCAGCTTTAAAGCCCTCATAACACTGTGTCATGAAATGAAGAATGTTAAATCCACAGAAAAATTAGTTTTCCAAAACACATCCTTTCCCATGAAACAGCAAATAAATGTTCCTGCATGTGTATATCACCCATATATCTCAATTTGCCACTGTCCATGTAAAATTCCATCAATTTCTCTACCAAATTATCCCACTTTTAAACCATGAATAAACTTGGTGAATTAAAGATTCTGTCATTGCTCTGGATGCCAGGTTCCCAAATCTTTTGTAACAGATATACTTTGTCCTTCTCATCTCATGCAAATCTCAAAAGCTTTTTGAACACTTGGGTGTTCTCTGTTTTCAGCCAGGGAACCCAAAGGACAAAAAGATAAAGCTGGATTTGCTCCAAGGCATCCAGCAGGCCACAGGTGACAAGTGCTTACCTAATACAGCTCAGAGCCTCCACTTGCAGCACTGAAGAGGTTTTTAGCCTGACAATGGATTCATTGCTGGACTGATCATGTCAGGTGTATCATGAGATGCCAAGTGAACATGGAACTGCAACACTTTGCTGGGGATGTCAGGAGAATGCCCAGACTTTTTCAAGTATTAACTCACCGATATGATGTGAAGCGTCGATTTGGGAATCGAGTATAATTCCACTGGCGAGACCCATGGGACTCCTGCACTCTAAAGAGAGCACAGTAAGTTTGTTGTTAAAGGAGGGCTACTCCAATGCATGTCCTGGTAGAACTTTCTAAGACGGCATCACTCAGAACAGTTCTCAGTGATACTGTACCATCACCACTGTTTCCCAAAGAAGGAGAAGTTCATCTCTGCAATTTCTCACTACAGATTAATCCACTAGTCACTCTGGTGAAACCTCAAGTTCAAAGCTAGTACGCTAAAAGGAATTGAACTGCTGGAGTGGGTCCAGAGGATGGCCACAAAGATGATTAGAGGGCTGGAGCACCTCCCCCATGGGGATGGGCTGGAGAAGAGAAGACGACACCTTATAGTAGCCTTCTGATATCTGAAAGGGGCCTACAGAAAAGCTGGGAAGGGATTTTTTACAAGAGCTTGTTGTGATAGAACAAGAGGGAGTGGATTTAACCTAGAGGAGGGTAGATTTAGACTGGAACTTAGACAGAAATTTTTTACGTTGAGGGTGGTGAGACACTGGAACAGGTTGCCCAGGGAGGTCATGGATGCCCTCTCCCTGGAAGTGTTCAGGGTCTGGTTGGATGAAGCCTTGAGCAACCTGGTCTAGTGGGGAGGTGTCCCTGCCCATAGCAGAGGGGTTGGAACTGGATGATCTTTAAGGTCCCTTCCAACTCAACCCATTCTATAAATCCATGAATAAAGGTAGTATGATAAATAATTCAAAGCTAGTATGTTAAAGGCTACACATTTTTACTTCTGGAACAAATTATCACCCTCCCTCCTTGAATGCACAAAGAATCTGCTTTGGGTTTTGCAGAACAATTTCCCAAAATTTTTTTTTAATGATCCTGAAAGGGTAGAGATTGTTTTATAAGTGGACTTCCCTAGCCAAAATACACCATAGTTCAGTACCTTTCTGTATAACCAAATAGGATGCCTGCATTCCTGCTTGCTGATACTCCCCCACTTCAGTGTCTAAAAGCCACCAGCCAGGTCTCTGTGGTTTCATTTCAATTGTTCTAAATGAGCCTTGAAAAAATGGAAGAGACACGTATCAGAAACATTAGCATTAGTGTTAGTAAGGCTGGAGGTTAAACCAAAGATCATCAGTCCAGAAAAATTAAATAACCTGCTGCACATTGCAGAGGGAACAATAGCTGTCACAGGCTCAAACATTTTTTTTTAGTTAGCAAGTTCCAGCTGGTGACCAAGACTGGAACTAAGTAACCAAATCAAAACCTAACCTTTGCTGCTGGTGCAAAGTACAAAACCTTAGAAGCCTGTATGTAACAGTTATCTGCACATTAAGTATGGTGCTAAGCCATATAATAAACAGCGTTATTTGGTTGTTACATAGTGTAGGGATGTTGATTCTGTGGTGCTGATTACAGTTCTTAGACCTGCTGCCCCAGTGTGGTGTTCACATAATGTAAAGAAGCCAAAAGTAGATGTGACAGAATCAGATATATTTTCTGCATGCCCCAGGAGTGTCAAAGATTGAGTAGGAAGCAGATATGGGTAAAGTTATTTGCTGCACTTTTTAGAAAGCACAGTATACGCTTCATTGCTTTTTGTATATTTCTAATTAGTGCAGCAATTCTGGCTCCAAATTAAACAAAAATGTATGTCGATGTTAAAGTGAAAAAACATAATCTTAAAAAGCTAAAATAGCAAATAAACCACCTAATGTTCACTGAAAGAACCTCCTATTATTCTAAGGCAATCCCATTGTTTTGAGTTCCTTGTTGCCTGGGTTGTTTTGGGGTTTGGAGGTTCTTGTTTCTTCAGGTTTTTTTTTGTTTGGGTTGGATTTTTTGTGTGCTTGGTTTGGTTTTGTTGTTTGGTTTAGCTGTTTCATTTGGGTTTTGTTTGTTTGGGTTTGAGCGTTTGGTTGGTTGGGTATTGGTTTTGTTTGTGGGGGGTTTGTTGTTGGTGGTTTTGTTTCAGGGTTTTTTTTGTTGGTTTGTTGTTGCTGTTATTTTTTAAACACTTGTAGTTGACAATAAGTGCTGTTTCTGCACACACAGAGTGATGAGCAAAGCAGTATATTCTGTGGCCCAAGGAATGCTTTAGCCTATATCCTTTCTCCCTGGACATAAAAGTTCTCCTAGTGCTCACGTTTGTTCTTTCTTCTGTATCACACGTTTCCTGACATTCCAACAATAAACCCTCCCCACACTGACCAGACACCAATGCTATTTCCCAGCAAACATCAGGGAGACTTCAGTGGTATTGAAGCCTAGGGATGCGTGAGCAGCGTTGGCCGCACTGTTGTACACACATCATTTCACAAGGAGTGGTGAACCTTGTGAAATTAACCTACCACCTGCCTTTTACCAACACCAAACTTTATGGTTGAGCACTTTCCAAAACCAAGCCCAGCACCCTATTTTGCAGACAGGAAAAGAGAGATGCAATAAAGGAGAGAAACCCACTCATGGTCACATATATGGTGAGAGACAAAGGAAGTGCAGAACAGAAAGTAGTGCTACAGACCATGCTGCTATTCATCCTCCATCTTCCTCTGAGAGGAAGAGATTTGTCCGCTTCACTTTTCTCCATAACTTTATTAATATTTCCAGATTAAAAGGACAGCAATGTTATCTTTTTCCCACCTCCTCCCCTGCAGTGTTAAGTGAGGTGCAAAGTGATAATTTTCCTTTTGACCTGCCAGCACTCTTAAATTCTTCCTATGCCTAGAGCTAAAGTCTGTTCTCCTTTACACTGGTATGATGATGACAGATTGAAATTGGAATGGGCTGCTCAGGGAGGTGGTGGAGTCACCATCCTTGGAGGTGTTTAAAATAAGACTGGATGAGGAACTTAGTGCAATGATTTAGTTGATTAGATGATGTTGGGTGATAGGTTGGACCTGATGATCTTGAGGGACTTTTCCCACCTGGTTAATTCTGTAATTCTGTGAAACGGTCACCTCTTTGAATTTACTCTCTCCTGACACTTACCTGGAAGGAGTGTGTATGTACCAAGCTGATAGTTTGGCTTTCCTTGTTCTATGAAGGTCTGTCCATGAAAATGAACAACGTGAATGTCTTTTGGCCCACCCATATTCAACAAATGCCATCGAACCAGTTCACCTTCATACATCCTCAAGCCTTGCAAATTGTAGGTAATGCCATTAATGGCTGGGGGGGAAAAAAATTGTTAGTAAGGAAACCCACTCACAAACCATTTTTTTTAAGTGCTAGAATGTAGTTACTAAAATTACTAAAGTATTTCATGAAGTAATGCATTTGGGAAAAACATCATTTCTTCCAGTTCAGAGTGCTATACATTTTATAATCTATGTACATCAATTCAGAAAATCCAGGGACCTCACCAAAAGATTTGAGCACAGCTGGCATGCAACACAGGGCAGTCAGAAGAACAAGGAGGTAACAGATGAAATGTCAGAACAAAACATCAGGCCAAAAAGAAAGGATGGCTATCAAACATGTGTAAGCTGCAGAATATTTCCATAGCTGCATAGTCACAACTGCTATCTTTGATTAGTAATTGATTTTATAAATCAGATTTTCAAAATGCAGATCCCACTTCTCAACATGCCTTTTCCAAACATGATCACTTACACCCACAAGCATCAGATTTTCAAAGACGGAAACAGAGTTTCGTTACTGACCACTATTTCAAGGAGAAAAAAGGGTTCCCTTTGAATAGTCGTGCACTTTATGTGACAAAAATCTCTGTATCCACAGAGAAGGATATGAAGGACTGTCCTACAGCTACTTCAAACTCCTCAGCAGAACTTGTTGATTTGTTAAATGATAACAATATTTTTAAATTTCTCGCAAAAAATGTTCAGGGTATTAGCTTCTTACTGAAAACAGGGCGTTGGTTTGGGGTTGGTTTTGTTTGTTTGTTTTGTTTGCAGTTTGTTTTCTTCTCTCTTAAATATTGGGGAGGTGGGGGAGGTGGGTAGATGTGAGTGTAAGAGACAAGTTTTATGTAGAAAATTTCAGTCTAGTATTTCCAATTCACTGCTATTTTTAAAATATAAAACTATGACTATTACAAGCAATGCAGAACAACAACAAAAGCATCAATATGTAGGATTTATGCATGTTCAAAGGCACTGAGAGCTGAGCTACCTCCTTCAAAACCTTTCCCTCTACCCCAATAAACAGAATATTTGGCAAGATTAAATGGATACCATAGAACTTGTGGCATTGCTGCGTTTCTTGGTTCTTCTCAGTACAAGGGCTTCTAGAACGTTTGTCAAAGTACCAGCTTTTCTCTTCATCAAAGACCATAAAAAGCAAGAAAAAGTCTCGAGTTGATGTTCTGCTGCTGTTTGATTTACTGAAGGTTCCTTTTTGACAGACCAGAATTGGCCCAATCAAGCCAGAATTTACATCTTTCTCCTAGAAGATAAAGCTTGTATTAGATGTAAAAGTGGATTTCCCAAAAGATGTCAAAAGCCCATAGTACTCTTTAAAAATTCATCAGGCCCTAAAACTTTAAAGCAGAGGGCAGAATTGTTGTTGCTTTCTATCTTTAATTTCCCTTGCTCAGTCTACCAAAGGGTTCCCAAATTTGAATTCTTCAATATCTTATATCCTCTTTTAACTACGAGATTAAAGGTCAGATGGCAATATCAGGCCTAAAAGAAAGGACGACTAAATGTATTCTGCAGCTTACATTTCTATAGCCTTAGAGTAACATCACTTGGAGATACTCGAGACCTGAGTGGATGTGGACAACCTACTCTGACCCTGCTTGTGTTGCAGGAGGTGGTCTAGACGACAGCTAGTGGTCCCTCCCAACATAAGCATTTCTGTGATTCTGTGATCAGCCCTAGCAACACCACCACTTCTACTTTGATTTGACACCTTACCAGGTTTAGATCAGAGTAGTAGATCCAGGACCGACAAGCTGCTCCTGGCTGCACAGGTCCTGATCGCCTGTTTGCATACCACACGTATATATAGCTGTTATTTGGCTGAACTGCATCATCTTCCTTAAACCAAGAAGTAGATTCATCATCATAAATGCTTCCCTCAGAAGACTTTTCATAGAAGAGTCCATGAGCATGGAGGGTATAAGGTCTGGATGCCAGATTCTTAAAATGGACCTAAAAAACTCAAAGCAACCAAAAAGAAAAAAGACCAAAAAAAAAAAAAAAGGAAAAAAAAAATACATTTTGTTCAGCAAATTCAGTCCTAAACCAAAGTCACCACACTCACACCAGGTCATGGGAATGAGGAATGAGAGAAGGGAAACTCTGCAGCCATGTTCTTCCTAATGAAAATATACCACTGTGTCACCAGGGATACAGTTCTTCTCCATGCTTGTTGTCTGTATTAAAACAAAACCACTTACATCGAAAGTTTTCAGAGGAAAACATACTTTTGGGGAAAATATATATCCTTGTCTTCAATAAAACATGTACTAAGTTATTCTACAGATATTAAGAAACTCCCTTACTTATAAAACGCAATACTTGCAGTGCAATCTGGGTTTAAAAAATTTAATATCTTTTAATGTCTCATTTTACGTGAGACTGATAAGCCATCATTTAATGTTGAGCCACAAAAGAAAACAAAAAAGAGCAATGAATTTACTGTGTATAGGAGAGAAAATGAACGTGTTCGAAAGCTTATATGTTCATATTGCAACTTCTAGCTTTGAAAATTGTTTTACCATCATAATCTTTTAAAAACTGGTGGTATTTTTAGACTCATTCTATGTCACGCTGTAGGATCACCAGAAGAATCTTATCCTGTACAGACATTCAAAACATTGACTTACCAGGATAACATCATCCACTTCAGCCTTGATAACTGGTCCCAGGATGCCAAGGTGTTCTTTATATTCATCTTCATCCTCAAGGGTCGTAAAGGTACTGTCTGTATAGCTTTGGAAAATCACCTTATATGTGGTGCCATCTTTACAGGTTTTGTCAGTCATCATTGTACTGAAAGGAAATGTCCAGTTAAAAATCCACACAGTGAATCAGAAATAATAGCTCTGACAAAATCTGAGAACTCATACAGCAGGAAAATGTTAGAATATAAAGAATAAATGCACAAATAAAACTCAGATGATTCTGAAAATCATAACTTGCCACATTTAAGCAATTCTAGTTCTACAGTTGTACGTGGAATCCTTCAAAGATTTGGTCAGCTATCACTGAAAATCTCCAAATAGGCTCAAAAAAACCACTTGAGCTCTAATTTCCTGTTTTACCTTTATCCTTAATAATCTCAATAATAATCAGAGCTTAGGTCACAGTGTAGCAAGGCCACCATCTCACACAGGTACATTCTCTGGAAAGCTAACAGAAATACATTTTAGAGTTGACTGCTACAGATCCAAGAACACAAGGAAGCTGTAAAACAAGTCATTCAAATGTAACAAAAGTAATTGGAAATTTCCCTCTTGACCTCTTACAGTGTATCTTAAAACTTCAGTGGATTTTAAAACTTTGAAACTAAGTTCTTTACTATGAGTGTGGTGAGACACTGGAACAGGTTGGCCAGAGGAGTTGTGGATGCCTCATCCTTGGAAATGTTTAAGACCAGGCTGGATGAGGCTTTGAGCAGCCTGGTCTAGTAGAAGGTGTCCTGGCCCATGGCCATTGGAACTATATGCTCTCTAAGGTCCCTTCAAACACAAGGCTTTCTATGATTCTGTTTTAAAAGGTGTTTCTAGCCAGACTACAAAAGGAGGTCAAAGAAAAGAAGTTCTCAGTTGTGTTGCTCTTGATAATAGTAATCTCTAAGATATTCTAGGGGGGTCCACATCCTCCTATGGAGAATTCTTAGGGTTCCACAGCTGAAATGCTGGAAACCACATTGTTCATTACAGATGCTTTTCAAATTATCAGAGAGCAGTGACTTTAGTAAGGCTTTTGAGGCTGTCCCCCATAACATTCTCATGGGAAAGCTCAGGAAATGTGGCTTCAAAAAGTGGACAGTGAGGTGGATCAAGAACTGGCTAAACAACAGAGCCCAGAGGGTCATGATCAATGGTGCAGAGTCCAGTTGGAGACCTGTAGCTAGTGGTGTTTCCCAAGAGTCAGTGCTAGGTCCAGTCTTGTTCAACATATTCATCAATGACCTGGATGAAGAGATGGAGTGTACCCTCAGCAAATTTGCTGATGATACAAACCTAGGAGGAGTGCCTGACGCACCAGAAGGCTATGCAGCCATTCAGTGTAACTTGGACAGACTGGATAGCTGGGCAATGAGGAACCTACTGAAGTTCAACAAGGATAAGTGTAGAGTCTTGCACATGGGGAGGAATAACACCATGCACCAGCACATGTTAGAGGTTGGCCTGCTGGAGGTTGCTCCATGGAGGACCTTGGGGTCCTGCCTGATAATGTTATCCATGGGACAGCAATGTGCCCTTTTGGCCAGGAAAGCCAATAGTATACTGGGGTGCACTAAGATGAGTGTGTCCAGCAGGCCAAGGGAGATTCTCCCCCTCTACTCAGCCCTAGTTAGACCACACCTGGAATATTGTGTACAGTTCTGGGCTCCCCAGTTCAAGAGGAAAAGGGAACTACTGGAAAGAGTCCAACAGAGAGCTGCGAGGATGATGAAGGGACTGGAGCATCTCCCTTACAAGGAAAGAAAGACACCTGGGGCTGTTTAGTCTGCAGAAGAGAAGGCTGAGAGGGGGCCTTGTCATGTCTGCAAATATCTGAAGGGTGGTGTCAGGAGGATGAAGCCAGTTTCTTTTCAGTGATACCCTTTGATGGGATGAGGAGCAATGGATGTAAACTCAATCACAGGAAATTCCATCTCAACATGAAAAAAAATTCTTTTACCGTGAGGGTGTCAGACCACTGGAAGAAGCTGCCCAAAGAGGTTGTGGAGTCTCCTTCTCTAGAGATCTTCAAAACCTGCCTGGACATGTTCCTGCGTGACCTGCCCTAAGTGGTGTTGCTTTGCAGAGGAGTTGGACTCAATGACCTCCGGAGGTCCCTTCCAATCCCCGTAGCATTCTACGGTTCTACAATCAGCACATGAATCAACGTTCTGCTAGCACGCGAAACGGTGTGCAAAATGAAAGCAAATTATTTAGCCAAACCTTTTTTTATGTCCTGCATAGTTCCAGCAGACCTCTTTAGCTGCAATAAAGTATCTCCTCTCATTCCCTTTGCTACGCAGGTAATGTTCCGCAATGTTGTCTGGGTTACGCTGTTCGTTGATGTTCACTTTCGGGTCTGTCAAGTACGGATCATCGAAGTTGACATAAAGGTATTCGTATTCACTACCTGATGTTTCCTCGCTGTGAGAGCCTTCCATGACATATTCGTAGTCTCCATTTTCTTGGGGAAGGCCAATTGTTATTGATGGCCTAAGCTGCCGTGGGGTGAGTGTGTAATTTCGTGACTCTCTCTGCCCGACTCTGCTCAGATGCTTGGCCTCACTGAGTGCCCCAGTGGTGTTAGTGCAACATGGCAGTGTCGTGTGGTTGGTCTCACTTGGAAACAACGTGCGGCCAAACGCTGCCGTAGAGTTGTTAATGTTTTGGGGCTTTTTACTCCTTGGGCTCAGCAGGTGAGTCATTTTTGGATATTCCTTTTTTTTCCTTCGGATCTTGATGAAGGTTCCAGGTGCACTCAAAGTATCATTCTTGTTCCCCTCCTTTCTTTTCACAGCTGGGGGCATCTGGCTCGCTTTCTGGTTTTCTCCCATTGGATATGGGAACTCTTGATACTTCCTCATTTGCTTCTTATTTATGAATACTGTACCATTTCCACCATGATGATTTAACTTACCACTAACAGATTTATCTAAATTTGCCTCTAATGGCAGACTCTCCTTTGCAGACACCAAATTCCATTCATCAGCTGTCATTTTAGATGAGTATTTCCCAGTCCTGGGCAATGGTGCCTCTTGTAGATTCTTCACTAGTGCAGGGTTGGAATTAGGGCTTATATTTCCTAAGCTATTTTCTAATGAAAAGGTGTCTGATTGTTTGTCTTTGGATAGCTTGGGTTCAGAAAGGCTGGATGCATTTGATCCATCTCCTACAAGGGCATCCAAACCAAGTGTCAAGTTAACTGCATGCACGGCATTTTCTATCTTGGTTTCTTCCTCTTCCAGTTCATCATCATAATCATGTAGAAGCTGGCCAGTTTCCATCATGTCTATATTGGATGCGTTCTCTGCATGATCCACAGAACGAGGTGCACTTCTTATGTCAGAAAACGAGGCATTTTTATTCCGTACATGATTTAGAAGGGCATTCATCTTTTGGACAGAGTAAAACTTTGTGGCCAGTGAGCTTCTCCTTTTCCTTTTACTGTTAATGTTATCAGTTTCTCTTCCTGTGCTTTCCTTCTGAAGCTTTTCTGAAAAAAAAATACTGTCCTTTCCATCAGCTGGAAGCTCTTCTGCAATATTCATTTGGCCTTCCCCACTGCTCAGCAAGTGTTCACCTGCAGACATGTTACTGTGATTTATTTCATAATTGCTTTGGCTTCTATTTTCAAATACCAAGTCATCCTTTCCATCATTTGTGCTAGCTAAAAATAAGTCCTCTTCTGCTGTGAGTGATGTGTGATTTGACTGGAATGTTTCAGCTTCGACTTGGGGGAGAGGAGTGACGTGAGTTTCTGAGAACTTAGAGGTGTTTGTGGTTTCACTACTATTTTTAGCTATCACATCTGAGCCAGCTACCATCTCAGAACTCACAGGATCAGTGCCATCATACTGTTCCCAGGCCAGTGCTGTAAGGTTTTGGTTTTCTTTAATGTCTGTTGCCTTCCTCAAGCTTCGGATGTTGAAAGAAGAAACCAAGTAATCCTGATAATCCAAATCTTCCCTATCTTCTTCTTTTTCTTCTTGCACAGCTTCTTCAGATGAGGTGGAAACAGCCTTTTTATCAGTCTTGGTGGAAGTGAAATCCATAACATCAAATGCGTAATCTTCCTCATAGTCACATCTGGCATCTCTGAACCTCAGCCTCATGCCGTAACTCATCTCTGGGGTACCCCAGGAGGCTAAAAGCCAAGTACCTGCAATTGAAATAACAGTGACTTTGTAATATGCAGTAATTACAAGAGTGGACATTGGGTGGTCAGGACAAGTTGCTGGGTTGGTTCTACAGGACCTGCTATAGCGGAATGCTAATCCTCATCTGGAATTTCCCTGAGCTCTCACTGTAATGAAAAATAATTAATAAAAGTAATAAAAGCGCATATAAATAAACACATTTAAGAGCTGGAGGTCTTCTTAGCAGATTAACCTGTACCTAGGACCTGAGTTCAAACATAACCTATGAAAAAGAGGTATATCAAAAAGAAAGAAACAATATAAAGGATCTTATGTTTAGACCTGAATTGGGATCTTTGAGAGAAGTTTTAATTTTTTCCTGTCCTTGGTGTTGTATGCATTGCCCACACACAGAGCAATCTGAGCAGGACAAGTACATCCTGAGGTAATGCTGACAAACAGATACAGTATTTTAAAAACTTTTGAATGCCTAAAGGATAATCTTTGAAAGAATAATTTGAATTTTCAAACTGGACACAAATCATTAAGCTGCCAATCTGAGACGTGCTAGATTATTTCAAAGGTTTTAATAATTCCTCCAAATCCCAGTCAGAAGATACTTTCTCCCTTTGAAACTAGGCTCTGCAGAGAACAAAATACAATCTCTTTGCCTAAACAGCATCAAATAAAGTTCTTTGCTTGTTACGGAGTGCTTTTGGAAGTAGCAGATACTACAGAACAGACAGAATTAACAGATCTTGAGAAAAACAGTATTTTAAAATTATTATTATTATTAAAAAGGTGACATAAAATCTTTCTATATTTGTCAGATCTTGAAGTGACCAGTGCAGTTTTCCTGTTTTATAACAACAAATCTGTAGAAGAATTTCTAACAAATCTACAGAAGAAAACAAACAGAAAAAGAAAGAACAGATTGCATACCAAAATCACACAGAAGCACAACTTTATCATTACTGGGGAGGTTTCCATAAAGTCTGATAGACTTTTAATGATTTCCTTAGTCTTGAATAATAAAACAGACTTAACACACAATACATTTTTAAATTACAAGGTCTTGATGACATGCCATCACCAAAAAAGAAGCTTTGAGAATATGAAGAATTAATTATTCAAATAGATAAAAGGTGAAAAAAAAAAAGGTATTTCAAAATAGGGTAAGGATAAAATCTGTGGGACTTCAGGATGATCACTAAACTCTGTCTTTTGCAGTGTGCTGGTTTTGTGCTAGACAGAATGGGAGATTTACCCCAGAGGAGTAAATAAGAACACTTGCACAGAATGTGGAAGTTAAATGAAAATAATATTTACAAAAGCAGACTAAATATAAAAGGTAATAAATATATACATGTATATAGGATGAGGGGCAATGGGTGCAAACTGGAACACAGGAAGTTCCACCTCAACATGAGGAAAAGCTTCTTTACTGTGAGGGTGATGGAGAGTTGGAACAGGCTGCCCAGAGAGGCTGTGGAGTTTGTTTCTCTAGAGACTTCCAAAACTTGACTAGACACATTCCTGTGTGACCTGCCTTAGGTGATCCTGCTTTGTCAGCAGGGGTGGACTCGATGATCTCCAGAGGTCCCTTCCAATCCTCCTTACCATTCTATGCTTCTATGAGATATATCTAACCCAACAATGGGCCAGTCCTGGACCAAGCCTGAAGGCTGTGTTGCACAGCTGAAATTATCTCTCTCTCCCTGCCACACTAGGCCTTACCTCCCACCAGCAAACCCAAACAAAGTTAAGCAAGGAGTGAGAGAGCAAGAGCCAGGCACAGAAGAGCAAAAGAGAGAGAAAAAGCTCTAATTTCAGATTATACAGAGATTTGCAGAAGGATGGAATGGGATAAAAATATTTTGTAATGTCCTGTCCAACCCTCTGGGGACCATCTAGCACCCCTGGTACTCTCTAATACTCTGGAAGACTTTTATTTATGATAGGACACTAGTCCTCAACCTATAACACGCAGGTAGTTCTGTAAGTGTGGACTACATGGGTTCTAGCACCACCTTTTCAAGATTTGGAGTTAATCCTAGTTAGAGATTGAGATCTGTACTGGTGATCCTGTGATCCAATGCGGTCAGGCAGACTTTACTGCTGCCAGAGGTCAACCTGCCTAAGATGAAGTGTATCCATTTTGTCCAGTAGTGACCAGCATAACGGGACTGTGTTGGCTAGCTAACACAGGATAGACAAGAATGTGGCAGAGCTGGGCATCATGCAGTGAAGCTGATACTGGATTGTTTCCAAGGACAATCTTAGAATTACCTTAAAATTTCCATTGCTGACCCAAATACTAATTGTGAAGTGAAAAAAAATAAAAACCACCAAACAATTCACCCACCAAGAAAGATACAAACTGAGAGCCTCAGGATAGTGCAGATTAACTTTGTGTAACCAGTAAAACATCATACACATCAGTTGCACCGGGGAGTGATTTAACATTTTCTAGCACTCTATTTATCTGAAAAGCTTTATTTCTATTATGTTCTTATAGACTGGAGATCAGAAAAAGAAGACAGAAGAACTGTCAAACATTATGGTTTTACCACTTACCGACGTTGTCCATTTCCACTGTGACTGATTCTCCACTCATAGGGAAAAGGTTCAACACATCTTCATATTTCCCTTGATACAGAAAAGAGTGCCCAGAAAGGCGAACAGAGACAATCTCATCATGAGTGCCAACACTGAAGAAGTGCCACTGAACTACGTTATCTTGGCAGAATCCAAGGATTTCACTGCTGTCAGACACATAGCCATTTATTGCTATAAGGAAAGCAAAATAAATTTTTTCTCAGTATTTTCAGAGTTCTTTCATGTCAGCCTTTTTCTGTCATGTCAGTCTTTTTCTGTCACATCAGTCCACTCAGCTAGACTAGCATTTGTACCTGGAAAGAGCCTGGCATACAGCTGAAACTACAGTAGCCTTGATGGAGATTATAGAATCATATCATGCCCTGGGTTAGAAGGGACCTTTTAAAGGTCATCTAGTCCAACTCCCCTGTAGTAAGCAGGGACATCCCCAGCTAGGTCAGGTTTGTATATGATCGCATATGGAAACTAAAAAAATCAGAAGTCATGAAATCAAACTCTTCTACTACCTTAATGTTAAAAAATATTTTCATTACTTTTTCATTTTCCAATGAGCTGCAGAACTTATTACTGAAAATGCACTCTGTTCATATGCTGCTTGCCTGATGACCACAGGAGTAGCTCAGTCACATTGGCAGACAGTCAGTGGGGGAGAAATGTCTAGGTCATTTGATACACAGAAAAGCTTAGGCAGCAGTGGGAGTAAGTGGAAGAAGACCAAAAGACAGAGATCATCAAACTTGAACAGGCCAAGAACAAGGCAAATAAAGTACACAGCAACAGTGAGTCATGAATCAGTACTTTGGTTGCATTTTCCTTCTTACCTCCCTCCCCACCCTAATGTTCACAGATTGCAAATTCACAGATTTCAGCTCTGAAAAGAGTATCTCTTAGGCAGCAGGGCACTGCATCAGAGTTAAATAACCCTTGCCTTTGCTTCAGGGTGCAGTCAGCCTAGTCCTTAAAACGCGGCATATTTCTGCACAGTGCCAACTGGCATGGTTAGAAGTTCACTGATTCTAGAGAATTCCCTGACTGCACTACATCTGAGAACAGGCAGTCACTACTTAAGTTCACATGAGCTTTCATAATATACGGCTTAACATCCCACTCACTGTGCATTATGTTTGAGTTGTAGAACTTGGGATCGTCCCTTTTAACACTGGCAGGGTTGCTGCAGTAGGCCTTGATGTTATCCTCTATGTACCAGCTCTTGTTTTCATCAAACACAGCAAACATTGCCTGCTGCTCCCCATCTGCCTTTTTCTGAAAGACAATCAACACAGCAGTTATATTTTATGAGCAGAGACATGTACTAAGGACTAAATTCTACTATCTTTTTTTACTAAGTAAACAACGTTAGCTTCACCAGAGTTGTGACCCAAGGGCTAAGTGAAAGGCAGTAGGGGTTCAAGACTTTAAAGTGACAATCCTAAGACAGCAACCAACCTGTGGTGGAGCACTGAGCAAGTCACTAGCACTGCTGATATGCAGATAGTATATTGTTGGGCTCTCTGCAAATGGACCAGCCTCTTGGTTTGACCTAAGCACAAGCTTTTGCCATTTTTTTCTGAAGCACAAGCTTTTGACACTTTCTTTTCTCACCAAGCAATGCTCAAGTCTTTGACAAGCAAGATTTTAACAGATAGCAAAGCGAATCAGGCTCCCAGAACAATCCCACGCTTTTTGGGTTGCTCTGGATTCAGTGACGCCTAAGATAAAAACAGAATCATACAGTTGTTGAAGTTGGAAGAGACCTTTGAAATCACCAAGTCCAACCACTTGCCTTGAGCTTGCAAACCCATGACTACTGTTAAACCACTACCATTAAACCATGTGGATTGTCAGATCCTGTTGATTTATATCTGTTACAGAAATGGACAAATTCGGATCTGAATGTCTTTAAGAATGCGATGGTGTAAGAGTAGCAGGAAACAGGCTTTATTTTTTGTTAAAATGCTGCTCTTGCAAAGAAAATTTTAATATAATTCCACTACCACTGTGGAGAGAAGGCTTTCTTCAAGTCATTTCTGCAGAAGCCTACTGGTTTAATTGCACTCTAAGAAGACAGTTCTCTAAGGGAAGCAAAACCAAAGTCACTGCAGATGAAATAGTATTACTTGAACAAATTGTATCTCTAAGAGGTTGCCAAACCTGTTACCTGTACACCCTTCTGTGTCAGTGCTTCGCTTTTACAAATCAGAAGTGGGCCAATCAGTCCAGATGCTATATCTCTCTCAACATCTACAGCACTGTGATAGAGCCTTGTAATACATTGTGCATCCTGTGCAGTGGGTTGGTCTGTCTTAGCAATTTTCCATTCATAAGTGTGTATCTTCCCTGGTTCAATTCCTCTACTTCTGGTGTCATTGCCTAAGCAAAAATAAAGAAGGAGAACAGCAATGATAAACTTAAAGAGAGATCATAGAATAATAGAATGACAGGGATTGGAAGGGATCTCTGAAGATCATTGAGTGCAAACTCCCTGCCAAAGCGGGTTCACCTGAGGCCGGTCACAGAGGAACATATCCAGGTGTGTATTGAAAGTCTCAGAAAAGGAGACTCCCCAACCCCTCTGGGTAGCCTATTCCAGTGATCCAGCACTCTCACAGCAAAGAAGTTTTTCCTGATTTTGAGGTGGAACTTCCTATGTTTCAGTTTGTGACCATTGCCCCTCATCCTATCACAGGGCACCACTGAAAAGAGACCAGCCCCATGTTCCTGACACTAACCCTTCACATATTTGTAAACATTAATAAGATCCCTTCTTAGACTTCTTTTCTCCAGGCTAAACAGTCTAAGGTCTCTCAGTCTTTCCTCATAAGACAGATGTTCCAGTCCCTTAATCATCCTTATAGCCCTTCATTGGACTCTATTATTTTCTTGTCCCTCTTGAACTGGGGAGCTCGGAACTGAACACAATACTCCAGATGTTTATATAACATCAGGCTGCACTCTTTAATGAAATTGGTGCCGTTATGCCGTTTCAAGCTACCTTTGATAACTGATGTTCAGCATGAACTTTGGTCTCTCTAAAATCACAAACAATAACAGGAAACTAAGACACACACCAAAAAATGGTATTTGTCTATGCTTTGCAGGTAGCACCTTGTTTTCTCTAAACCACAACAGAGCAGACCATAGAACTGAGGTGTTCTGGTCATGCTCATTCCTAGCCAGAGCATCTCCTTCAAAATGTAATTCACGAATGTCTTACTTTTGGGATTCAGAGGATAATCAGCTCCTTCTGCATTCTTTGAGAGTGTCACTCCATGGAAGTAAATGCTGTAGGGTCGACTGGCTTTATTTTTGAATACAATCTATGTTGATAAGCAAATTGAAAGAAATAAAATTAATTTAGTGTTCAGGAAATCCTTGTCTGAAGACATAATGAAGTTTCAATGACAGTAGAATTTGCCTGGTTTCAGTCTGGGGGGTGCTGGAAAGGCAAAAGGAATGTTTTAAATATTGTGTCTAAATGTTCTTGGTGTCCTGCTGCTGGTTTTTGTTGAACACATCGAGTGAAGTTCAGCTTCTTACTTCTTTTTCTTTGGAAAATCTAAAAGAACGCTTGTTCTTCCAGCTACTAGGCACACCCAGCCTCAAGGGATATGAGGTTTATTCACTAAAGTTCTTAAGAACCTTCAATATAGAAGAAAACAAATTTAAACAGATTAAAAAGAAAAAAAAAGTCCCAGATATGATGACTCAAGGGAATATGGGAAGAAAAGGCAAAATGTCCTGCCTATTCTTGATTAAACCAGAAAAAAAAAAAGTAGTAGAAGAAGAAACACAGTAAACTCAGCTTCAGAATCACAGAGTCACGCTGGCAATTAAAGGTCATGAAAGTTTATGATGCATCATTAATTGAAAATAGAAAAACTAGCAGATGTGACAGCAGCACAAGCTTGTAATGCAAATCATAGAATCATAAAATGTTTTGGGTTGGAAGGGACCTTAAAGATCAATGCCTCATCTAATCTGGCTTTGAAAATTTCCAGGGTTGATGCCTCCACAATTTCTCTGGGCAAACTGTTCCAGCGCCTCACCACCCTCGTGGTGAAGAATTTCTTCCTATGTCTATCTAAATCCAGCTCCTTCCAGTTTGAAGCTGTTACCCTTCATCCTGTCACTACAAGCCTTTGTAAAAAGTCCCTCTCCAGCTATCCTGCAGGCCCCCTTCAAACACTGCAAGCTTTCTATAAGGTCTCCTTGGAGCCTTCTCTTCTCCTGGCTGAACCTCAATTCTCTCACCCTGTCTTCACAGGAGAGGTGCTTCAGCACTCTTAATAATTTTTGTGGCCCTCCTCTGGTCTTGCTCGAACAGTTCCATATCCTTTTTGTGTTGGTGGCTCCCTTCCTGGACCTGATGCTCCAGTGCTGGGCACAGTACTCACTCCAGAGCTGGGCACAGTACTCCAGGTGGAGCCTTATGAAAGCAGAGTAGAGTACAGAGGGAGAATCACCTCCCTCAGCCTGCTGACCATGCCTCTTTTGATGAAGCCCAGTATTCTGTTGGCTTTGTGTCCTGCAAGCACACATTGCTGGCTTACGTTGAGCTTCTCATCACCCTGCTCCTCCTCTATCCATTCTCTGCTGAACCTGTATTTGTGCCTGGGATTGCCCCCACCCAAGAGCAGGACCTTGTGCTTGGCTTTCTGGTTTCATTCCACAAGTTGAAGAAATAACATTTAATTTTGAAAACTGAATACCATTGTCTAAAACAGCCAGACAAAAAATAGTAATATAAGGGATGAAGGGCTCATGAAGTTTTTGGCCTCACATTCAAATCCCTCCAGAAGTCCACCTGGGTTTAGCTTTTTTTTCAATTTTGCAGCAGTGTCAACATGTATTTCACAATGAGTGTGAATGAAGTGTATTTCTGTTGTAAAATAAAGCACAATCATGGAAACTTGTGATGGGTTGAAAAATTCCCCCCAAAATTAAATTTGCCAGGCCAGCTCAGTTGGAAGCAAATGAAAGCTGTTTACAAGCCAAACTACAATCTACAATGGAATGCAATGAATATGTACAAAATATACAGCATTTACAATATTTACAGGCATTAATAAACAGCACAAGGACCCTCCCCCCCCCCAGTCAAAGACCAGGGGAAGCTAATAGCTTCTCTCTCTCCATGCCTCCCCCTTACCTCCCTGTACACAAGGGACAAAAGACAGAAGCAGAGAAGTTAATACAAGTAAAACCAACGCAGCCAAGGTCAAGCAGAAGCCAGCAGAAGCACAAAGTTAGCATCTCCCAGCCCGAGGAAGCGAGAAGAGAAAAAGATTGTTTTGGAAACTAGTTTAAGTTCCTTATCTCTCCAAGGGGATTGTTGAGAATAGTCTTTATTTTCCTTTTTACACCCAATAGTGATTTATTTACATTTTACTACTTTCTGTTCAAGATCTGTGAAACATTTTAAAGGCATAGCCTAAAACTACCACAGGGAATGCCGACAGATGTAACCTAAACACTGTAATTCATGGTGATATCTTTTAACAGGGACAGAATTTGCAACATCATAATTTTTTTTTGACAAAAGAAGAGCTCAGATCTGACTGGTTCTTTTGTATCTTTGTCCAACACAAAATTGTTCTATAGTATAAATAATCTCTGAATTTGTGTTACTTACTTTAACTTTGTCATTGAGTTGAGCTCTGATAACTGGGCCCAAGATTCCAGTTTCCTTGGGGCGAGGATTTTCCAGACGTTTAGTGAAGCTGGCATCAGTGTATTGCCTAAAAACAGCCTTTTTATACTTTTTACCTATGAGATTTGCGAAGTTGTCCAAGTGCTGTGCTTTGTAGTGTCTTGAAAACAAAGGAAAAGACAAACAATCACCAAAACTAGAATAGTGACATCTATTAGAATACAGGATTGGTACTCAAGCAACTGGTAGAAACCACACATCTTGGAAAAAAAAAATCCACACTCTAAACTAGTACTCTTCCCCCCAAATTCTAATGTAAATCAGGTAAAAAGAAGTTCAGAATTTTATTTGTATTACAGTATCATGCATGACCACTTAGCCTCGGAGTTTAATTTAATGATGTATACATTCAAGAATGAAACTGCAGCAGCAGCTACGTTTTCAAGATATGACAGCAGAAATCAATCTTCTCCTTTCACAAAGGCATAGTTGAGCGCAGAAAAAAAAATGGCTTATAGCAGCAAAGACCCTAAGAGAGGAAACGTTAACCTTAACACCAGTAAAGCACCAGAGAGTAAGTAGTGTTACACTCAAGTTCAAAAACATTAGAAGTGTTCATGTTGAGAGCACAACCATGATAAATACTGGGAATTAACACAGAGTGATATTTGTTCTGGTCACGTGTGCTTCAAAAGGGATTATTGAACAGGGACACACTCTGGAACTTTAAACCAAGATGGAAAGATCAGAGCACTGAGGTGGTTAAGTAATGCAATGCAACTAGTGGGGACAGATAGAAAAGTTTGCTCCATGCAGTCCAAGTAAGAATGGAAGCAAATCATATCAAATGAGGAATACTTGAAGGGTTATGTCAACACTGTATTCTAAGGAGGTGTGGGAAACTATAAGCACATACAGGAATTTGCCTTGTTCTGCTTAAATCCTTAATGGCTTTTATGAACTTCAGCTTGTAAAATCACCTGTACTCTAGCAGTGGTTAATCACAGAGTCATCAAATTGTTTTGATTGGAAGAGAACTTTAAGATCCAACCTAAACCTCCCCTGGTGCAACTTGAGGCCATTTCCTCTCATCCTGTTACTTGAGAGAAGAGGCCAACACCCACCTCACTACAACCTCCTTTCAGGTAGTTGTAGAGAGTGCTCAGATCTCCCCTCAGCTGCCTTTACTCCAGGATAAACAATCCCAGTTATCTCAGCTGTTCTTCATAATGTTTGTGCTCCAGGGCCCTTCACCAGCTTCACTGCCCTTCTTTAGACATACTTCAAGAGCACCTCAATGTCCTTTTGTATAGTGAGAGCCCCGAAACTTTCACTACATCTATATTGGTCAAACACAAAAGTCATTTACAGAGTGATCTCTCTTTTTTCCCCATTCTTTAAACACTTTATTGCATCAAACTTCTATGAAGTTTTATCCTCCAGAAATATTCCCTCTCTCCCTTTCTCTTACTCTTGAGGATTGTTTATTTCAGCAGAATTCATGTTGAAAAGTAATTTAGAAAATAGGCTTGTAAGCATACATAAGGGTAGGGCATTTCCTCAATCATCTTTGTATTTTGGGCTCCCTGTTAAAGGCAAAACAGAGTCCACTTTTTGACTCCTCAGCAAAGGAAGTCATTGACACACTGGTGAGAGCCCAGTGGAGGGCCACCACAGTAATTAGAGAGCTACAGCACATGACACAAAAGCAAAATTTCTGTTTATTCAGTTCTGCACAGACGTGACCAAGGGAGCATCTTATTTTTATCTTCAACTACCAGATGGGTGATTATAGAGAACACAGAACCAGATTCTTCTTAGGGTAGCAGAATAAAGAGATGAGATACAGTGGACACACCCCACAACATGAGAAAGTCTGATTAGAGGTAAGGAAAAACTTTTCACTGTGAGGTTGCAAAGGTACCCAGGGAAATTGAGGAGTGTCCGTTGCTGGAGGCAACGAAAGCTCAGTTTGATCCAAGTTTGACATCGGATCCCCAGAGTTCCTCTCCAACCTGAATTACTCTGTGATTTCATGTTAACATTGCATGCTATGTCAACAAAGTATTATTTTACCTGTCAAGACTATCTTGAATATTTGGGGCATAATCCCAGGTAATTTCTTCTGCAGCAATGAAATATTCCCAATTTTTGACCATGCGACGCTCTTTGTAGGAGAGCTGACTCTTCTTCACCTCTTTGTCCCCACAGTCTCTTACAGTCAGGTAACCATGCATTCCAGCTAATTGAGAAGAAACAGTACCACAGTGACTACCCATGTTATGAACACTTAGTACTTCAACTGCATTTCTCACCTCTTTAGTCAAGGCTGCCAGCAAGCTTTTGTTCACCCAATTTGCCACCTTTCCAGCCTTGAAAAGGCTGCATCCATCTAAAATATGGGACATCCTCCAAGGAACCCATACTAATCAAATGGAATACAGAAGTTCTCTCAGCTAGCCCTCTTTGAAAATACCAGCTGAACAGAGGGAAGACTATTCTTTTTCCTGTTTTGTTTTCCAAAACATGCCTTCCAGCTCTCATAAGAGAGACATTTCTCTCACTCTTTTAAACAGAATGTTGATCACTGCTGAGAGACACCCACTTTGAAATGATGAAAAGCAAATATTTTCATCAGATTGAGTGACCCTTAACTGGAAGTGCTTATCTTCTCAGGAAACAGGTGCTTCCTTACTCATTTTATAGCGGTGCTTATCGACCAGCTCACAGACTTAGACACTGGAGTACTGACTCACTGTTGCTCTGTGATCTGCACAGATCAGTAAAGCTGCAGATAAAAATGCCTTTTAGCTCATTTCAGCAGAATGCCCTGTTCTCCAGTGGCTTCTTAGTGAAGTGACAACCATCTCAAATTTAGTAACTGTACCACTGCTTAACAGTACATGCCATTTAGGACATAAAGAGGGGGACAGCTCTAATAAATAGATGTTTCCTTGCCTTGCAGGTGCTTTTGAACAAGGGAAGATATCAGCCACCTTCCTTCCTCACTCACTGTCATGTTTACTGTGGCTGATGATCCTCCCACGAGGTTAACAGTAGACACTCGGCGATGTCTTTGCTCCATAGACTGGCCATTGATATGAATGGAGAAAATTTCTGGCTTGGAACTCATTCCTATCAAATGCCAGCTGATGTTGTCATATGCACAAGCCTCTAAATCTGAAAGAGAAATGAGAGTAGGGTTCAGAATACGGGCAAATCCTGCATGTTCCCTGTGCACACTAGATCTGAAATGAATATTTTTTAAAAGTCTTCTGACTCTTGTGGTCAGTGTTTGTAACAAGCAGAAGTTTCAGAAGCTTGTAAATGGAATAGGCACCAAAATCCTGTAAGTCGGTGGAAGGCAGGTGTTTGAATCTTACAACATGACTTACAGTGAGCTGTGGAAGGAGGAAGATCAGTAGCTTCTTTTGGAATGATGTCCTTGTATGGGGAAAAAAAAGAAAGAAAGAGGGGGGGGGAAGCGGGGGTAGGGGAAAGAGAAGAAGAAAAAAAAAAAGAAGTGGGATGAAAGAGGGGGGAGGGAAAAAAAAGGGGGAAGAAAGATAAAGAGAAAAAGAAAAAGAAAAAATGAAAGAAAAAAGAGAAAAGGGGGGAAAAGAAAAAAACTTAAAAGAAAAAAGGAAGAAGAAAAAATAAAAATAAAATAAAAAAGGGAAAAAGAAAAGAAGGGTGGAGAAGAGGGGAAAAAAATGAGGGAAAATGAAAAAGAAAAAAGTCAAGGATAAGGGTCCAAGCCAAAGAATGAGATTGTGTCTTAGTGTCAGTAACTACCCTATCCAAGATTTGTTTGAAAAACCTCACCTAAGACAGACTTTTGTATTTGCTCAATGGTTAAGAAAATAGTTCCTTAGGAGAACAAAGGGAAAACACTAGCAACAGAATAGCCCAGTTATCAATCTCCGAGTCTTCCCACTTAAGAGTCTAATTTAATGGTAACTGACTTCCCATTTCCAGGAAGTTCTTCACCTATTACGTTCACTTAACAACATAACTCTTCCTCATCAGCTGAGTTAAAAAAAAAAAGAGATTTTTTTTTTTAAATTTTAGTTTGGTAATCTCATTCTTTGAGCAGAACTCTTCTTAGAAGCAATCTTGTTGTTCTTATCAGCAATATGACTTCCTCCCAGCAGCACAATTTCTCTTCTAGAATTTAGATGTTCACAGACATGTCCTAATAAAGGCTGTATCCCATTCCTCCACATCCCTGTGCTCTTACATAAAAACGAGTCTTCAGCCTTCATCAGTTAATTTCATTTCACATAAGCCTGAACAGTACCTGGTAATGTTCCATCAGCATAGCCATTAATTGTGTACTTGAGTGATGCCGATTTTTGCCAGCTCTTGTTTTCATCAAACACACCAAACATCAGTACATACTCCTTGTCAAAAAGTTTCTGTGACCCATCCTCATTTAGGCTTCCTATGAAGAAGAAACAACAGGTCTTAATCTGAAGCATCAGTGTAGTGGCATTAATGTGTATTTAATGAGCTGGCTTCACCTGGCTAAAATAAGACCTTAACAATGTTCGTAACGTGATTTTATTTCTGAAAGTGCTTTTGGTAGAATCATCTGCAGTGCAAACTTTACTTCTGCACATTCCACACAGACCTGGTGTGATGATAGGACCTCAAGTTCCACCAGGGGAGGTTTAGATTAGATATTAGGGACAATTTCTTCACCAAAAGGGCCAACAGGCACTGGAAATGGCTGCCCAGGAAAGTGGTTGAGTCACCATACATGAAGCTGTTTAAAAGACATTTGGATGAGGTGCTTAGGGACATAGTCTGAGAATCATGTACAGGGAGATGTCAGGTTATGGTTGCACTCAATGACCTTAAGGTCTTTTCCAACCAGGTGATTCTGCAATTCTATGAGTTTACTGCTTCTTTCTGTAGATTGCTCACCAATTTCCATTTGCTACTTTCAATATATAATCCAGGACTAAAATAGACGTTCTTCTGGACTGCAGGAAATAAAAATTTGGGGGCCTGTTAATCACTACTTGGTGGCAGTGGAAGCAGTTATCTTCACTGTAATCCTTCCTATTTGTGAGAGGCTACAAAGTCCTGTTTTCCTGCACAAAAGGAGTCTCAGATCAACAGAAGAATTCATCCCCAAGAACGTTCATTAATGCTTTAACCTAAAAGTCCACTTTTTATAACCTCTGCAGGTTATACCACCTATGGTGCTCTTAATGTGTCAGACTGTGCTGGGTTGACGCCGGCCAGCAGCCAAGCACACACAGGGAGAGAGCAGGAAGAACAAAGGTGATAAAGCCTGTAGGTCAATAAAGATGTGGGTCAACAGGTAAAAGAAAGAGGGGGTAAAAAACCACTCAAGCAACATGAAAGCAATCACCCTTCATCTCCCACATGCAGTCTGATGCCTATTCAGTCTCTTGGAAACAGCCACCTTGGATGTCAACACCCCTCACTCCTCCCACACTGCTTCTTTTTTCTCTACCTCCAGTTTCCATGACATTACATGGTAGGAAATATCCCTTTGGCCAATTTGGTTCATCTGTCTAGCTGTGTCCCCTTCCCAACCTCTCACCCACCCTTAGCCTACTAAACCGGGGAGGTCTGAGCAGGAAAAAGAGAAAGGCTTAACACTGTGTGTGGCAGTTTGGGCTGGGTGCATAACGCTACTGCCACATAAACTACACCTCCACCAGTAAGGTGGACATGGGGAACAGCATATTTCTACTCATAAATCCTGTGCCCTATCAATCCATCTGCAAAGTCATTCTCTTTCTTCCTTCTCTGCTCCCGTGGGAGATGCTTCCCTATCGGGTAACGGTGGGGGAGTATCTCAAGGCCTCTTAGACCTGTCCAGGCCTAATGCCAGGAGGAGAAGTTGGGGGGAGGGCAGTCTCAGACCTGGCCAGCCTGAGACCAGCCTAGCAGTGGGGGGAAGAAAGAGCCCTGGGGGTTTTGATATACCCTCAGGTGGGGAGAAGGGAAGAGTTGGGAGGTCTTTGGGGTGTTGTAGAAGGGACTCTGTATGCTTTGGGATATCTTTGCCACTATGCTTTGTAGTTTTTGTAGTTTCACCAATTGCTTTTCCATTTAAACTTTCCATCACTCTCCAATCCGTTTGTGTGAGTGTCATTCTTTTGTCCCTCTCGGGGCAAGAGAGGATCTGTCTGGCCTCAAACCAGGACACTGTGCAAGCACTGTTCAGCAACAGGTAAAACATGAGTGTATTATCAACACTGTATAGCCACAAGTCCAAAACACAACAGCATATAAGCTGCTGTGAAGAAACTTCAATTCATATTCATGAATTTCATTCAAATACATGAAACTGTTGCACAGCTATCACCTGCAGCGCCCAGTCAAAGAAAAACTGTTCCAAAGTCTTACAAGTGTGATAAGTTAGCCATTGGTCTTTGCTCTAGCTAATTGTTGTGAAGGTAGTGGTCAAACCAATCTAGCTCAAATTCCTATTCAGCTCAAACCCACAATATACGCATGAATTTGAGAAGCCTGAGAAGGAAGGAAAGCAGGCAATTCCAAAGTATTTGTCCAGATTAACTCCAACAGTATGCCATAAAATGCACATATACACATGAACACAGAGAAAGAAATCCCCCCAAATAGGAAAATAAGTTCTAGATAAAACTAAAAGCACTAATCCTCAAAAAATGTCACAAGGAACATGATTAATATTAATACCACTCCTGTGAGGTGACATGAGTAAGTGTGCTCTGCAATTCAATGGATATCTATCAGGAGTGCTCTTGTACAACCCACACTGAGCCAGTTTTATGTTTACTTCCAGGAAAGCTTCAAAGTCCAAGTCCATGCAGTCTGCAGTCTAAAATATTTGACTCAAACTGCAGGGAGGAGGATCAAGATAAACTCTCAAATTTTTCCAATCCTTTCAGTGAGACTCTAAGATTTAAGGGACCAATACAGTGGCATGCTGCTCCAAACTTCCCTCAAACCTAGCAGTTATTTACAAGCCCTGCAACTCACTAGTTTGTATTAGTGGAGATGGAATCCAATGACTCAAAGTGCTACAATCTCAAGTCCCTGATCACATGCAAGGGAGTTTTGAAGACTTACAAGCTATTCAAATTTGGCCATATTTTCAAATGAGTAGCGAAAGACACATTGCTCTGCAATTTCAAGCCTTTGTTACAGAAGAAAGAGTGCTACAGCCTCTTGATCAGACAGCCTTTAAAAGGCATGGGTAAAACAATGAATTTCCTGCATTGTTCTCTGGAATGGCTGAACCATTTTGAACAAAGCTTTAAAATACATTTATTCAAAGACAGGAAAGTTCAGGCCATGTAATTATCAATAAAGCAACTGAAAATGCAGCCAGAACAGGCAAATACATCTAGTAATGATTTTTTCTCTCTCTTGTATAATTCTAGGATTGATATGCGTGAACTCTGGCATTAAAAAGTTTGAGCATTCTGAAAGAAAGGTGTGGAGAAATATCTACTTTATTCTGCATGTAAGGGTGTGAAAAGGAAAATAATTTCTCTTCCCTCATTATCATACAAGCGTAACGTTACTAAGAAATTAACCTGTATTACCTTATAGCACTCTTAAAGCACTTCATTACCTTTCTTACAAATAAGCAGTGCTCCAATCAGACCAGAGTTAAAATCCATTACCATGTTCTCATGAGAATAATATGCATAAGTAAGACAAGGCAGGTCAGCTTCTCTTGGACCAACTTCTTCTGTTATATCCCACACATATGTGTAGACCTGGCCTGGAAGTACAGCATCATCTCGTTTTTCTGCAGACATTGTTCCATCATCATACAGGGAGCCTGTCAAGAAAAGAGTCAGCAGGGTGGCATGAAGACAAAGAGCAGTTAAAGCATCTGAAATACCTTCCTACAAGAAAGAGTCTAGAGAACAAGTCTTACGAGGAGAGGCTGACAGAACTGGGATTGTTTAGTCTGGAGGAGAGCAGGCTGGGGAAGACCTCAGTGCTCTCTACAACTACCTGAAAGGAGGCTGGAGTGAGGTAGGGGTTGGTCTCTTCTTCCTAGTACCAGGGGATAGGATGAGAGGAAATGTCCTGAAATTGTGTCAGGGGAGGTTTAGTTTGGATAGTAGGAAAAATTTCTTTCCTGAAGGAGTGGTCAGGCATTGGAACAGGCTGCCCCGGGAGGCGGTGGAGTCACCATCCATGAAGGTATTCCAGAAACATGTGGACATGGCGCTTGGGGACATGCTTTAATGGCCATGGTGGTCTTAGGTTGGAAGTTGGTCTTGATCTCAGAGGTCTTTTCCAACTGAAACAATTCTGTGATTGTAAACAATTTCAAAAGCTTGGTAGTTTCTTGCTTACATGACACTTCAGCTTCACAACAATGATTCCACTCAAATAGCAGACAGCAGCACAGGGGAGAGTAGCTCTTCTACCATCCTGTTTCTTATGCAGTAAAGATTTCCTAGAGCTGTCAACACTGCCAAAAGATGGGACTTTTCATAAGTCTGATTAGACTTAGGACAGCATGGTACTTCAGCCTCTGCTCATTGATACTCTGTGGAAGAATCCTGCCCACTTCATTAATTTTCTAATTGTCTCACAAGCCCTTACACAGGCTAGCATTGCCTTGCTGCCTTAGGCTTTTGGATATGCACTGCACATCCAGATGGCAGCAACGGCTCATAACTATTTCTACCATATCCAACGAATCTGCAATATGCCAAAGGGGAGCCAGAAAATGAAAAACCTAGGTGCAAAAGGCACATTAATAGAATTGTCAAACTGCCTGTCACTTCCAATGACAACTTTTATTCATCTCCATGAGATGGGGTTCCAGAGCTCTTTCTGTACCAAGACTACAAACAAAGCCTTGAATAAATCTGTAAACTGCAGGTCAGAGCTCTGGCTCAGCACCCAGCACAGGGCAATTCAAGAAGTTTGGGCAACCAAAAGCATTCTGTGCTAGTGCAGACACTTAACTGTCAATTTGACACAGTTTATGATCTCTATTTGTTAGTCACAGGAGAGCTGACAGAATCACTATGGTTGGAAAAGACCCTTAAGATCATCAAATCCAACCATTATCTAACTACCAGAGCCACTACTATGCCATATCCTGGACCACCATATCTAGACAGCTTTTAAATACACCCAGGGATGGCAATTCAAAGAAGCAAAACACCACAAAGCTGAGCATGGAATGCTGAGCATCAGAACAACACGATTAGCACTGTTGGCTACCTTTACCAGACACATCCTGATGTACATTAAGGCCAGGGATCGGGAAAAGTTTTTTTAGGACCTGTACTTAAGGGTTTACATGTCCTGAAATAGCGTATTTTGCAATTACATGGGAGCTGGACCAGATGACCTCCAGAGGTGCCTCCCAAGTTCAAGCACTGTGATTCTGTGAAACAATATTAGCACACAGGCAGCTGGTCAGGAGACTCTGCATGTCAGATGGCACGTACTGCTAGTGACACATTGATGAAAGGAAGAAACACACAATGGGTGCAAAACTTTAATCCAGAATCAACAGATGTTTCTATTATACTTATCCTTGCTTGATAGAAGCCCTGCAGAGAAAGATTTGGGGGTGCTGATTGATGAGGTGCTTGACATGAGCCAGTGATGTCTGCTGGCAGCCCAAAAAGCCAACCCATCCTGGGCTGCATCAAAAGATGAGTGGCCAGCAGGTCAAGAGAGGCGATTCTGCCCCTCTGCTCTGCTCTTGTGAGACCCCACCTGGAGTATTGTGCCCAGTGCCTCAGCACCCAACACAATTAGGACATGGATCTGTTGGAGAGGGTCGAAAGGAGGGCCATAAAGATGATTAGAGGGCTGGAACACCTTTCCTGTGAGAATGGGCTGATGGAGTTGGGTCTGTTCAGCCTGGAGAAAGTGAGGCTCTGAGGAGACCCTACAGCAGCTTTCCAGTACCTGTAGGGGGTCTACAGGAAAGCTGAAGAGGGACTATTTATAAAGGCCGGTGGTGATAGGACAAGGGGCAATGGTTTTAAACCAGAGCATGGTAGATTTAGATTGGACATAAGGAAGAAGTTCTTTAGTGTGAGGATGGTAAGACACTGGAACAGGTTGCCCAGAAAAGTTGTGGACACCTTATCCCTGGAAATGTTTAAGACCAGGCTGGGTGAGGCTTTCAGCAAGCCCTGTCCATGGCTGAGGGTTGGAACTAGATGATCATTAAGGTCCCTTCCAACAATGATTCCCATAGAATTGTCCCCACTCTATTATCCTCAAACACTGGTCTAGACCCCTCTCAATATTTCATGTAGTCGTCTACAAGTAATTGAACAAAACTCAGAGTTTTTACAGTATTTACCTTCTGCATTTTTGTTGTAAACTATGCCTTGGGGATGAATACTGACTGGCTTGTCAGCCATATTCTTAAGATGAACTACTAAAGTATCTCCCACTTCAGCATGTAGAGTTGGTCCCAGAAGACCTGTAGTAATTCAGGAGAAAGAGAGAGGGAGGAAAACGTGAGCAAAACAATACTTTTACAGAGAAACAAAGAGTTTTCTGTCTCCACTAAGGAACGTGAGCTCTCTAAGTACAAGCTGCAAAATGAATACAGGCAAGGAATGCAATAGGACTGTAATGAAGATTTACCTGTAAAAAAAAGGCACATGGGGATTTAACACCTGCAGCTCAGTCAGGAATGTTATTAATTTCGTCTCTGGCAACTAGTACATAAAAATCACAGAAAAATGTGGGGGAAAAAAGTTTTTCCAGATAGAGAAAATTTATCAAAAACTTCATGTTGAGGTTCATTAGAATTTCTACAAATCGTTCACACACAACACAAAGGATTTGGCATGGGGCTTGGACCAGATGATCTCTAGAAGTTCCTTCCAAACCAAACCATTCTGTGATTCTGTAATTAAACACTTTTAGGAAGGCAGATGTTTTATAGTTTAAGGGTTTGGAGGAGAGCATTCACATGCATTTCTTTAAATAGTATTCTCAATGCCAGAACAAAAAGGTCAATCCCAAAACGTTCTCTAAAGAAATAATCGGTTCCATGTTGCAAATTTCTTCAGGCATACCCTGCAAGAAGGTTTAAGAAGAGCTTGTTTCCCTACTCTCCAGGCTGCAAAAATAGGCAAGGGAAGAAACTTGCTGAGACAAACTTTGGCTTGTTAGTTGCTTTTCCTGTAAACTATTTTATAAATTTCTTTCTCTGAAAAGAGAGAAGCAGCTTCAGAAAGCACATGGGAGCAAACAAAATTGGAAGGAATCAGATCATAGACTAGACCTTTTAGGGCAACTTGTAATAATTTCACATCACCAACCTCACACGTTTACTTCAAAATGTAAATCTGAATATCTAACATCTGAAGTTGGTTTATCTATTAATATGAAGCACAGACAGACTATATAATACTCTGCATAACTATCAGAACACAAGTACCATATTTATGTATGGCATAACAGCTTGCCTCCATCTATTTGAAGTGTCTTCAAGCAGCAACAGACACAGCTTTCACTCCTAACCTCATAGATTTTCGTATACCTTTTCACTGACCTATCAGAAACATATTTAGCCTCAGGGCTTAAGCTCTTTCCATGTGAATTTATAGTATCACCACTGCAACTGTGATATACAAGACTCAGTGCGTATGGGAAGTCTCAACAGCAGATGCTGAAAAGTCTCAACAACAGATGCTGAAAAGTCTCAACAGATACTGAAAACAACAGAAATAAGAATTAATTTGCAGCTAGCACTGAGCCCCAGCCTCTGAAAATCCAATCTCCCTATGGCTTTTGAAAGTGCATTGCACTGTAGAGACCTCATTCCTGGTGCCTATTTGGTTTAAGTGGAAAATGATGGACATAAATATACAATACAGCCTTGCTTCCCTTGTTATTAGCTTTGCAATAAGCAACAAATAAAAACACTCAGAGCATTTCCTTCCTGTTTACCTGAAAATCTATTTGCTGGCTTTTCTTTTTTAAAATCCACTTCATATTCTCTGTAAGAGATTTTCTTATACACAGGATCTGAATGTTCCAATCTGAAACCAAAAGAGTTAAAACAAAGGTAAATGAAAGGGCAAAGATTCTAGGAGATATTTCAGAAAGCAAATCCTGGAATTTCATTTAATAACTTGCACAAGGCAAGGCAACACAGTCCAACTCTTTGTAGCATCTTCCCCTCTCGTTCTTACTTTGCTGAGGGGGGATGTTCATGAGCTAGGGTGTTTCACATTAAACCTTCTGTTACAGTACCTAGCACCTGATGTTGCTGACGATTTCCGTAAATGCTTTTCATTCTGTGATGAAGATGTCTTAGTTTTTTAAGACACAGAGGAAGATGTCTTGAGTGGGCTTAACCTAGAAAGCATCTGACAAAATGCAGTGAAACAGACTTCAATTTCTCTTTACTCAGCTCTGTGCTTGGATTTTAAAACTCACCACAACGATTCTACCACGTCATTAACAGCAGGCTCCTGTAGCGACAGACCTTGCAGGGAAACACAAAACTGTTTCCTGACAACATCTAAGGATCTCACAGCAAGTCAGAAAATTGCTTTCTGGGAAACACGCTGCAAGCGTCCTTACGCTTGTTATGTAAATAAATCAGGCACCCCGTAGGGCACACGATGTTTCCTTCGAAAATATTTAGGCAAGCAGAAGGAAACCAGCACACAACACATCTGAAAAGGAAATAATTACCAGAAGAGGGCTGGAAGACTAATAGCTTGTATGTTTGTTATTTTTATTGGCTGATTTCTGATAGCACGTGTGACGACTGAATCCAAAAGCAATTCCACTTGCTTTGTTTTTTTAATGACCTTTCAGGTGCATTACGAAAACAAAGAAGTGGAATTGCTTTTGGAGTCACCGTCCCTGAAAGTGTTTACAATAAGACTGGATGAGGCACTTAGTGCCATGGTTTAGTTGATTAGATGGTGTTGGGTGATAGGTTGGACTGGATGATCTCGAAGGTCTTTTCCAACCTGGTTCATTCTGTGATTCTGTGGTGGTGGGAAGGTGACGGGCTGCTCGAGCATCGAGGACAGAGGTAAGAAAATCGAGCTCGTTTCAGTGACATCCGGAGTCCACAAGGGGGGGATCTCTTTTTGTAGAGATCTTGTGTAAACGCCCGGCTGACACTGTCACGACAAAAGGCCATCAGAAGCCGTTCAGGTTTCAATTCATCCCCTTCTCTTTGAAGTCACTGATGAAATGTTTTCACTCTGTAAGGAGAATGACCCAATCCATAGCCTTCATTGACAAGTGCTGCCGTAATGTGGCAACGTTAACAGAATGTACACGCCAGACGCTGAGGTGGAGGAGTAAATTCATCAGCGTCATTGTATAGCTAGAAGGAACAAACCAGGCAGCTCACCAACGCTTTGGAAATCTCAGAACACGCAAGCATGGCCACTTACATAACCCTCGGGAATGGCAGCAGCAGCGCTGCTTGCACAGACCAGGGGGGTTTGCTTTGCTCTCAAGTGTCTCACCAATGTCAGTTGTGTATGGTAACAAATCTCCACAAAGACCACTGACACTCAGAGAGTTAAGGGATCTTTTCCGGCCTGTATAACTAAGAAACGAAGGAAATAGTTCAGGAAGAACCGGGGTGGTGGTGGTGGTTCAGCCTCCCTTCAGTTTTTTAGAACCAAAAGCAGAAGAGTATCACATTTTTACACTGTATTTAGAAGTTCAGCATCTACTGAAATCAGAGCAAGGTACATACCAAAATGCCCTTGGGATCCAAGCCATTAATTCTCTTTTAGTGAGCATTTTTGTGGTGTGTTTGGGTTTTTTTGCTTAGTTTTTTCCTTTTTTTTTTTTTAATTGGTTTGGGGTTTTGTTTGTGTTTGGTGGTTGTGGGGTTTTTATTATTATTTGTTTTTTTTTTTTTTTTTGTCATTTGATTGTTTTGTTTGGTTGGTTTTGATGTGCATTCTTTTTTTTTTAAGTTGCATTTCTGTAAACACTACAAAGTTCATCAAATCCATCTGATATATGAGTGACTTGCCCTAAATACTTACGCGAGGTATCTCGGTAGGCATTGTGTATGAAAACCTCCTGGCTAATTGCAGGGTATTTACAAGGGTTTGTACTTACAGGACCAGGGAGAATGGCTTTAAGCTGGAAGAAAGTAGATTTAGACCGGATGTTAAGAAGAGATTCTTTACATTAAGGGTGGTGAGACACTGAAACAGGTTACCCAGGGAGGTTGTGGGTGCTACCTCCCTGGAAGTGTTCAAGGCCAAGTTGGACAGGGCCTTGAGCAGCCTGGTCTAGTGGAAGGTCTCCCTGCCCATGTGGCAGAGGGGCTAGAACTAGATGATCTTTAAGGTCCCTTCCAACCCAAACCATTCCATGATTCTATGAACTGGAAACGTCCTTTACATAAACATCCAGAAATGCAATACATGTTTAAAAAAAATTAAATCACAAACCAAGCAAAAATAAAGCAAACAAATACATAAAAACCCTGCAGTCTTGTCCAAATGGACCCTTCAGTGCAGGAAAACAAATGATTAGTACCGTTTCATGTTACTTCATGAATAAATAAAAGCTGTGTATGGAGTATAGTGAACACAGCATAAGAATGAAGCCTGACTCAAATGTAATTCTAGACCACACCTAAGTGGTGTAGTTTCTGTATAAACAAAATGAACACTGCCTTTGCAGTGTTGATAATCCTAACAGTAGCAATGCAAATATTTTATATGCTTAATTTGCATATGTGTGTAGACTGGCCATTCTGCAATGCTATCTGAAAAAAAAAAAAGTACTTAGTATTTTCACTTAATGAAGTATAGCAGTGCTTGATTCTACAACCTTTACTGAGCAGGACTCAGGGTGGACATTTCACAAAAACTACAGAGCAACTCAAACAACATAGCTGGTTCCAAAGTTCATCAGGCTCTGATTTAAGTGAAAGTGATAGTATCCAAATTGGAACGTATTTGTTCCTTCAGCAAATTCTACCATCTGAAAGTTTTTGAAATCTTACCAAACTGTGGCACCCAAACCCATATACATGAAACAGTCACATTAAAAACTAAACAACAAGCATCAACTCACACAGAAGATGACAAAAGCAAGTCCTGAAACATAATTGCAAAAGTGCTCTGAAAATATAAAAATAATTCCATCTACTAATGAAGCAAATTAAAAGGAGCTTTTATACTTCACTGGCTCCAGTTCAGACCACACTTTCTAAAGCCAGGCGAGTTCTGCTGAAGCCAACAGATAAGGCTGTAAAATTCCACAGGAGACAGCATACATAAAATAGTCACAAGAAAGGACTAGTTTCATCCCTCTTATCCCATACTTTGTTACCTGGACTTTTCCTCAGATTCTGGTTTGTAGGTCCAGCTAGTGATCTGAGCAGCTATATAGTGCTCCCTGACCTTCATAGCTCCCACCACACTCTTCGCTGAGTCTGGCCACCATGAACCAAGCAGAAGCAAGAGGAAAAGACGCATGCAGTGGAGTGTCATGATACAGATGCCTGTTAATGCTGTTCTGGAAGACAAGGCTGAAACAGCTGCTTTTATTGCTGTTGCTGCTCCTAACTTCCCCTCAGAAATGAAATAATTATGATGCAAGAGGTTAACAGGATTTGCTATGTTCAGGTCATTGCTCTTCACCTCCTCCTCCTCCCCTTGCTGACAGGGATCCAATAGAGAGTAAAAAAAGCCCTCTTTAAACTACCTTCCCTCCCCTCCTCCACACCATCTTCAGTGAGAGACAAGCACCAAGCTGAAGCAGCTTCAGCCCCACTACAGCCTGTGGTTGGGTCAGTGCCTACTGAAGCAGTAGGATATCAGAGGCAGAAAACAATTACTTAGATTACTTAAAATTACAGGACATTTTACTTCTGTAGTAAGGAAGAGGCCAGGGAGCATGTTTTCTATCTTCCCAGAAAACAGAAACCCAGCACATGGCTGGCACTGATGAAAATTTCGCAGTTAGATGCTACACCTCCAAAGAAATCATTCCCAGTCAGAAAGCAAAATACTGAAGAATGAGGTGTGGGAACTAGAAGATCTAAATCTATTTAGATTTTGATTTCTATTTAGATTTTAAAATCTAAATTTCAAATCCAGTACATATACTGCATGCTGATAATAGTAATTCAGTAACCTTTCTAAACATGTTGTCAGCATAGGTTTGGTTGCTGCTACACTCTCAGGTAATGGATAACAAATTGGCTTCTCAGTGGCAGGTCAACCTGAAGACTTGCCTGTAGTCAGAATCTTTCTAATCTATAGTCTTTACTAGCATTTGTTGACGTTTATCTAAAGAGAACTGATTATGAGAATACCTTTTGATAAGCCAATTACCAATGTCAACTATATCACCCAAAACATTTCCCTGTTTTTACAAGTGCTGAGAACTTTGTCAAAATAATAATAAAATTGTTGAGTGTGTTTACCACACAGAGCTCACCAGAAGAAGGAAAAATCCCTACCTGTGTTTTTTTCACAGATAGATCACAACAAAATTTTCAATATTTGCTAGTTTTCATGAAAAAAACCCCTAAACTCCCAAATTAAAATAATTCCACTTCCTCAGACTACTTCAAAACATCTTCAGTTTTAGGTTTGATACATTGTTCAACAGCAGAATAATCTAACTGGAAGCTTGGTTAATTCTAACCAAACTACAGAATGATAGAATTGTTTCAGTTGGAAAAGACCTCTAAGATCATTGAGTCTAACCATCAACCTACATCCACCACAGCCATTAAATCAAGACCAGAAGTGCCACATCCACATATACCACATGGCTTTAGAAATGATAGAGAAGAAGACTGGGGGGGGGGGGGGGGAAATATGGATGAATACCAATAAAAGAATGCTTCCTACCAAACTCCAGAATAGTTTGGTGCCTAAACCTGAAAACAAGAGCAATCATTTAGACAACATAAGACTACAGACTTCATGGAACAGTTCCAAGGCAGCAAACTGAGCTTAAATTACCTCCTACTGCATCTGCAGGGAGTTGATCACTTGTTCCCATGAGCTGCTTTGACACATGCATAATGCATGAAAATAATTCAGATTCCAGAATCCAGCAATAATAAAAATTGGCTAAAGATGTTCGTGCTGATATTGAAAAGAAAAATATTAGATAAACAGCCCAATAGTATTTAATTATTAATTGATTATAGTTTTGATTACAGAACTCATCATAATCCTTAGTAAACTACTTCAAGAGTTTAGATTGGATATTAGGAAGAATTTATTTGCTGAAAGAGTGGTTAGGCATTGGAACAGGCTGCCCAGGGAGGTGGTGGAGTCACTGTCCCTGAAAGAAATGATTAAGGAAGGATTAGATGTGGCACTTTGGGATATGGTCTAGTAATCATGGAGGTGTTGGGTAGAAGATTGGACCTGATGATCTGAGAGGTCTTTTCCAACCTTAATGCTTCTTCAAAAACTGTTAACTAAAAAGTTACAATAATTGTCTCTTTTCTACTGTAGTCCCAATCTAATCTCTGACTCAGGATCTGTTTCAGTGCTGGCGTTTAAGAGTTTGATACTTGGTGTGAAAATGCCTATGATTTAGATTTTGTGAAAAAAAAAATCTATGGCTAGATGGGCAATTCCTTCCTGTGACTCAGAGCTGACAGGAAGCAGCTGATGAAGTGCCTGGCACGTTCTGTTAAACCAAAACTATCTTCACTTTGAAGTTGGCTTGTCTCACCTCCAGTTCTTCAACACCTGTATGGAAGCACACAGAAAATATCAGGCATCTTTTTCAGATCAGAAACTGGTTCATGTTTGAGTACAATCTCCATCCATTGGGCTTTAAAACACTGAACTAAAACACGCTTTAAATAAGCCATAGAATCATAGAATTGTTTCAGTTGGAAGAGTCCTTTGAGATCATTGAGTCCAACCTTCAACTCAAGACCACCATGGCCATGAAACCATGTCCCAAAGTGCCATGTCCACACATTTCTTGAACACTTTCAGGGATGGTGACTCCAAGCCACCCTGCAAATCTGATTAATTACTTAAGTGTTTGAATTTTCCATTCTAGGTTTCTAATACTTAATTATTCCCTGTATTAAAAGCTAAAATCTGCAGGCTAAAAATTAATACCCAGAATATGTGGCTAAGACCTCTTGCTTTGTGACAGTGAGCTGGGAATCATCAAAGCTGAGATAAATTAGCTACTTCTATCCATTTTGATTAATTTTGGGGGTTTAGTTTTCAAATTCTTAGCTGAACAAATGGTAAAAGGAATTAACAATGCAGTACATCAGTAAAATGAGTTTTGCAAGGATGGCTGATAACACTGGCAGTTTTAAAGAAGAGTATCAGACCAGATCAAATCTCCTTTCCATTAAGATATATTGGTAGGCACCTATTAACCTTCTTTAACCTTTTAAGAACAAAAAGTCCAATCTTGACTACTCCCTTATCTTCTCTGCCCACACCTCTTGAACCATCTGAAATCATCTAGGTCAGCCTGTTTTTTCTTCAAGATATTGTAAGACACGGTCTTGTCTAGGATCTGGGAAGTTTCACAGTGTTCCAAAAATCGTTATTAATAATCCAAAGCCTTGTTCTTTTTCACCTGACCCTTTCTTTTAAATACCTGCGATTATATCTTCTGTTTGACATGGTAAAAGTCTAATACATACACAATTTTTTTTTTTAGTTAGCATTGTTTGCCTGCCAATTCACATGACAAGTGACTACAAAATACATTGTTCAGGCTGAAGTCTTCCAAGACAATGCAACCCTATTGTCTATTCATATATTACTGCATACAGTTCTGGTGCACGCAACACAAGAAGGACATCAAACTGCTGGAGCGGGTCCAGAGGAGGTCCGTGAAGATGATCAGAGGACCAGAGCACCTCCCCTGTGGGGACAGGCTGTGAGAGCTGGGGCTGTTCAGCCCGGAGAAGGCTCCAGGGAGACCTTCCAGTCCCTGAAGGGAGCCTACATGAAAGCTGGGGAGGGACTTTTTACAAGGGCTTGTAGTGATAAGACCAGGAGGGATGGCTTTAATGTGGAAGAGGGTAGATTTAGACTGACTCTTAGGACAAAATTTTTTACAGTGAATGCAATGAGAGACTGGAACAAGTTGCCCATGGAAGCTGTGGATGCCCTCTCCCTGAAAGTGTTCCAGGCCAGGGTGGAAAGGGCCTTGAGCAACCTGGTCTAGGGGAAGGTGTCCCTGCTGTGATGGTTTGTCGGTGGGGGGGGAATTTCAGCTCACACTGACACACTCTGCCTATGGTCCCTTTAAGGTCCCTTCCAACCCAAATGATTCTATGATCATTCTATGTATAGCTATACTTGTCAGCTTTTTCCACCTCACAATACTGCACATGCAGCACACGTAGTATTTTATTCTCATTGCTCATGCACATGTTCAAAAGCAATTTACATTTGGTCACCAGCAATAGCAGAAGACCTGTAGGCAAAAGCCATGTAAGGAAAGCACAAGCCTAGTCTATGTTGGCAAAACAATCTCTGCAGCACAGTAACAAGGTTGTTCCCAAAACTAAGCAGTATCTTTGGGATGTACTGACAGTGAAATGCCAATGGAAAAGAAAACATGGGAAAAGCAGTATCAGCAACACATTTAACACTAAAAGCAGCTCTGCATCTTCTAACTGGAGAAGATTACAGCCTGTTCCGACATTCAGTAATTCTTGCTACCCCACATGTGAAAATAAACTAAAAGAGTATCCTCTCAGTACTAAGGCTGACCTTTAAAACTAACTGGGATTGCTACTTTTTCATCCTAGACTCAGTCTGAGCAATTGAAAAAGGTAACTCTTTAGAAGAGCTGTAAAGGGGTGATTTGCAGCTTCCTGCAAATTATAGACTAGGACCCACCATAAACTTGGTGCTATTTCATCATAAATGCTTTCCAAAATGCTATAGCAGGCAATCATATCCTGTTGGCTTCCATCAGTTTATGATAACTGTACTACAGTGACTGGAAGGGAGCTAGTATAGATTTGTAGCATGGTTGGGGTGGGAAGGTCCCATCCTCACTGTAACAAACTTCTTCCTAATATCCAGTCCAAGGCCATTCCCTCTCATCCTATCACTACAAGTATAGAGAAGAAATAGTTGTCAAACAGTTTTAATTGCTAATAATGGACTGTTAATAATGCACTAATGTAGATCTCTCTCTCTCCTCCAAATACACAAATCAATGCACAATGGTCCAAACAAGCATATTTTCATTTCGTGCAGGGTGAAAGGACTTTCATGGGCAAACAGAGTTAATTATTGATCAGCAGTGAACCCATCATTCTGAAGCAGGTGAAAGACAGAGGGGGCACTTACCAAATCTGCCAGACATAACTTGGAACCAAAGCCATCATATAAATATCTTCACTTCTGCAAGAAGGCTCCAAAGCCAAGAGAGGTTCATTTGTGACATGGCTCATTTTAGAAGTTCAAAGTAGATGCACTAGGTCAAAAACTACATGAGCAGGCAAGAAGAAAAGATGGCTGAGGAACTTGGGCTTTCTTGAGACAAAGACATATTCCCCTTGAAGAAGTTGATGGGCTTTGTATTTGATGGCAGCTCACTTAAGAGCATATTCTGCATAACTGTTAAAGGGAAGCAGGCTGTATTACTCCTGGGGTCATACAGTGTACAGGGCAGTAAGAATGCAGGACAGCATTTCAAACTTCTCTGGAACTAAAGGCTTTATAAGATACAGGACCATGCTGACTTAAACCTACAAACATCCACATTTTGTAAACTAGTATTTTTCCTTAGCAGCAAAGCAAATGTCCTTGATTATAAAATGGGTGTTTATCCAAGTCATTGTTTGTCAAAGCCATTTATTTAGCAGGACTCAAACCAATTTGCACAGAAACAGTAAATTCAAAAAAATAGTTTTAGAGAAAAAGAAGTATGAGAATTGTATAAACACTGTAAAAATCAAACTTCAGTATTTAATAACATTGCCTAACCCAGGCTTTTGGCCTGGAAAAAAAAAATGCATTTTAAGGAACAAAAAGAGGAGACACAAGCTTCCTCTCTTTAAAAACTACATTAACAATGTAGTTTTTTTCTGTTCCCCCTCCTGGGTGATTAATTTTTGCCAGGAATTTTTCAGTTTGGCTCCACAAAGAATTTTACTCCTACTCTAAACCATGTTTGGATTCTCTGTGTTTGTTTGTCTTCTTTACTAAGAGATTTCTTTATTTGCCCAGTCTTACAGCTGATATGCTAAATCAGGCCAGCTGCCCTCAGGCTAAATTAGTCTAGGAGCATATTCAGCTTGGCTTTTTTTATTTTCCTGTCAAGAAGTAGAGTAGTCCAAAACACCAGTATCTACAACAAGATGTTAACCAGGCACAGGATTGCAGCAGTTCGCAGCTAGGAAGATTTGCACCTTTTTATCACAAACCTTTATTGGAGTTGAAAGTGGATCATCACACACACACACAAAAGAGCTCTCTCTCAAGTAGTATGCATACCTTCTTCCAGCAATAGGGATGATACTTCGGATAAGGTTTTTCTTCTTCCATAGGGTTGTATTTTTTGACATCTAGTGTAGTTTTGCATTTTTTGTTTGGTTGGGTTTGAGGGTTTCAGCTTTTTTTTTTTTTGTTTGTTTGCTTTAAAAATCATACTTAGAACAAATACAGGTTGGGTGAGGAGCAGCTCAGGAGCAGTCTTGAGGAGATAGACTTTAGGGGTGGCAGTTGACAAAAAACTCAACATGATCTGGCAAGGTGTGCTTGCAGCCCAGAATACAACCCTCTCCTGGGCTATATCAAAAGAATTGTGACCAGCAGGACGAGAGAAGTGATTCTCCCCTTCTGTTCCTGTGAGATCTCACCTAGAGTACTGCATCCAGTGCTGGTGCCCCCATCCAAAGGAGCACATCAAACTGCTGGAATGGTCCAGAGGAAGGCCACGATGATCAGAGGATTGGAGCACCTCCCCTAGAAAGACAGGCTGAGAGACTGGGGGCTGTTCAGCCTGGAGAAGGCTCCAGGGAGATAAAAGTGCAGCCTGAAGGGGGCCTACGAGAAGGCTGGGAAGGGACTTTTTACAAGGGCTTGTTGCAACAGGATAAGGGAATGGATTGAAGCTTGAGGAGGGTTGATTTAGACTGGATATTAGGAATAAATTCTTGACAGTAATGGTAGTGAGACACAGGAACAGGATGCCCAGGGATGCTGTGCATATCCCCTCCTTAGAGGTGTTCAGGGCCAGGTAAGATGAGGACTGGAGCAACCTGGGCTAGTGGAAGGTGTACCAGCTCCTGCCAGAGGGGTGGGAACTAGATGATCTTCAAGCTCCCTTCCAACCCAAATCACTCCATCACCAATTCTGACAAGTTACTAGCAGAGAAGGTTATTCTCCACTGGAGAAGTAGACATCACATCACTAAGCTTTTACCATAAGAAAACACTAAATTACATCTGTCCCTGCAAATTTTACAACACCCAAATTCAAGGCATTCTGGTTCTCTACCAATGGATCAGGCTGCCTGTTAGCAAGGTGGTTTAACCTGCTCCACATTCCCACACCAAAAAAAAATGAAGCCACAAAGTTGAAATTGCCCTCATTCTTTAATGCTATTTTCACCCTTCATTAATTTGTAGTTTAGACTTTGACTAGACTTGTAGAAGACTAAATAGAGAAGCACACCCACCCTGTATTGCTTGAAAGGTACTATGACTTTTCTTTCTGTTTTTATTGGAAAGAAGGTTTTTTAATTTTATTTTTTTCATGTATATTGAGGATTAGGCAGCTTAAGTTTTCGTAACAGAGCTTTTGATAGAAATTGTAAATATCTGTAAAGTTATTCCCTTTGCATCATAACCCATTTCCTGTGGTAAAATCCCAACTTCGGTTAAGATGTGGGGCAATCAAAATTCTACCCACATCTTCACTGCATGCAGCACCTGTGAACTAGAATAAGGTCCAGGATTAAGAGACAGAGATCCAGAAAGCAAGTAAAGAGTCACAAGAACTTTATGATGAGCAGTTGGAGAGGGCAGAGCAGAATTTCTCAGGAGCTGTTTGGATGTGAAGGCAAAAATCCAGCTAATTAATGATGATGTAGGATTTGCCAGAAGCTCCAACGAAGGTTGCTTTGTTTGTGTACACTTATAGCAGTTCCTACAGCAGCAATTTTAACTCCCAACAGGAATTTTTAAATACTAGTTCTAAACAGGAGAGAGAAGGCTTAAGATACAGTACAAGTGCTACAAAAGTGTACCCAGGTCAAATTTGTTTACTTAAATACAACCACTTTGATAGCCAGCCAAGCAGAGTGCCCCCTAGGAGTCAGCAAGCATCAGGTTTTGTGATCATAAATGTTCCTGTGCTACAAATGCTGTAAGTCACTAAATAATCATGGTGTTGATGGAAGCCATTGGCAAGTTCTCTTCAGTTCTGCTGCTCCTCTGTTTTTCTGCTACAGTCAGAAGAAAAAGGCCTTCATCAGTTTACACTTAGAAAAAGAAAAATGCTACTTACTTCTATCAACAACCTGACAAAGCAGCATACTGGAAAACAGTGAAAGATTAATTACTCTCCTCCTTTAGGAAGGTGAAAGAACTTCTAGGAAGAAAAGTTTCAAAAGATTCTGACACAGCAAAGAAAAAAATAAAATATATACGTATATAGACCTTACTCATGGTTAAGTCCTAACCCCTCTTTGCTCCCCTCTAAACCCCCATACTTGCTGGGTGGAGGGCAGCTACTTCCTTTGCTACCAAAAACCTCAAAACATCTTAGAAATTAGTCTTATATGGCAAATCCTACAGCATGACTCACTGGGTGTGGTTAAGTTTTAGCAGGCTTCAGGGAGTATTGCTCCTCACATACAGACATTGCTCAAGATATTGGCCAAGAAAGAGGAAACAAGGATATCAAAAAAAGAAAGCCAAATTAAGCATAGTACACAAAACTTGATTACAGGCTCCACATAAGTAATAGCATGGCACAGAGGACACCCAAAGTGGGACCCAGTTTTGACAGGACAGGGACCACCCTTCCTACCCAACAGTAAATTGGGTCAGTTGCAGACACCCAACTTCAGGTTACCATACAGAATGTAAGCTGGAAACAAAGATGCTGTCCTGAAAGCTAAACAGTTTAAATCAATGTGAGAGGGGGAACAGGACAGTTTTGAATCATCTATACATATATACACACAAAATATAAAACCCCTAAAAATATAAGAATAATATAAAAATATATATAAAAAATAGAGTATGTAATAAAATAGTATTTTCCTTCCATTTTTATTAATAAAAATCTGTCAAAGTGGCTGATAGAGCCTGGATGTGTCTGCAGTGTTTGACATTCCCAGGTGTATATACCTCTAAAAGGAAGCCATGCTGTTAAACTAACACTCACTGCAGTTGAGGCAGAGAATAATCAAAACTGAATCTTCCTCTACCACAGCAATCTCCTTCCTTTACCACCAAGCTTTCAAAGACTGTACTTACCTTTATTACAGGATTAATAGACTATACACTAATATTCCTCCTTTGTCTCAAAAGAATTTCAGCCTGAAAACACTTGTTCAAGTGTAAATACAAATTATCCTTCAAAAATGGGTTAGTTGAAGATGTAGTCACACCTTCCTAACAAGATGATCATTAATTTCCTTTCAGCCTTCAAAACCCTCCTCCAGCTGGAGTAAACATAATCATTCATAATTCGCAAAACCCCACATAGCTCTTCAATGAATTTAAACAGAAGGAAGGAAAGAAAAAAAGTGCGCCTTTAGGAATCAGCAATGAAACCAAAAGCATTAAGCTTCTACAAGGAAAGCGAATTTCAGCTTCCAATATAGTCAAAGACAGCCTTCTGTTGACAGGAAATTGAAGGACTTACAAAGAAGAAAAAACCCCACTTCTTCGTGCATTGTCTGTACAGGAATGAAAGCAATTTATTTCTATTACACACAAAGATTTTTATTAAAAAGGCTGGTAATGGAACATTTTATTTTAATGCATCAACTTGATGAAAGGTTAGTTACAGAAATTGTGTATACTGTTGTATAAGTCACATGGATGGGTTATTAAAAAAAAAAAAAGTTCTGATAATTGGAGGAAGACATTCTCTTAGTTACATTGTAAAGTGCCTCGTGTAGTCATATTCTATTGTTGGAATGACCGCCTGTACAAATTTCAAGAAAATAAGAAGGTACCTGAGCTTCTTGTTAAGGAAAATGTGCAAGAGCTAGAAATCTTGAAAGCTTGAGGGGGTGAAAAGAGGGGAAGACAGACAAACAGAGTGGGGGAGAGAAAGGGGAAAAAAGAGGAGGGGAAAGAAAGAAGAGAGAATACAGAAAAGCAGAAATCATATTTAGTGGTCTGCTCAACATTATTTTTTGCCAGTAGGAAAATAGCACTTAGCAGTTATACAGTTAGAGAATGGGAAATTAATGCATAATTCTACTGATGACATCTGATGCTTGCCCAAGCATCCGGATCTTCCTGGCTTAGGTTAAAGCAGGAGCTCTTTAAAATAGATCTTACAAACACCATTTATCGTTCCATTTATATACTTAATATTTGTTATTAACAAACATCAAGGTTAATTGCACCTAGCAAGACTAATCCCCAGCTACCTTCCTGTAGTTGCAGAGAAAACAGGCTCCTCACTGTTTCAGTGCCTCAGAAAACAAAACAGGTTCCTGTTCCAAACCATCCTTTAAAAGAGTTCCTTTCTGTTGATGAGGGAAAGCAGAGACATCAGCTTTGCTAGACTAAGAAGTCTGCCTTAGCAGAGGAGACCTTGCTTGCTCCCTTGTGTTTATCACCTTCAAATGCATGAGGGGCCTGCATCTGCAGTCTGGAGTATATTGGAAAACCATAAACTAAAGTGTCTGTTCACCTAGAATTGAGGCAGAGAACTGAAAGTGTAGAAGAAATCATTACCATGCAGCAATGAAAAAAAGGATACATGTGAACTCCAAGTTCTCCTCCACCTTCTGCAACAGTCTCAATTATTTTCTTCATGACTTCTGCATGCCTGAAGAACAGATCAGAAATTGTGAAAATTTTAAGGAAAACGTAACTCCCTCTATACAGAATCACTATGGTTGGAAAAAAAACCTCTAAGCTCATCAAGACCAACCATTACCTAACTGCTGGGGACACCACTACGTCATACCCCTGAGCACCATATCCAGATGCATCCAGAGATGGTGATTCAATGACTTCCCTGGGCAGCCTGTTCCAGTCTTTGATAATCCTTTTGGTATCCAAGTTTTTCCTAATGTCTAACCTGAACCTCCCCTGATGTAACTTGATGCCATTTCCTCTTGTCCTATCAGTAATGACTTGTGAGAAGAGATCAACACTCACCTTTCTACAGCCTCCTTTCAGGTAGTTGTATAGAGGTAGATGCTGGTCTCACCTCATTAAGATTAGGTTTTGTGCAATGTAAATAGTTTTGGACCGCTAGTTTCACAAGCGGCAAGAGGAAACCTTCAGTTTACTGAGAAAAGCAACACCATCAATAAATGAAAGTCAGTATTAAGGGTTGGCTCCTACCACTCACATGGAAAGCAAAAAATGTTCTACGCCACAATGTGGACCGAGTGCCATAATGAGAGTTAATACATACTGCTTGTCTCTAGTGTAATTGTAGTTGCTAAATGCCAGGGAAGCTACCAAATTAAATCCCCAGAAGGTAATCCTGACCAGCAGCAAGACATCAGAAGTTCTCACATCAACCCTGAAATCATTGCAAGTTTTTTCAACTGCTTCCACAGCATTTAAGAGGTTAAGAGGTATCAAACACTTCAACATTCCCTAGTTTCCTAGGAAAGCAGGCTAAACTAATTCTACATCAATTCAAAACTGATGCTCTGGGACTGACTTAGGTTATGAAATTTTCTCTGGTGATAACTTGAGTTTTCTGGCAGATCAGTTCCCAAGATCACTTCTCTCTTCGTGTTTTTGGGAAGCACTTACAGGGGAGGGCAAACATTTCCTCAGGCTGCTATGTTTTGACATTAAGTCATCAGTGACACAGCAGACCATACAAACACATGTACCATACAAACATATGAACCATACAAACATCTGTGCACAAAGCTGATGGTGAGAGTATAACATGGAATCACAACATAGCTAAAATTTGAAGAGACTGGTTATCCAGTCCAACACTCCTTTCTCAGTGAACACCACAGATTCTCAGTGAACCACCACAGATTGCTCAGGACTTTGCCTGATCCAGTTTTGAGTATCTCTGAAGATGAAGACTTAAAATCTTTTAATGACCACTGCAAATTAAAACATAATGGTCTTCTTTATTGGATAGTTCTTATGCCCCATAGAGTCAGAATTGTTTCAGCTGGGAAAGACCTCTAAAATCAAGTCTAACCATCAATCTAAGATCACTGTGGCCATTCAGCCATGTCCCAGAGTGCCATGCCCACGTTTCTTCAACACCTTTCCAGGGATGGTGACTCCACCACCTCCCTGGGCAGCCTGTTCCAATATCTGACCACCCTTTCAGTGAAGAAATTTTTCCTAATATCCAACCTAAACCTTCCCTGGCACAATTTCAGGCCATTTCCTCTCATTCTATTACTGGATACTAGGGAGAAGTGACCAACCCCCACCTCACTGCAACCTCCCTTCAGGGAGTTGTAAAGAGCAGTGAGATGATCTCTCAGCCTCCTCCTCTCCAGACTAAACAATCCTCAGCTGCTTCTCTCAAGACCTGTTCTCCAGGCCCTTCACCAGTTTTGTTGCCCTTTTCTGGATACGCTCCAACACCAAAATGTTCTTTTTGGAGTGAGTGACCCAAAACTGGACACAGTATTTGAGGTGTGGCCTCACCAGTGCAGAGTACAGGGGCATGATCACTTCCCTACTCCTTCTGGCCACACTGTCCCTCTTACAGCCCAGGATGGTGTTGGCCTTTTTGGCCACCTGAGCATAAACCAGGGAATGAAGAAGATACCACATCAGAAGGGAGGACGACTGTTTGGTTATGTTTTATGTAGAAGGGCAACAAGGTTTGTGAAGGTCCTGGAACACATGACCCACAGGAGCATCTGAGGGAGCTGGGGTTGTTCTGTCTGGAGAAGAGGAGGCTGAAGGGAGACCTCATGGGTCTCTTCAACTACCTGAAGGGAGGTTGGAGTGAGAAGGGGTCCAGCCTCTTCTCCTTGGTGGTAAGCAACAGCACTATAGGAAATGGTTTCAAGCAGCACCAGGAAAGGCTCAGGCTGGATGTTAAAAAAATAACCCTTTCAGTGAGGAAATATCACACACTGGAATGGTCTGCCCAGGGCAGTGGTAAAGTCACTGTCCCTGAAGATGTTTAAGCAGAGCGTGGACCTGGTGCTTAGGGACATGGTTTAGTGTTGACCCTTCAGTGCTGAGTTGAGGGTTGGAGCGGGTGATCTTTGAGGCCTCTTCCAAGTGGATGTTTTCTGTGATTCTGCATATGTTTTTAACACAAACTCCCAGGTTGTATAACTCATCTTGCTTTTATCTGTACTTCAACTTGGCTTTAAATTAATGATTCTGCAGGCAATCTTTATCAGCAATGTCATGCAGGACTACAGACATCCCACCTATGCATTACTGCAAGCCAGTTAACAGTACCAGTTAAAAAATCCTGAGAACAAAGTTTGCATAATTTTCTGACCATGCTTGGACAGCATTATGCAAATCTAAAGCCCTGACTAATAACTGGCATTTAGGAGTTGCCTCCGAAGTTAATCATGCTGCCAGCAACTGCAAACACAAGGAAGGAAGGAAGCTGTTGCAAAGCTACCAGGACACATTGTAAACAGGAACATGCAAGTCTGGGGAAATACTGAAGGACAGCATCTGTCATTTGCTGTCCTGTTGATCTTTGTGAATCAGCTATTCCTCACAGCTGATTCCAGTTGTGGATCCTCACAATGCCATGGCAGACAGCAAGGCCAGTTGCTTATACAGGAACCCAGCCGCTGTCAAAACTTAAGCTTTGACCTCATCCATAATGGAGGATTTGTTTTTGTACTGATACAGGACACAGGTCACCCTACCACTTCATACATCTTACTGACATCTGTTCCGTTTTCCAAGGACTAATTAGATAGCGGGAATTCCGTAACGGCCACAGTAACGGTCATTCTTACACTCTTACATTACATTCACAGAGTTACTCATGGAAAGCTTTGTGGGTGCTTTATAAACTTCCAAAAGTTTGTTTCCTGTTTTCATTTTCCTTCTGCAAGAAAATTTTGAGGAATTAGTATCAATAATGCATAATACCCCCAATACCTCCCAAAGGAAATCAGATAATTTCTGAATAAATGTAAGCTAAAATGTCCTGCTGTCTAGAAATCCATGGTTTTTTTTCTTACATCTGAATAGAAGCCTTCCAGAAATAACTCTTAACTCACATCCAGAGGGTAGTGCTCAATGGACTGAAGTTCAGATGGAGAGCAGTGACAAGTGGTGCCCCTCAGGGGTCAGTACTGGGACCTGTGCTATTTAATATTTTTATCAGCCATACAGACAGTGGGATCAAGTGCACCATCAGCAAGTTTGCAGATGACACCAAGCTGTGTGGTGCTGTCAATATACCAGAGGGACAGGATGTCATCCAGAGGGACCTGGACAAGCTGGAGAGGTGGGCCCAGGTGAACCTCATGAAGTTCAACAAGAGGAAGTGCAGGGTTCTGCACCTGGGCCAAAATAATCCTCACTATCAATACAGACTGGGGGATGAGGTGACAGAAAGCAGCCCTGTGGAAAAGGACTTGGGGGTGCTGACGGACAAGAAGCTGGACATGAGCAGGAAGTGTGTGCTTGCAGGCCAGAAGGCCAACCACATCCTGGGGTGCATCAAAAGAAGGATTGCCAGCAGATCCAGAGAGGTGATTCTGCCACTTTATTCTGCTCTGGTGAGACCTCAGCTGAAGTACTGCATCCAGGTCTGGAGCCCTCAACACAGGAAGGACATGGACCTGATGGAGTGGGTCCAGGGGAGGGCCATGAAAATGATCAGGGGGTTGGAGCACCTCTGCTATGAGGACAGGCTGAGGGAGCTGGGGTGGTTCAGCTTGGAGAAGAGGAGGCTCTGGGGACACCTAATAGCAGCCTTCCAGTACCTGCAGGGGACCTACACGAAGGATGGAGAGAGACTGTTTACAAAGGCCTGCAGTAATAGGACAAGAGGCAATGGCTTCAAACTAGAGAAGTGTAGATTTACACTGGATGTTAGGAACAAGTTCTTTACCATGAGGGTAGTGCAACACTGGAACAGGTTGCTCAGGGAAGTCGTTGGGACCCCATCCCTGGAGATGTTCAAGGTGAACCTCAACAGGGCTCAAGGCAACCTCATCTAGTTCAGGATGCCCCTGCTTACTGGAGAGAGTTGGACTAGATGACCTCTGGAGGTCCCTTCCAACCCAGACCATTCTATGAAGAAAATGTACTACATGCTCACCAGTGCTTGTTCTAGTACCTGTTTGAATGACTTGAGCTACCAGACATTTAAAACATCTACTAAATCTCCTAATTTACTTTCTGATAGATCAACTAACTTGAGGTGGTTCAAGTAAGAAGAACATGAATAATAATTGATTCCAAGTCAGCAATACTGCTGTTCCTATTGAAAATAAAAACTGAGATAAATGTCAGTTAAGCCCATACAACATTAAGGGGTTAAAAATAAGTTGAAAAAAGATGATTTCTTAGATTACTGATGAAAGGGTCATCTAATCAATGTTCACTATCCAGCTGAAGAACCCTTCCCCTGCTTTGTAACCAAACAGAGATATCAGTCAAAATATGTGGTTTTAATTTCACATGGGAATTCAGCACAGCTGACCTTGCCTGAATATCAGAGGGAAGGGAAATACATACCATCAGAGAGTAAAAGTTAAAAAAAGACTTCCTGACATATGGGGAACAAAAATCCAACACCAGTAATGACTCATTCCCACTGCATCCCCCCTGCCCTGCCTCCACAGGACTTTCAGTGCAATGGACAACAACTTCAAGCTTCCATAAAGGTGGGTAAAATGTAATTTTATTTTTTAGGTCAGTGTAGTTTCAAGAAAAAAAAGTGACCCAAGAATTTCATTCAGTGTTTAACTATTCACACACAATGGATGGGTATGGAGAAACCCATCAATGGCATCATTAGAGAATCCATGATATTTAACCTTAAGATCTACAATGCACTTCTCCTTGCAGTTGCCTCTTGTCACTTCTCTGCAGATATTTAGAGTACATAAGGAAAAAGTTCAGGAGTCTATTGATGTTTAATTCTGGAACAGAGAATTAGAGCAAGTAACTCAGATCTAATTGTAAATGTATCTAGTAGTTAACTAGTTTGATAGTCCCTTCATAACCTTCCTAACATAGGAGTTGAGAATTGTGACTAGTTTGCAGCAAATAATAAGGAAGTTGATTACATTCCTCCCAATACCATAAAAATGCTGACAAGAAATACAACTTAGAGCAGAGCTGCAAGATGAACAGTTTCAATTAGCTACTGAAAATAGAAACAATCTCAGACAGCTGACAGTGGCACTGCCATTTGTTTCCTTTCTGACGCATGACACAGGGATACACACGTCACAAGAAACAGCCAAATAAGTTTAGGACCATCCAGATACCCTACATTACACAATTCTTGTAACATGAAGGGAAGCAATAAGAAAGCTGAACAGTGGGACTTCCTGGCTAATGAAGAACAAAGCAAGATTTTTGGCTTCAATTTTTCACTTCAGAAGCCCAGACTTTCTTAGCTGTCAGCCTTAACAGGTCCATGTTACAGAACAGCTCACCTTGGAAAGTCAGAGAACGTACTGAAAACTCTCCATTTTAGAGAAGCTGTTGTCTTTTCTTCCGTATCTCAAGATGACCTTTACAAACCTTTCTGATGTGGAACAGCTGCCAGTCAAAGATTGCTTTTTGAGAAGGACTAGACAATTTTCTCCACATTACCAAGAAATCTGTCTGATTGTGATATTAATCACCTCCTTCATGCCTAAGATTAGCTGGAACAAGTGCCATGATGCAAACCACTTGAGTGTAGATGTGGATTACATAACAAAGGTACTGGCACTTCACTGGGCATCAGAGGAAGAAGTAAAAACCATGCACAGATGACTTTCCTCCATAAAGACTGAGTCAAAATTCACAAATTAGCATTGAATTGGTCCTTACTCCACAGAAGTATTTGCAAAATTAAGCACATCATGTTGCAGCCACATCCTAGTACAAAACCCATAGGCCTACCTAGACAGTGAGGACTGTCACAAATACCTGTTTCTCTCCTCCCAGCCTGCATGCAATAAAAGAACCTTCTTTGCAATCAATTTATTAGCAGGGCTTCCTGCAATCACTAAATTAAGCCTTAGCTTCAGGCTTTTTTCCCTTACTTGTCTTCTATCAATGACCTTCCTCCTTCATCCTACCTGATAGTCCTTCACAAACACTAGTTGCACAAAGAGCTGCATTCATTTGCTTTCCAAAACCCTGCAGACAGCAAACAAAACAGTCACTGACAGGCTGACATATGTTAAGATTGATATGTTTGTATGAGACACAAGAATACCTTATTGATCAAACCAAGTGTCTCTCTTTCCTGCTTATTATATTACATAACAGTATGTGCTCAAGAAAGAGGCCAGAACAACCATCTAGTAATGCTTTCTCAAAACCACCACCAGTTTCAGGCAATATGCAACTCAGCTTTCTAAGCCTGGAGCATGCTGTAGCTTTACTTGTAACAATTCTTGACACTTTTTCTTCCATTAAAACCAAATTGGTTAAATTCAGCTTAATCAGGTGCTTGCTGTGTGCAGAGTCCAACCTGTTTTCTGTCTCTGAACATGCTAGCAGCCATGCCACTAATTTTACTATCAGACAAAAAAACCCTGAACACCTATTAGTTCACTTTGTGCCACTCATAATGGAGGTCATCAAAATCATAACTCCTTCCGCAGGTGCCTTTTACAAAGCTGAAGGGTCCCAAGTTATTCAGTCATTTTTTATGGGAAGGAGCCTGTCTGTATCTTTCCCAGTTTTAGTCTTCACCTCACAGACTACAGAACAGATGACCAGAGTTGTACTGCAGTATTCAATATATGGGTGGTTCCACAGATTAATACAGGCTGCCTGCAGATTTCTGTTCCATTCTTTATTCTTTTCCTAAGTTTTCCAAGTTCTGCTTTATGTACCACTCAAGCAACAAGACTGATATTTTCACAGGTCTGTTGTGCTAGTGTAGACTCAAACCTGAGAATTTAAAGACCAACAATAAACTTCACTTAATGTTTCTACAACACAGCTAAATTGGGGAAATAACTATTTCCCAGTTGTACAATGGTTTCTCTGCACAATAGTGTCCAGATGCAAGACTGCTTGGTAAAACCAGACTGTTGTAAAGCAGTACTTAGGTATGAACTGCAAGAAGCACGATATATGTATTTACAAAGTTCCTAAGTGTACATCCTCATAGCAAGACCAAAAGTAGCCATAGACTATGTGGTACAGAGCTCCCTTGCTCATGCTCCCGAGAAAAAAATACTCTTCCCAAGACTAATGTTATGATCAAATAATTCCTAAACCAGAAACATGAATGTTTTGAGTCTGCAAAAACTACCAGAAGTTTGTCAACTGCAAGCTGATTATTTGACACCTCAGATAATGACATGAGATCCCAAAAATATTTAAGTCAAAAGAAGGGGCAATCTGCATTTTTTTGGTAAACGAATGTAAAGGGTGACAAAAAGAAAAAAAAGAGAAACCCCAAACTCGTACCTTCAAGAACTTCATACCATCAAGGAGCTGAGGAGTGACGCTGTTTATGACAGTCTCTGTATCACTGAGACATCTAAAAGGATGTCAGAGCCTACATCTAAGATGAAAGGCATCTTTCAAAGATCTATGAATAAAAATAAATCTGTGCAGCTAATCAAAACACAAACTCCCTATGTCTTGGCTGAGAAATGTGAAAACACAACAGAAAAGACCTTAAACCCTGAAGTGTTTTGCAGTTGTGCTCAAGAAATATTTCAGTGTGGTAATTAAAGGACCAGTGTTAAAAATTCAAGGACTTCTGGAGAAGCAGAAGGTAATTACTACAAAACAAACAAAAAAGAGCTATTTCATGTTCTAATAGATTTTTCTGCTCCCCAAGTATACAGTATAGTTTTGTCCTCCCTAAAAAAAAAAAAAAAAAAAAAAAAAGCAAATGAAGGTACAAGAGAACTTTGCTCTATAGAGTTCTAGTAGTCTGCCATCTTCTGGAGTCTGCAGGGAAGTGGAGGAAAAGCAAGTTGAGCTGAGAAGACAGCTTTGATTGCAGGCATAATACATTTGTGGCAGAGGGCACTGGAATGACTTCAGAGATTTGCTGGTATCTGCCTTTCATACTCCTTTGGAAGCTAACGGGTCACTATGGCAGCCAGTTGTGGAACTACGTCCAGAAAAAAAACCTGAACCAAATTCTTAACAAGACCAGTGAAGTGCCTCATGCGTAGATCTTGAATCAGACCAGACACAAAGACTCACCTGCATGGATGAACTGAGCACATGGGTGGTGGGGGAAGATGAGGATGGTTTTCAATGGTCACTGTTTTCTTGACATGATCTTGACTAATATCTTCATACATATGTTCTACTGTTAAAGGCTGCCGTTGCTATGGGATAAAGGAACACAAGAATGAAAGTGTAACTAAAAGAATTGCTGAAAAGGAACAAAAGATTCTAACACCATTAACAGATGAGGCACCAAGAATTAAATACCTAATATACAATAGTTCTGAAGGTACACTCTAGAGTGTACTAAAATCCATATGGTATAGAAACAATACCACACAATTTTTTGTTTTTAATATTCCAGGTGAACTGTAAAGCAAATATATTTGAGAACCACCTAGGCTCCTATCTATTTGAGCTGTAGGCCCTAACCAACTTTAGCTCAAAAAACTCAATCATTAAAAGGAAGTGTGATTTATCTAATCTTCTCTCTTTGATGAACACTACAACACATACCTCCTTAGTTGATTTAACTTTACTGGAGTTATTACTAAATCTACAGAACTAATAGAATCTCAAATGACAGAGCAAAATTTCCTTCCTTCAAAACGTGCTCAGTTATCAAGTACAATTTTCAGTAAAACTGTTCCTACTTCCTGGAAATAACTTATAAGTCTATACATATCTGAGGGGTGGGTACCATGATGAAGGTGCCAGTCTTTTTGGTGGTGCCCAGTAATAGGACAAGGAACAATAGGTACAAGCTGGAATACAGGAAACTGTTTATGGTGAGAATGCTGGAGCACTGGAATAGGCTGCCCAGAGAGGTTGTGGAGTCTCCTTTTCTGGAGACTTTCAAAGCCCACCTGGATGCATCCCTGTGTGGCCTACCCTAGGTGATCCTGCTTTGGGGTAACAGGGTTGGACTAGATGATCTCTAGAGGTCGCTTACCAACCCCTAACATTCTATGATTCTTTAAGTCCTGTCTGCAGGTCTGTATAATGGTTTTCTCACCAAGTTTTCCTTTAAATTTCTACTGTGAATAAGCAACAAGTAGCCTTGCTATTTGACATTAATTTCACAGAAGTGGGGGGAAAGCCAACAACATATCTATACCTCATCATATCCAAATAACCAGAGCCTTGGAGTCTGATAATATTTGTCATAAGTGATGTAGAGGTCGTAAGTTCTAGTCTGTAGAATAGCATCCTCCCCTCCAACATCAACTTTAGCTTTGTTAGCTTCTACCATCTGTCTTGTGTCAAGCGTTGCCTGGTTCAAGGTAAAATGAAAAGGTGAGTATAGTCTTGTTTGGGTACCCTCCATTCACATCCTAAGTGGTAAAGCTGTAAAACGGAAATGAACATTCTTAAGTGAGCATCAAAACAAAACAAAAAACCCAAACACAAACATAGGCTTTTGGGGGTTGTTTTTACATTTAAATTAAGAAATTCAGTTTCTGGTTTTATTTCTGGGGAAGTTTTTTTTTTTTTTTTTAAATGGTTCTACTTCTTAAAGGAAGCATGCGACTACATTGTCACATCCTTCACCTTCTTTCACCAGTAATTTTTGAACCCCACAGACAACTCAAATGAAATTCGTAAGGCAGAAGTCTCAGTTTATGCAGGTACATGAAGAACTTAAGAGTATCACAAGTAACAACGACCTCTGCTTCACTCATGATGGTCTGGTGCATCAGTGTGATCTACTGAACCTACAAAGCCACTCATCCTCCACGTGCAAGCCTCAAGAACCACTGCATTTTTAACCTCTAGTGAACACAGCCCTGTGTGCAAGCAGAGCAAAAAAGGTTAAAAAAAATTATCATGATCAAAATCTTTGAGGACCTAAGAATTAAGGTTACTGCAGTAGGTTGGCAGGAGACAAACCCAGAGAAAACCAGGGTCAATAATCCCACTGCTCATAACAATATTGATGTGATGTTATAGCATCCACTTGTCATTGTTTTTACTTAGCTTGTGCTCATATTGGTGATAAATATTGTAACAGACAAGATAAAGAACTGCTCACTCACATCATCTGTCTCCAATAGCCCACTTTCTTCATACTCTGAAAAGAAGACCCATAAAATTCTGCATTCAGCTCATTCACAAAAACTTCTTTAAAACAATCTACATGCACTTTAATATCTTTTATTCAGGTAGATTTCCCAGTCCCCAAACCACAATATATTATTTTAATACAAATTTGACCAGAAGAACAGTAAGCACATGAGGAACAAGAATTCTTGAGTGGTTTTAGGCAGGAAGGCAGATTGAGTTTAATTGTAGATAAGAAGCAGGAAGGAATCTGTGATAAATCCCCAATTTATACTTGCTTGGATCTGCTCTGCTCTCCAAATTAATTTCCCAGTCACTAACATTTATGCAGCTTTTGGCATACCAGCTATAATAAACATGAACCAGTAAGACCATATAAAAGATGATAAAAAGCATGCATAGCTGAATTTTTTAGCATGCATTCCATGAAAAGAAAGAGCAGTGTTCTCTTAAAGTGTACAGCTTTTATTAAAAGCCTGAAATAAAGCACATGCCACCCAACTTAAGGAAATACCTTCCATGTCTGCAGCTTCTCCTTCATCTTCCTCATCATCATCTTCACAAGACACTGAACATTCCGGTATTTTTATACTATCCTTTAGAAATTAAATTGAAAACACTGCTTTAAAGACTACTGCATCTACAAAGCCTAACAGCCCTAGTAACTTTAAGGTGTAAGTCTAGTCAATCCATACAGTTAACCAGAAAAAATAATTTCTGCAATATAAGAACTATATTTGTTTATTAACTGATCTTAGTTTCAAAGCCATAGTAAGACATTAAAAATCCACTTCAAAAGTCCTCATTTGACTCTGTAATCTCAAATTATTTAATTCCCAAGTAAAGAAGAATAAAAATAGTGTTGAGCAGCCCAATTTCTTTTCCAAAAAGCAACCTATCTCAAATGAAAGGCTGTAACTAAACATGTAGATTAAGATTCTGTAGGTCCCAGGCCACAGCCAATTGTGCAGCATTTATCACAGAATATCTCAGGTTGGACAGAGCCCATAGAGATGATCAAGCCTAGCTCCCTGCTTCTCACAGGAATGCCTAAAACAAAATCCTGTAATGAGAAGTGTCATCCAGTTCATAACTTTTTTTAAAACACAGAAGAGTTCCCAAAAATATAATATTTTGATATAATTGTCACAAGAAACAGAGTCCAATAAAAATAAATATGGTACAAGCCCTCAGCCAACTTTTTCTTTTGGGCATTTGAACCCAAGAGACAACCCTGGCAAAATTCAAAAGGGAGAGGTCTGGATTCACACTGGTTGTGAAGACTTCAGGAGAATACTCCAAATAATGATTACAATTAGAAGCTGCTCTAATTCTAAGCATCAGGTGGTTGCTTTCCTTATTAAAAAAAAAAAAAAAAAACCAAAACACCAAAATCAGTAAGAACTTAAGCTGTCAAATGCTTTGGCAAAAAAGAATATTAGCAGAAAAGCTTTTCTTCTGCATTGGACCAGTGGTCCAAGCAATGAAGTACTGTACAAGCAGCAAGATTTCCTACAACAAAAAAAGAGTGTTTCTTCCACCCTTTTGTTACAGACTTGTGAAATAACAGCATTTTTACTGTGTTTAGCTCAATCTCACTTAAAATATATGCACTTCACTGTATCAAAAGCATTTTGAGCTATTTACAAGCGTGCAGCAGCCCATTCTCTTTCTCCTCAATTTTTAGAACCCAGAACTTTGTGCTTGAATGGTTTAACAAACCCCGATAGTACACAGACTGAACTCCACTGTACAACCACCACCTAATACCAGGTTGGAAGAGACCCCAAGGATCACCTGGTCCAACCTTTCTAGTGAAAAGTGTAGTTGAAATGAGATGGCCCAGCACCCTGTAGAGCTGAGTCTTAAAACTGACCAGTGTAGGGGAATCCACTATTTCTCTAGGAGATTATAATAGGAGATTATTCCAACGTCTAACTGTTCTCACTGTGAAAAATTTTCTTCTGGAGCCTAACACACCTTTAAAGCATTTTGTGTCGCTGACTTTCTCCACGATTCTTAAAACATGCTAGCTAACAAATTTCCAACTGTTCTCAGCTTCTTCAGTTCACTTTCAGATTTCGCTCCTGCTGCAGAGTGACCTTTTGGAAAAGTGTAGAAGCTGATGAATTTGTAAGACATACACGTTTAAACAATTTTAGTACTTCTAAACTTGAGGGCACCATCCTGTCAAACAGGACCAAATGCATTCAAACTCTGCTGGCAGTAGTTGAAGATTATGAAGAAATTATTTATATCCCTAAACTATTTTTCCATGTAAGTTTCTTTAACCTGCATATCCAAACATTTGTTTTTTTGAGACACAAAGGTACATCATCACTGTAAACAGATTTTCATTTTCGTTTTCAGATTGGAGAAGCCTGCCACAGGAACAGAGTGGCTAAAGACATTCCAAAAAGAATGATGCTTCAGTAAACACATAGTAATAAGAAGATGCACATGCTTAGATGAGTATGATGGGCTCTGAAGGTCAGTGTGTATCTGCAAAACACCTAGTGACAAAGCACATTTCAATCTTGCACATGAAGTACTAGACTACTTCTGTTTACCTTTAGGTCCTGTAATAAAGCAAGAAGAAAATTGAGAAACAAGTACCTTACTGTCTAGTGTGATCTCTTTAACTGCTTCTGTTGCACCCACTATACCTGTTAATTGAAGAAGATGTCTGTGTTAAAAACTTGTTTCTTTCTTACAGGTTAGTATAGAAAAAGGTTGCAAAGATTTCAGAAAGCAGCATGTGATCTTTCCAAGTTACATCTCAACAATTTTGGTATTTAAAAGGCTGTTTATTTAGTAGTGGTAGGATGCTTGGTGCTGGACGTTCATAAACAAACCATACTAGTAACACGGAGCACAACAGAACAGCTCTTGCACATTATACAAACTGATGGAGCAGTGCAAAGTGATTTGGACTTTTATTTTAAGGATTTTTTTTGCATAAAAGCAAGTTCAGGATAGGCATTGATGTCACAATAATGGAACTCAGTTTCACGAGCATGCACTTACTAATGCTTCTGAGTACACTGAAAGCAAAGCATTCATGACAAAGGATAAAGCAGAACACTCAATGCTTTTAGCCTAGAGAAAGTAGGAGTAAAAACATCCCAAATCACAGCCGTATCAAGTCTTGAGTCCCTCCCCATTAGCTTTCTAGATTTACTGCAGCCATCTCCCAGTACTCTTTGGGATGCAGGACAAAAGTCAGTGTTGACATGGAACTTTTATCTATCGTCTTCAGACAAAAGTAAGTTACATCCCTATGGAGAACGAACCTGGAATCAAGACAATTGTTCATCAGAAATAACTGTTTAAAGAAAAGGAATGCCACTTGAATTCTGCTTGGAAACACTGTATGATTGTGGCTAGTGGCTGTGTGATTATTTACATATGCTTTTTCTCCACCAGAAAAAGTGGCTTTATAAAGGATATCTATACAGATTCACAGATTCATAGAATACCAGGTTGGAAGGGATCTCAAGGATCATCTAGTCCAACCTTTTCAGGGCAAGAATATAGTTTAAATGAGGTGGCCCAGTACCCTGTCAAGATGGGCCTTGAAACTGTAATGTAGAGGAACTCAACACCTCCCTTGAGAGTTTATGCCAATGTCCAAACAGTGAAAAAGTTTTCTGGCATCCAGTCCAAATCTCCCCAGTGGCCACTTGCACCCGTTAGCCCTTGTCTTTACCATGTGACTCTTTTTACAAAGAGAATCTCCCTCCTCATGATAGCCACCCTTCATGTACTTGTACATGGTTGTGAGGTCTACCCCAAGCTTTCTCTTCTCAAGACTGAAGAAACTCAGTTCTCAGCCTTCCTTCACGTCAGATAGGTGGAATTTGATATTTTTATCTCATTTAACAGCATTTGGAGGGCCTGGCCAGGCCCAGTGAGTGTTATAGTTGTGCAACCACAGCACAGTGACTAAAGCAGCCTACCCTGAAAAGAAAAACTCATCCAAGGATTCTACCCACAGCAGGGATTGGGAATGCATCCTTATTTCATGGATGCAGCAAAGCTACAGCAAACAATCTTCTCCTGCCTTTTTTCTCCTTCAAGACACAGACTAAAACAAATAAATGCCTATTCAACTCCCACACTGATCTCTCTATTTAACAGTATTTTCTTTCCTTTCAGTGCCCCTGCCTCTACTTCCCCCAGACATCTCAGATACTACAGCTATTTTCTGATTTTCTCCTTTTAGCTCAATCCAATAATTTAACACAATGGGAAACACTGAAATAATTAAGTCAGTTGAGGACATCAAGATAAAGATCTCAAAATGCTTCACATGCAATCTTACTAAAAAAAAAAAGTTGCATGTTCAAGAAAATTGTTTAAACCAGCATTTTCTTCACAGGATCTCCTTACTAAGGAATAAGCCACTACCCAGCTAATTTTAAGTAACTTCCTAGAACTTTAATGAAAGAATATTGAAATTACTGTCAGCCTCTCTAAAACAAGTAGCTTGTTTCAGGCACATACAGATACACAGTTAAACAGCTGGGCATTACACAAGAATCAAGTAGCTAGCTGTCAATGCATCTTATTTCAGACAATTTCTTATTTCAGACAATTATTCTGGCAATGTAGATTTTGGGTTAAACACTAGTATGCAGTCATCAATACAAAAGAAAGATTTTACTTTCTAAGAGCAGAAACCGAAAACTTTTCAGATCAACAAACACAAAGTCTGAAGCAAGTCTCTGAATACCTGCATTGTGAAATGTGTCTACCCATCCCCCATCACCATCGTCTTCTTCTATAATTGCTTCCTGCTCATCCGAGTACTCCATCTGCTTACACCTTTTGTAGCATGGTACTGCAAAAAATAAAAAAGGACAAAAAATAAAATGCACTCATTCCTACACAAAACCAGACTGGAGCAATAACTTAATCCTACAAGGCCTTCTGAAACATGGCAGTCTCTCATATCCTTATTTAATGAATGCTGAAGCCACATTTCAAATGCAAAAGCAGAAAATTAAATATGTTCATGTGCTGTATCAGATTATTTCATGAACAGTACAACACTTGCAGTGGTCTTGAAAGTTCATTCTTCTGTTACCCATTAGGGCACTTTCACCCAAAACTCTTAAGGATTAGGAAAGAGCTTCTCATTTGTTAAGAATTCAGAAGAAGTTTTCCTCACAACTACGTAACTTTTAGCTTAAGTACAATTTTGCCTGGATTAATATCAATTTACCAAACAACTGGTCTTTCAAATTCTGCTAAAAAGCTTGTATAATCTTGTTTACATAATATATTAAGTATATTTACTTAGAAATTAACATCTAGAAGTTTACAGCAGGTTAGAATTAATGTATTAAATAAAGTTCAGTCATATGCGCTACAGAGCCATTCAAGTATAGAAAACACCCAAAGAAAGAACACAGATATGATTAATGCAAAACAGATACTTTGCAACATCATAAACAAGGACTAGGAAAAAAAGACTGCTTTTCCACCAATGTGGAGAAAAAAAAACACCCTGCTGCATGAAGTACAGAATTTTCAAAGTGTTCTTACACCTTTCTGAAAAGGAAGATACGGGTGTGAAACTCACAGTGAAGTTCTCCAAAGACTTCCAAAATGAGGTCCAGAGGACTGCTCTGGCCTCAACCATAACCCACAACTTTTACTCAGGTGGCATGCCAATGTGTCACCATCAGCAAGTAACCCATTATTTTGAAATGTGACCTAGAAAGATCAGAGCAATGAGGGACCCTGGATGTCAGGGGTGGGAAGAGAAACAAAATAAATCCCTTGGCGATCCAGCCAGGAGGACCAACTCAGGAAAGCCTGCCCAACACTACTGTAAGTGTTATGACATGATAGCATACTGCAAGACTCCAAAAGGCAGCAAATAAAGTCCAAATATAAATACAAAATACAATCCACTGCAGGTAAAATCTTCTCAGGCTATTCTTAGTACTAAAGGGACATCTAACAGCATTCACTTTGGTAATTTTAACACAAGATCTTTTGAAAAAATAATTTCCCCCATGGTTGTGCCAGTATGTTAACCTTCTCACTCATTAAAAAGGTAGTCACTACAAGTATTACCTATGTGCAATCCTTAGGTTGATAAAAATTATTTCAAATTGTATTTTATATTATTGTTATTAACAGAGATAACGGGGATTTGTACTAGAATTATCAGTGTCGCTGAGAAAACGTTTTGGAAACACCTCAATATCCTCAGTTTTCCAAAAGTAAGAGCAAAATGAACATAATTTACTTTTACATGCTGATTATGAGTTGGAGGACAGGAGCGACAGACAAGGAGGTTTACAACATTTAAGCTTAATTTCTACTTCATCAAGGCAAGCTATATTACCAGTATAAACCCTTCCTAACAACTGGTCTAAGGAAGAGATTTGAGGTACATAGGGAAGACTTTTTTAATATCACAAAGCCAAAGCATCTGAAGTGCAAAGATACTTGCTACCCCTGCCAATACAGGCAATCAGGAGAGTTGACAGCACAGTCAGCCATGCTATCAATCCTATGAACACTTGTATTTAAACTTCAGCCTTACCATTTTTAGTTACCAAAAACTGCTTGTCTGTTGGTAGATAAGCCTTAACTTTTAGTTCTTCTCCTGAAGCCCTGTAAAATGAAGTGCACCATAAAAGGTTGAGAATTTGATGACCTGTAAACAAAAGCTCTTCTCCTTTCAGTGTTTATCAGGAACATTTTGCATTCCCCTCTTGGCCTGTTCTCTTGAATTTCTTTGCTATGACTTTACTCTTCCCTGTACAAAGACTTCAAAAGGTTGGCCACCCCTATGGGATTGGAGTCTTGGATTAAAACTACTTTCCCTTTAAAATAGTCAAAGACAGGTTAACAGAACAATCACAAAATTTTCTAGGATCAGCAACAACATAGTCCCAAAAGTCTGAGGAAAGCAATGTCAGGAAAAAGCAAAAAATAGACCACCAGAAATAAAACCTGCCCATAGTCACTAGAGCTCAAGTAATCATTGTCAAGTCCAAATTACTCAAACACTTGCTTTCACCTTGAGTGGGTTTTGGTTTAGAGTAACGTTCTGACTTCCAAACTGCTGGCACACAGGCCAGACTCATGATCTTTTGTCTGAAGGAAACAGTAAAAAGGTAAGAAACAATTATTTCAATGAATTAATTCCTTCTTTGGCAATTCATGGCCCAGTATGAAGCAAAGAACCTTGATGATACCATCTGCACAGACAATGCCCACTTAGGTACTGATTAGTTCTACAATGCAAGACAAATACAACATGAGGATGCACCTTATTTGCACCCTTATATCATTCACACACTGCACAAAGTCATAGAATGTGGGCCCATTTGAACATACTAAATTTACAAATGTTTGTCTAAAATATATCAATCACAACTACTTCCTAGCAATTCCAGTTGCACATGGCCTTTGCTTTTTTAATCACCAAGACAAGCTCAAGGAGACATACTGCTACAGCAGCTAAGCACTGAAAGCATTCACAGTAT